>NC_054373.1:15831560-16431560 GCF_017654675.1 Xenopus laevis
TCTAAAAGTCCAACAGTTTTGGTCCTCATTAGGACCTTGAGTAAGGTCCTAATGATGACTGAAAGTTGGACTTTTATACAATGTATCAAAAATAAAAAGGCAAAGATTGTCCAAGGTTGTGCCAGTTTGAATATTTGTGTTAATGTGTTTGTGTTGTGTTTGTGTTATATATATATATATATATATATATATATATATATATATATATATATATATATATATATATATATATATATATATATATATATATATAAATGCAATTTTTTTACTTAAGGTATGAACACCCACTATTTGCCAGGTGTAGGCATATTTTGCTGTGGTCTTTGTCCTACTTAAGGCATAATCAGCCAAAATATCTAATTTCCAGTTGGTGTGCTCCACCATTTCTGCAGTGTCCCACCATTAGCTCTACCATTACTGCCAATGATCTCACGCAGTGTGTTGCAACTTCTTTCATGATGGTGTACTATGTGCGTAATGATGTCAATGATACTATCAGGCCCCTCCCTCTGTACTTACAGATCCTTCTTATACACAAAGAGCTGACTAGGGAGAACTCTACTTGAGATCTCAAGATCCAAAAATTCCATCTCCTTCTTGTTTGTCAGAGTAAGGGTGGCCATACATGGGCAGATGAAACTTCGGACATCAGCTTATCTGCCCGTGTAGGGGGCGCTCCGATTGGTCTCCCCCATCGATATCTGACCAATATATCAATCGTGCAGGTTTTTCTTGCAATCGAGTTGATGCAGTCCTCATCTCGTCGGCACCTATTCCCTTCATCTAATCCGATCGTTTGGCCCTAGGGCCGAATGATCGGATTAACCCAATATTGCTCTTCCTTTGGTAGGCATATCAGGTTAAGATCCACTCGTTTTGTGACCTTGCCAAACAAGCAGATCTTATAGTGTATGGCCACCTTAACATTAACCATGGCTGCCACAACTGAAAGATTTTATCCATTTCCATTGCTTTTTCTCTGCTGGTTCTATAATAAAGGTTTACTGTAAGATTAATGTGTGGAGCATTGCTATTTCAGGTAATTAACGAGCAATGGGCGGCATTTGAGAAACAATTGATCACTTGCATTCTAATCACAGTCGTAAGGAGTATGCACCTTCTTGGCAGTACTCATTTCTTATTGCACCATATAGCTTTTGATTAGAAAGGATCACTTTATCATCACCGGATAAGTGCTTGAAAACAGCAAGTGATTGCAGATTGCTCCACTAATAAAAAAAGAGTTTCTTAAGTGCAGTTTTCTTTCTTCTGACCATGGACAAGTAAACTACTAATTCAAGAACCTCCTCCAGCTCAGAATATCAGAGGAAATAATGTAAATGCTGCTGTAAAATATGAGCATATTAGAGTCACAGATGAACATACAGACACAAGGAGGCATTCGGTTATACAGGTCAAGGCACTTTAAGTATCACTCAAATCAAAATGGAAAATGCATACTTTACTAAAAATTAGAAGGCTCCTAGAAAGCACTATGAGGTTCTAACACAATATAAAGGCACCAGAGTCATACAGGTCAGGGAACTGTATATATCACTTGTATTGTAAAGGACAATGGATACTTTACACTAAATTATAGAGGTACTACACGTATAATATGAGACGTGTCATGACTATTTAGAGGCACAAGGTTGTATGGAGATTGCTTTTCAACAAGTTATAGGAATGGCAAGGTCACCACATAATGTGATTCCATATTATAAGAAATAAGACCTACCCTAATTGCTGTTATGTATTATATACTGATATATTTCTACAGCTAGAGATTATAAAGTTGCCAGTATACAGTATTATATGACCAAAAGTATCCAGACACGTCATTAAAAAAACACATGTTCTCATCTGAACCACTCACAGTAAGGGACCTGTTATACAGAATGCTCAGGACCTGGGGTCGAGATCTTTCCGTAATTTGGATCTTCATAAATTAAGTCTACTCGAAAATCATGTCAATATTAAATATTGATAGGCTGGTTTTGCTTCTAATAAGGATTAATTATTAGTTTGGATCAAGTACAAGCTTCTGTTTTATTATTACAGAGAAAAAGGAAATCATTTTTAAAAAATTTAGATTATTTGGATAAAATTGAGTCTATAGAAGATGGCCTTTCGGTAATTTGGGGCTTTCTGGATAACGAATTTCCGGATAACAGATCCCATACCTGTACAAGAATTATTTGTCGGGTGCATAGATGTTTTTCTTGTGTATTATCAACCATGCGTGATAGCATATTTCTGTTGGAATAATGTATAGATTGGCACCATTGGACTCATAAGTGATGACTTGTGATCCACTAACTTGTAGTCAAAATAGAAAGGTTTGGGTTTTGCTGATTTCAGGAGAACTCTTCCAGCCTGAACTAATAATGCTGTCTGTAATGTTTAGTGATGTAGGAGGAGTTGTAGTCTGGCACTGATATCTGGGATTCTTTTTTTTTACATTGTTTGAGCTAAAACTCCAGCTCCAGTGAAACCAAATCCTAAAATGTACAATTACATTATACCCCTAATTTGGTTACTGTCTCTTTAAATAGCAATTAACCCTTGGCAATCCAGGGCCCCGAGTACCTTTTGTGTATGAAAAGTACTGGGAACTGGGATTTACAGTGCAGTGCCTCCACCTACGGAACACTGAGCAGCACACCTCAGGGGATTTCCACTAGGAAAAATAAAAAATACAGTTTGCAATAAAACAAATATAAACTTTATGTAAACTGTATTTAGTAACTGTAAATGCAAATCACACAATATCAATTTACGCTGGGAAACCTGTGTGGATTATCAACCCCTGGCACAGTCTCTTAATGCCACAGTCCCACACTCCACACTGGGTGGATAAATGTAGAATAAATCAGTTCAGTTCAATGTCCCTTCCCCAAGAGCTCTTATGTCCCCAGGTAGCACTACCTGCCCCAAGGTACCTTTCCCTTTGAAAGTAGTAGCAGCTCCCATGTGGCAGGTACATGAGCAAGACCTGTCCTCACCCTGGGGAAACACACAGTGGCCAAAGTATCCACAGGCAGGAGATAGAAACTGGCTCTCCCTGATGCTCAACTACTTTCTCCAGCAGAGCAAAATGCAGCCTTCCCTTCTCCTTCTTCCTGGAACTCCTATTAAGTAGCCATGTCACTCCACAGATCAGATCCTCTCTAGCTGTTGCAGCAAAGATTCCTGTTCCCCTTCCAATCTCTGTGGGAAACCCTGTACATTTGGCTCCAAAAGTCAGGCACTCCCCCTCTCCCAAGGATGCACTTGGGCGCCCAGCCAATCGTATGGCTCTCCAGCCTGTAACTGGTGTCACAGACAGAAAAACAGGGGAAGGATTTGTCTGATCATGAAAACTCATGGACAAGATTCAATTTGAGATGCAATTCAATTCAGAAAAACTTGTGGATTACTTATTGAACTGTGACCTTTATTGGCTACATGTTGGTATTGACTGTAACAAATCTAATGGTTGGATTGGCCCCAGTTTGTTGAAAGATTGAATCTACTGCAAGGGTGTTTGACCCACCTAGAAATTTCAAACGGCCCTGTGAATCATATATTTAATTTTTATTTACATAGTTTGGGCGAGAACCCTGGCTCCACTGAAAGCAAATCCTAATATGTACAATGACATTCTTGACAATTCCATACTTCCTAGCTTGTGGCAAGTTTGGAGAATGAAAAGGCGCTTGTGTCAAAACCGACACATGTCAACGCTATTAGGACACCCATTGACTTTAACACTGGTGGCAAAATTGATGCAAGTGTCAAAATTGACACGGGCGTGAAAATTTACGCGGGCAGGAGAAATTCACCCATCACTAATCCCAACAATGAGACAAACATTGGGCCACATTCAATTCAGTGAGAAAAGTTATCTCATGGTTTATCACACAAAAACACGTGGATAAGATTCAATTTGAGGAGAAAAACTTTTCTCCTAGTTCAATTGCCTTTTTTCCCATAGACTTCAATAGAGTTTTCACATGATAAACAGTAAGATACATTCTTGTGAATTGAATTGCATCTCAAATAGGGATGGGCGAATAAATTCGCCATGGTTAAATTCGCGGCGAATTTCTGCGTTTCGCCGCGGGCGAATTTTTCGCGAAATTGCGGCAAAAATTCGCCTCGCGACTCGTTTCGCCGCGCGTCGAAAATTTCGTCGCGCGACGAGCCGCGACGCCGCTAATGCGCGTCAAAACAAAAAGACGCGCGACAAACTAAACATCACCCACAGCAGCCAATAAGATGTGAGCCATCCCTGAGCCAACCCACTGGCTATATAAGGAGCTGCAGAGGCGGCCATTACTCGTGGCGTTTCTGGTAGAGGTAGAGAGAGCAGGATAGTGAGAGATTTGTGTGTGATTTAGCTAGTGGAGTTTGTGTAGAGAGCTTTTTTTTTTTTCTGAGTCAGTGCAAGTGGAGGTTGTGGATTTCAGTTTACTGTTTTCCCTCTTCTGCTTGCCTGCTCACCACCCAATAGCCCTTTTTAGGGCTAACTGTCTTTGTCTTTGTCTGTGCTGGTGTGTGTACTCCTTGTGGGTGCACACTTCTGCTGAGGGGATTTAGTTGAGGGTTTTATTTTTTTCTCCTTTCCTTCCCCGAAATATCCAAACCCCCCCCTTATATATATATTTTTTTTTTTAAGTTTAGTTGCCCAATATGACGGGCCGTGGGAGAGGGGGGATGGGTGGTGGTGGTGGTGGTGGGAAGAAGGGTGGGATAGGGAGGGGTGGCCGAGGAAGAGGCCGTGGTGCTGGCCGTGGGCATCCAACCCCACAACAGCCATGTGCCATGCCCAGTCTGGGCACTGTAAATCAGTCGCAGCACAAGCTGCCATCAAAGCAGCTGCCATCACAGCAGCAGCTGCAACAACAACAGCAGCAGCTGCAACAACAACAGCAGCAGCTGCAACAACAACAGCAGCAGCAGCTGCAACAACAGCAGCAGCACCCGCAACAACAGCAGCAGCAAATGCCACAGCAGCAGGTGGCTGTGGGTCGCAGCAGCGGGGCAACTGGTCCACGTAGGACTGTGCCCGATTTTTTGCCACTGCTTCGCGACCCATACGGTCGCAGCAGGCAGAGGCAGTGGTAGACTGGCTGACCCAGGCTACCTCATCTGCAGCGGGCACCAGTGAGCGGCAGGAGGTGGCATCACCTGCTAGCTCAGTGTGGGATGACACCCCATCCCTCTTATTTGATCCTGAGGTGGACTTGGGCCCAGACACCCTGGATCTTTTTGATGATCAGGCAGGAATGGGGGGGGCATTCATGTCTGATGAAGAGGAGGAGGTGGTCATTTCACAGCCCACATCAATAGGGGATATTGGGCAGGGTCCCCTTATGGCAGGGCAGCAAGTTGCTGGTGTGGGGTCAGACACCAGCATGCTGGATGTGGGTATTGATGCCATGTATGAGGCAGGGTCTGGTCTGGGGGAGGACGATGACAGGGACAGACCCTGGGAGCCGGCTCCAGAGGATAACAGCAGCAGTTCAGGGGGGGAACTGTTTGTTGTTGATGAGGATGAAGAGCCGGCTCCACCGACCACTGCTAGGGGGGGCAGGCAACAGGGCAGCACTGCGCCTAGGTCCAAAGCCTATGTGCGTACGGGTGGGGACCATCCTCAACCCTCCACAGCAGGCAAGGCAGTGGCCCGCACTTCAGCAGTGTGGGCTTTTTTCACGTGCCAGGCAGAGGACCAGGCAATAGCAGTGTGCCAGCTCTGCCGGCAGAAGGTTCGAAGGGGGCAGGCAGGGTCACATATGGGAACATCAGCTTTAAGTTCCCATATGAAACGTCATCACAGGATGACGTGGGAGCAGCACCAAAGTGGCAGGGCACCGGGTGGCAGTGGTGCTTCCTGTCCACCTCCTCCCATTCCTCAGGGAAGAGGTGCTAGCTCCCCAGACCCTGCAGCAGGTGAAGAGGATTCTGGGGCTCACAGTCGGAGGCAGCCACTGTGTAGCTCAGCCTCTTCTGCAGCCTCCTCCTCCTCAATGCGGCCCCTGTCCCGCCAGGTTTCCCTCCCCCAGTTCCTCAGCCGCAAGACGCCTCTCTCCCCCAGCCACCCCCAAGTGCAGAGGCTTAATGGCTGCCTGGCAAAGCTTCTGGCAGTGCAGCTGCTGCCCTATCAGCTAGTCGAAGCAGCCCCCTTCCGACAGCTGATGGCTTGCGCTGCCCCTAACTGGCGGATCCCCAGCCGCCATTATTTTGCCAGGAAGGCCGTCCCTGCCATCCACCAGCATGTGGTTGAGAATGTGTCCCTGTCGCTGGATCATGCTGTTGGCGGCAGGGTGCACTGCACCACTGACACGTGGACCAGCAGGCATGGGCAGGGGAGGTACATAACCTACACTGCGCACTGGGTCACCCTCATGAGTGCTGGGGAGGGTGCAAGCCGGGGCGCTCCCCTCAGGCTACAGGTGCCTCCCCGTGGGGTACAGGGCAAACCCCACATGTCCACTTCCTCCTCCTCCTCCTCCACTATGGATGAGCCACCCCTGAAGCGTCCCCGCAGCTACGCTTCAGTGCAGCACAGGCGATGTCAGGCTGTGCTGCAACTCCTCTCCCTGGGCGAGAGGAGTCATACTGCACCTGAGCTCATGGCTGCCTTCCAGACTCAGGTGCAGCGGTGGTTCACTCCCCGCCAGCTCCAAGCAGGTAATATTGTTTGCGACAATGGTCGCAACCTGCTGGCCGCCATCCGCCTAGGGCACCTGACCCACATGCCTTGCTTTGCACATGTCCTCAACCTTGTGGTGCAGCGCTTCCTCAAGAGCTACCAAGGGTTGGGTGACATGCTGGAGAAGGTACGTAGGGTATGTGCCCATTTTCGCAGGTCCCCCACCGCCAGCGCGTCTTTGGCACGGATGCAGCGGCAGCATAGTCTGCCACCCCACCGGCTCATCTGTGACCTGCCGACGCGCTGGAATTCCACCCTGCACATGGTGGAGCGCCTCGTAGAGCAGCGCTGGGCGGTCAGCAATTACCTGCTGGAGCACAGTGCCAGGGGTACTCAGGGGGCAGATTTGGGGTACTTTAGTGCAGAGCAGTGGCAGCAAATGAGGCAGCTCTGCCAAGTACTTGCCCCCTTTGAGCAGGCGACACGCTTTGTTAGCAGGGACAATGCGTGTCTTAGCGATGTCATACCCCTGGTGTTCCTCCTCAAGCGCACGTTGGATGGGCTGCTAGAGGAGGGTGACGTGCCTGAGGAGGAGGAGGAGGAGGAGAGTAGGCCCCGTAGGCAGGCAGAGGGGGCTGAGGAGGAGATGGTGCCCGATGAGGAGGATGAGGGAGAGGAGGACTGGGTGCCTGCGCAGCATGGGGAGCAGGGCACATGCCACCCAACCACCCCAGCTATTGTCCGCGGCTGGGAGGGTACAGAGCAGGGGCAGGTCGAGCCAGATGACCTGCTGCATCTGGAGGGCAGTCAAGAAGAGGTTGGTCGGGGGCACCTCTTTTACATGGCTGCCCATATGCAGACTTGCCTCCGAAGCGATCCCCGGGTCTGTTCTATCAAAGACCGGGAGGATTATTGGGTGGCTACTTTGCTTGACCCACGGTACAAGGGAAAGGTGGGGGAGTTCCTTGTACCCAGCCAGAGAGAGAGGAGGATGGGTCAATTGAGGAAGGCTCTGTGCTCAAAATTAGTGGAGGCCTTCCCCCAGTCTGACACTTCTCAGGCCTCCACTACTCCACACACCCAGCAGAGACGGGGGCCTAGCAGCAGCAGCAGCAGCAAGGGCGGAGATCTCATGGGTGTGTGGAAGAGCTTTTTCGAGCCTCAACGGCCAGCAGCAGGCCCAGTCAGCACCCAAAGCCACCACCAGCAGCGGGTGGAGCATATGGTGGCTGACTACATGGGGTCAGTCAGCGTGCAGGATGCCATTCGCCCTGACGATGACCCCATGCATTATTGGGTCTCGAGGCTCGACCAGTGGCCAGAACTGGCACAGTACGCTCTGGAGGTGCTGGCTTGCCCCCCTGCCAGTGTCCTGTCAGAGCGTGTCTTCAGTGCCGCAGGTGGGGTGGTCACTGAGAAGCGGACACGGCTATCCACTGGCAGCGTGGATAAGCTGACATTCATTAAAATGAATGAGGCATGGATAAGCGGGGATATCCAAGTGCCCATTGCAGACAGCAGAGACTAGCCTCCTCTCCTCCTTCTCCTCCATAGATTTATCCTCCTCTCTCCATTGCTGCCCATACTCTCCTCCTCAGTGGTATTGCCCATTCCCCATCTGTCTGCACCTGCTGCCCTTGCTGCTGCTGCTGCTGCTGTAGCCTGCTACTAGCCCTAGTAGTACTGCTGCTGTGCTGCATTGTCTGCAATTTTTTTATGGTGGGGGCCTATCAAAGCTCCTACTGCTATCGTAGATACTACTGCTGCATTGTCGGCAAATTTTTTTAGTAGTTGAGGCCTAACATGGCCTCTAAATATGTTTCTTCGAATACTGCCACATTGTTGGCTAATTTCTTCTGGTTGAGGCCTAACATGGCTTCTAAAAATGTTTCTACGAATACTGCCACATTGTTGGCCTCCACCTGATGAGGCAGCACCGCCTCCACCACCTGTCCAGGCGGCACCACCACCTCACCAGGCGGCACGACCAGTGGACGACCAGGGGCTCAGTGTAGGCACTCAGACAGAGAATGCCTACTACGACCAGACTGAGCTCCTGGTCACCCTAGTCCACCAAGTTAATGCCATGCGGCAGGAGCTGGGAGAGGTTAGGGACATTGTAGACAACCTGCAGAGGGTAGTTGCTCCTCCTCCTCCTCCACTTTAATTTATTTATTGTTTGTTACAGCACCGTTGTGCTATATGTTGTAAATTAAAAAATTTTTTTATATCTCTATATTTTGAGTTCATTTTTCATTTGACTAAACTAATACTCACATGGTACTTGGAATTGTTTGGATTCTAATAACACAACGATGACTATTCTTAATCGGAGTCATTAAAATTACATTACATAGTATTTCAGAATCATTACAATTACATGATGTAAATATAAGGTTCATTCACATAAACATATGGTTTATTCATTTTTATCTGAAATACAAAGCATCCAGATACTATCTGTTCAGATTTATTAGTTGTACTTGTGTTAGTAATCTACTATTAGATATATGAAGTACAGATGGTACTTTTTGGTTAAACAGAGATATAGAGTAGTAGTAGATACCATTACCAGTTGACCAGAGGTAATGTGAAAAAATCCACAAACGTTAAAAGTTTAAGAAACTTGCAAAATGGGAGCCATTTTTTCAAGATAGGAGTCCTCTAACAATGCAGGGCATGTGTGTAGCAGTATACTAAGTGAAACACGCATGTGTATTGGTCTTCCCATGGAGTCCAATCCAATTCAGCACATTCAGACACAAAGCAAAAGATACCATGTTCATTTATCATCACAGACTACAAAGCTTGAAACTAAGGGGAAAATTTTTATTTGTAGGCCCAAAGATGAAAAAAGGTTATACAAACAAAACACCCATAGAAGATGGGCTTCATCAAATTGCACTGCGCGTCAAAAATAACGTCGCGCGTTAAAACTCATACTTGCGTCCGCGACAAAATATTTTTGACGCGCGACAAAATCGGCCCGCGCGACTCGTTTCGCGAATTTTTCGCCGTTTCGCGAATTTCGCTGGAAATTCGCGAATTATTCGGCGAAGCGAAACGCGACAGATTCGCCCATCACTAATCTCAAATTGAATCGTATCCATGAAACCTTTTTCTCATTGAATTGAATCTGGCCCATTATTTCCTAACCTCATTTATTCTCTTGAGACTGAGGGGCAGATTTATCAAAGGTTGAAGTGAATTTTCAAAGCAAAAAACGAGTAATTTTTGGGTACTTGGACCATCGAATAGTCCAACTTCGATTGGAAGTTGAAAAAAACTTCCAAATTCGAATATTGAAATTTATCATGTACTGTCTTTTTAAACTTCAACTTTGACCATTCGCCCCCTAAAATCTGCTGAAGTGCTGTTTTAGCCTATGGGGGACCTCTTAAAACCTATATGGAGGCAATTGGTGGAGTTTGAGAGATTGAAGTTTTTTGGGGGAAATCGATTGTACATTCAAAGTAAGCCGAATATGGACCACTTCAACCCCCAAAAACCTTTGACCTCTATTCGGTTGGTCTTTATGAATTCGAAGTTCGAAGTTTTTTTAACTTCGAACTTCGACCCTTGATAAATATGCCCCTGAATGTAAACAAATGATGACGCTGTTTGGTCAAACAGTTCTAAGGTTAGGGGTTTGTAAAGTACAACTCTGGCCATAGGATGGGTCATTATAGTGGCTTGTATGTCTATGTACAATAAAACTAATTAACAATATTAAATCTTCTGCAAGGTTGGTGGACCCACCTAGAAATTACAAAGAGCACAGTAAATCAAAATATATTCTTTCAATGTTATTTAGTGAAAAAAAGCATTGTTGAACACCTAGATATACTCAATTGATAGTATCACCAAAAGGAATTACAATTCACTGTCTCCACGTAATGCTTTGATTTGGAAAATTATTTCCGAGTATGTTATCTAAAATAACGATATCATCTATCCTTGTTTATCTCTTGACTACAGGAGGAATATTTGAAACAGTGGAAAATGAGCCAATTAATGTTGAAGAATTAGCTTTCAAGTTTGCCGTCACCAACATTAACAGGAACAGAACCTTGATGCCTAACACCACACTCACCTACGATATCCAGAGAATTAACCTCTTTGATAGCTTTGAGGCTTCCAGGAGAGGTAATTGATTCTGCCTTATTACTTATTCTCTTAAATCCAAGTTTGTACTAATGTTGCTTGCCTGATGTTTATCACTTGTGGCTGAAAAATAATACAGTGGATTTTATTTTATCTAGTTGATCAAAAAAAAGCTGGTTATTGCATTTTCAGGCACATTGCCTTATTAAGTCTATATTAAACTGCCTATATATGTGGCATGGGTATCAGGTCTCCCATTCTGGCACATAAATAAGATTTTGGTAAGATTTCCTTAATAACAGTATTTCCAAAATGGCACCTGCCTGCTTGCTGTGATTGTGAATGTCCAAACTGAAGAAAACGAAATATAAATAATTCATATATTGTAAGTAAAGTTACTTTTGCTTGATTAACACAATAGAAAAGAATTTGGAATTATTCCTTAGGTGACTGGTCCCCTCTTATCATACTTTTTTTTTCAAAAAAAAATCAAGCACATTTTTTTAAAGCTAATTATCCAACCCTGGCTGCCCTTAGCCTTAATACAAATATGGAAAATTATTATTTTAAAAATTATCATTAAAAGATATTTCAATCACAAATTTTTACAAAAAAAAAATAATAATAATAATAATCTCCCAGATTGTAGGTGATTTTTTAATTAATTGCAGAAAAAACTAAAAAAAAATGAGGGGCAAAAATGTGCACAACACGAGTGCACCCAGATGGTCGATTAATAATAAATCAGCCCCAAGTGTTGCTGCATGCCGCCTTCATGCTTGTTTTTAATGTTGCTCCCAATTAACGAAAGAGCATTGATGCTCCAGGCACTCAAGTCTTCCTTTTTATTATTAACTTATTATACTCACAGAGATGTCCTACGTGACATAAAAACAACAATGATTATAAAACACTGAGAATCAATTAAAAATCCAGTGTGCATTGGAAAATATGAAGCAAATATAAAAAAAAATTGGAAAGTCACTCCTTTTTTTCCTTGCCCATTCTTTTCTAAGATCCTCAACTGGACCACCACTAAATCCGAATATACACAGAATCAGGTAGACTGCAGGAATATCAAAAAAACGACAAGGCCTCGCACAATATTGCCACAAATATGTGTAAATTGTATTTAAACAGTGCATTACATGTGCAGTCGCCTGGATATGATGAACGCACCTTCGAACACAGAAATATTTGTATTTGGATAGAGAACTTGCTGAAGGATAGATTAAAAAGTGGTGGCAAATGGATCATTTTCTAATTGGAGCAGTGTTGTTGACTGCAGAGGTCTATCTTTGGCCCTTTGCTTTTAATTTGTTTGTTAATGACCTTGAGGTGGGCGTTGTAACAAGTACTATCTCTATTTTTGCTGATAATGCTAAATTATGCAAAACTATAAATTCCATGCAGGGGTGTTGCCACTTTGCAGCATATCTGACTAAACTGGAGAACTTGAGAGCAAATTGGCAAATGAGGCTCAATAAGATAAAGGCAAGGTTAAGCCATTTGGTAGAAATAAAATAAATGTAAATTATATCCTAAATGGTAGTGTGATGGGGATAACCCTAACTGATGGAAGAAATGTTGGCGAGCACTCCACATCCACTAGTATGTTAAAATCCAAGAACTTTATTTCAACTTGTTAAAAGCAAACATAGTCGTAACTGAGCAGGATCTGGGAATTTTTAGGGATAACCTGTTGTGTAACTTTAGGCAGTGTCACTAAGGGGCAGATTTATCAAGGGTCGAAGTAAAAATTTGAAGTAAAAAAAATGTGACTATTAGAATAACGAAATGTATCATGTACTGTCTCTTTAAAACTTCAACTTCAACCATTCGCCATCTATAACCTGCTGAATTGCTGTTTTAGCCTATATGGGACCTCCTAAAACCTATTTGTAGTCATTTGGTGGACTTTGAAAAGTAAGTCGATCTTACTTTGATTTGAACGATTTGAATACAGCCTATTCGTCTGCAGAAAAAAACGTTGATTTTTTAAAAAAAATTCTGTTGGTCTTTATTTCTTTGAATTTCAAAGTTATGGGGGTTCAAAAAGATTCCCATTACTTCGAAATTCGACCCTTGATAAATCAAACAAAGTCTTACATTAAAAAAGTAAATAACTGGAGGAATGAAAATTTTGCCTCTTTGTAAGTCCCTTCAGTGTTCAGTATGTAGTACCAGGATAAAGTGCAGAGACGGTCTACTAAAATGGTAAAAGGAATAAAAGAATTAAACTATGAGGAAAGGCTGTGGGTGTATAGATAAGCCTCTGTACATGTATAAATATGCACTGGATTTCATTTGGAGTGGTTGAACTTGTTGGATTTTTGTCTATCTTTCAACCCAAAATAACTATTTAACCTGGGTTCACAATTTATTATAGATAGGAGTAAATATGAAAAAGGAAATTTTTAGAGTTTGCAATATTGACATAACTAACAAAAATGGATTACATTATAATATTCAATTGGACCAGCAATATGGACCATTGGGATTCTTTGTGACCAGTTATCATTTCTCCCACTGTCGCACAACATAACATACCGCAAGGCAGGTTGGAGGGGGATACCGAAAAAAGTTCATCAAAGGGAAACTCAGAATTGACCATTTTTGATACTGTCAAATCTAAAATAATAACTGCATCAAAAATTAACATTTGCAACGGCTGAGTAACCTCTTGGGAAATGGACCTGTCAGTCATTGTTCTATTCCATAAAGTTTCTTCTCATTCTAAATTCAGACCACTGACTGACAGCATGATTCTCAGTTGGTTCTGCAGTACTTCTTTGACTATAATCTTTTACTTTCAAGGATGACTAATGACTATGCTTTATATTATATATAAGAATGTATAAATATATATAATTATAATATTTTAGGTTCAGTGGGAAAATGTATATAAGTGTTTTAATTCAAGAACTAAACATTGCAATCCATATGAGGGACCATAAGCTCTCCTGACTGCGATATATACAGATATACAGTAGTTAGACCTGTCAACCAGAATGCTTGGGACGTGGGGGCAAATTTACTAAGCTGCGAAAATTCGCCAGTGACGGCTTCGTAGGCAGTGCAACAATTCGCCAGTCGGATATTCGCTCAGACAACGCTAATTCACTAATATGCGAAGTTGCATCCAGGGCGCCGAACGATGGCGAAGTTGCGCTAACGTTAATTCGGCAAGCAGAGCGAAGTTGCGCTAGCGTTGGCTAATTTACATACGACAGGAAGTTAAAGTTGGATGGACCTATATGTTTTAGCAAATACATTACATTACACAAGCCCAGGGAAGCCTATCAAAGAAAATAAAGTTGTTATATTGCCCTACACATGAGCCCAGTGTATAGTTTATGTGCCATATGTTAGGAAATGTAGGGGGGAAGCCGGTTACCCCAAAAAATTTGTAATCTCTTTTGCAGCCTATCACCCTGATAAAAGGAAAAGACGCCAGCGTTTTTTGGGACTTTGGAACCATCTTAGTGAATTTTCGCAGTTACGTCCCTTCGCCAGAGCGCAACTTCGCATGGCAATTGAGTGCGAATGAGCACCAGCGCCAGTCTCTTTCGCTAGCAAAGTTACTCTGCGCCCGTTAGTAAATCGGTGAAGTTCCGAAATGACGTCACGCTGGCAAATTTTTCCCAGTGTTAGTCACTTCGCCCTTTAGTAAATTTGCCCCTTGGGGGTTTTCCAGATAATGGATCTTTTCGTAATTTGATTCTTCATACCTCAGGTCTAGTCCAGCAAATTAATTGTAGGTGTATGCTATAGACCCCCTAATGTAAGTGAGCAGGAGGAGGCAAAGCTCCTGATGCAAAAACAAAAGGCTGCTAGTTTGAGTAAAGTAATGATAATGGGGGATTTTAATTACCCAGATATTGACTGGAGCAACAGTACTGCCACATCAGTTAATGGGAACAAGTTTATAGACGTGTTGCATGATAATTTTATGGCACAAGTTGTTGAGGAGCCAACCAGAAACAATGCCATTCTGGATCTAGTGATCTCTAATAACCCAGAACTTATAGCAAATGTGCTAGTCATTAAATCCCTGGGTAAAAGTGACCATAATGTTATATCATTTAGGGGCAATTTAGTAAGCTCGAGTGAATGGTTCGAATGTCAAAAAGTTTGAATATCAAAGTAATTTTTTTTGGGTACTTCGACCATTTGACTTCCATTCGAACAATTCGAAGTAAAAATCGTTTGACTATTCAACCATTCGATAATCGAAGTAACTGTCTCTTTAAAAAAAACTTCAACTTCATACTTCGCCAAATGAAAGCTACCGAAGTGAAATGTTAGCCTATGGGGACCTTCCACAGCACTTTTCTATGTTTTGTTTTGGTCGAATAGAAATCCTTCGATCGATCGCTAAAAATCGTTCGAATCGTTAGAACGATTTTTATTCGACCGCAGGATTGCCAAATTTGTTGAAAAAAACTTCGAATTTGATATTCGAGTTCGAAGTTTTTTAATTCCATGGTCGAATTTCAACGTTTTTTGTACTTCGAAATTCGACCCTTAGTAAATCTGCCCCTTCATGTCTGGTGCAAAAAATAAATATATACTGGGGCAACAAAAATCAGGAATTTCAGAAAAGCTAAAAAACTAAACTTTAATTCAAACATGAAATAAACCCAGTAGACTTGCTTTGCCTTCAATAAGGCTTAATTATATCTTAGTTAGAATCAAGTACAAGGTGTTGTTTTATTACTACAGAGAAAAAGGAAATCATTTTAAAAAATTTGAATTATTTAATAAAATGGTGTCTGTGGGAGATGGCCTTTCTGTTATTTGGAGCTTTCTGGGTAACGAGTTTCTATCTGAGTAGCTGAGGGCTCCTCCCGAGGCCAAAGTCAACTGCTACAGGCGGAAAATTGAGCTGTGACCAAAGAACCTAGCACTTTTTCTGATTTTAGGGAGCCGTATGTGATGTTTGATAAGCACTACCTTATACCCTTGTTTCAGGGAGCTTTGTTTTATTTTTATTTTGCATTATGTTCAGGTTTCTGAGATCTGATAACTTATTAAATGAATGGCACAAAAACTAGAGCATAGTAGATCATTTGACCTTTCTTGGTGCCCTCGTGCTTCATATGTTGACCAACCTTTAACTTTTGTGTACAAATGGAATAAATACTGTATAATACATATAAAGTATTATTCTTTACATAATATTATTCACTTCTTTTTTTTTTTGGTCAAAGTTTTTAGGGGGAAAACTTGAATTTTTCATGGAAAAAACCCCAAAGCTGCTATAAATCCAAACCTGAAAATACTCCATCTCAAACCTGTTGAGATCATGTCAATAGCAGATGTCCCTGAAGTTGTTTCTTGACATTGTGATCTGCACTGGATAATCCAAAAAATTCAGCGTCTTGGGGCGATAATCCTAAAAAGTCGAGTTTTCGAAGTGTTAATAGTAAGATACAAATTGATGCTTGATTAACTAGTTCCTTAATTGCTATTGAGCAGATCATTTTCCTGCTTTTGACGTTTACCCATAGAGCAAACCATTGACTGACAAGGACCGTGTTCAGCACATGGATGCCCAAAACAGAATTCCTGTGTATTCTGCACACAATTAGCAAAATACATTTCATTCTGTTTGGTTTAATTAACTTAATTCATATGTGCTATGTTCTTTTTTCATTTTTTCAGCTTGTGACCAACTGGCTCTTGGGGTGGCAGCATTATTTGGACCATCTCACAGCTCTTCGGTCAGCGCAGTCCAATCGATTTGTAATGCTCTGGAAGTTCCTCACATGCAGACACGTTGGAAACATCCCTCCGTGGATAATAAGGACTCATTCTTTATCAATCTCCATCCGGACTATGCTGCGATCAGCAGAGCCGTTTTGGAACTGGTCCTGCATTATAGCTGGAAAACTGTTACTGTAGTGTACGAAGACAGCACAGGTAAAATAACTTGTAAATGCTAAAATGGTTTATGAAGGTGAACAACATTTTTAAAGGCCCTATAAGATCAAGACAACATTTAAACAATTTTGGGAAAATGTAATAACAATGATAGAGTATATAGTGAATAAAGTACCCCCTCTTGTAAAATATAAGGATATTATAAGTTACCGAGGAGTTTCTATACAGGTCATGGAACTCCGAGGTAACTTCTATCCTCATATTTTACAACTGGGGGTACTTTATTTATTATAATACACAAGTTTCAATGAGTCATGTGACAGAAATGACATCAGAACTCACCGTTTATAACTGATGACATCAGAACTCACCGTTTATAAGGATATAATTTACAGGATATTCATGGCTTTTGTGTATTATAAGCTGATAATGAATAAACTGATAGAGTTCTTGGGTCCATCTTTGTATACCATTGTCTTCACCAGTGGCTGCAGAAGACAATAAGCAGCTAGTTCACTCACATGAGTGCTCAATTGCATCTGTGAAGCTACAACAAGAATATGCTTATCCTGTCTAGTCTCCATGGATTGGGAATGCAATATATTCAGTGGCATTAGCCTGTGTAAGACTTCATGAGTTTGAATTTAAGATACCATTTGTGGGCTGACATTGCTGGGACTGACTCAGGGACTGAATTTGAGCCTGTACATGGGTCTCTAAAGGTGGTCATAGACTAACCAATAATATCATACTAAACAAATTTTCGTATGCTATTCAGTATGTGCATGGTGGGAGACGAGAAGGCCCAATATTGGATATCGGTCAGCTCGTCAATCAGACCAGCCGAAAAATGTTCTGCCTTTGAATGAACCTGAATATCGACCATTGTTAGTGCTGATTCATCCGATACAAGTAGAATTCTATTGTTTCTATCTGCATATCTGACAATTCACTTCTACATGTGTGTATTGAAATGAATGGTCTGTCTTGGAAAGATCTTTTCCAGAAAAGATTGTAATTGTAACGTCTATGGCCACCTTAAATCGAGTGAAGATCTACTAATCTCGTAGCCTTGCCATATTTGTGTATGGCCATCTTAACTTTGTAGTCCATCATTCTGTCAGACCCTTCCTACTGTATCTAACAACCTTAAAAATACATGAACATAGTACTCTTTGATACAATTACAAGTTGCTTCAGCATTATATCAGCATTTTTGCTTCATTCTTTGCAAGGGTCATAGCATCATGCCAAGCACCTAAAACATAATGCTTAGAAACCCTAGTGAAAGCCTAACTGGGACTCTTGGAATACAATATAAAGTCCCTTTTTTGCATTTATTTAAAATATAATGAGATTTGAGGTATGAGATGTGAGTTTTTATCAGACATGAGTATTGTCTACGTTAAGATCTTGCAGGAAGATATATAAGAAAATCCTGATCTAATTCAGTTTATGAGTAGAACTTATCTGGTTATGGTTTTCTCCATAAAAGCTTCTTTGAAGTCAACGGAGATGTAGAATATGCTTTATTAGTGCTTAAGCACTGATCTTTTAATAAGTGGCATAATTATTGGCATAATGCTATAAAGTTAACTGAAGAGAGAAGGAGAGGAAGAAATCAGATGGAAGTGGAGAGGAAAGTTGTAAATATCATTGTATTTACAGTGATCTTTTTATACATGAGGAAAACATTTCAATCATATTACTTTTCTCCCAGGACAGCCACACTCAGAGAACAGTCACGGCAAATCAGGTCTAAGTTTGTTGTTCTCTAATGAACCTTTTTTCAATCAGAAATCAAGATCAGTTGCACTCCAGCTGAAATCCCATAGCGTTCAATGCTCCAGGGATCTTCTGTTAATTCAGCTGGGTCTCCTTTGTTTTGGAAACCTGCTCCCTTAGCAGTTTGTCCATTTATTTACATCTCTTTCATTTGAACTGTACTTTAAGCACAAGGATTGTTGCAGAAGGTTAAAGAGATACTGGCACCTAAAATGTAATTATCAGTACTGACTGATGCTTTTACATTACAAATCAGATCCTCCATGTTCATCTATAAGGGGGCAGCCATATTTGTGTTGCAGTAGTCTGTTAGTGTTAGAAACTCTAACAGACAGTTTCCGATGGGACAGTCAGGTTGGCAAAAAAGTCAGATTTAGGAACTTCAAGTAACAAAAGCAGATCCATTGATGAAATTGATCAAAATGACCTATAAGTAACTTTTTATATGCATTAATATTTTTAAAAGTAATTTTTTCCTGCCAGTATCACTTTAAGGGAGGATGTCTATTGTCCTTGCTTACACCTTCACAGTTTCCATGTACAAGTATGGGACCTGTTATCAAGAATGCCTGGGACCTTGCGTTTTCCGGATAATGGGTCTTTCCATAATTTGAAACACCATACCATTGTTTATTAAAAAAAATCTTTTAAACATTAATTAAATCCAATAGGGTTGTTTTGCCTCCAATAAGGTTTTAATTATATTTTAGTTGGGATCAATTACAAGCTACTGTTTTATTATTATGGAGAAAAAGGAAATCATTACAAAAAATAAGGATGATTTGATTAAAGTGATACTGACACTAAAAAAAATACATTTTAAAATATGAATGTACATTAAGGGGGTAACTTTTCAAGGTCTGAATTTATCACAGTATTTCTAATATCTCTGAGCAACTCTGAATTCCCGAATGGACCGTATTTATGAAGAAAAAAGCTCAAAAAAAAATATGGTCGGGCAAAACTCTGAAAACTGCAGAAAACTCAGAATTGTTTGAAGTTTTCTGCAAAAGCAATGTTTTTTTTGGAGTTTTCTGACTTTTTTGCACCAAATCCCTGAAATAAGCGGATATCATTGACTCATACAGGACCTTGAGAGCTTTTAGATGCCAGTTCCGGATTCAGAGTTTATAGATTTTCAGACTTTAATAAATATCAAATAATTCGTAGTTTTGGGTTTTTTTGCTCCAAAAACTAGAAATAATTCGAGGTTCGGATTTTCGGAGCTTAATATATAACCCCCTAAAAGTTACTTATAGGTCACGCTGATTGTTTTTTGCTGAAAGGTTTGTAATTGTTAATTGAAGTTCCTAAACCTGACTGTTTTGCCAACCTGACTGTCCCATCTCAGCCTGTCAATTAAAGTCAATTAAAGTTTCTTAACGGACTCCTGCTGCACAAATATGGCAACCCCCTTATAGGCGATCATAGGGAGTCAGATAAGAAATGTAAAAGCATTGGGCAAATACTTTATGGCAAAATTATAAGAAGCATGCAAAGTCAACTTCATGGTAGATGAAAAAAAGGTTACATTTCTGGTGTCAGTATCTCTTTAAAATTGAGTCTATGGTTGATCACCAGCCCATAATCTGGAACTTTCAGTTTAAAGGGTTTTCTTATAACAGATCCCAGACCTGTCTTTTAAAGGCAAGATATTTGTTAACCCATTGTATGCATGTAGGCTCACTGTGCAATATCCAAAATGTAGTTCTTTGGGAGATATCTGGAACTGAATTAGAAGATAGGATTTACTAATGGAATTGAATGTGGCCAGTATAAGAGTACAGAAACAATTGGGGTTAGATGAGTTTTCACTAATATGAATTATTCCATCGTTCTAAAGAATGCATTGCTTAATAAAGCTCTGGACTCCTGCAATTTAATCACAACGCACTGCAAAAACGAATACAAACATGTCTTTAATTGCTCCTCTGAGATGATAAATGTCCTCATCGCTCTAATTCTACTCACCGGCTCCTCGGAGAGCGGAGGTTCTTTGCACTGCAATGGATATGTTTCAATGTGACACTGCATAATCTGTTAGTCATTAGAGCAAGTGAAATGAGTAAGCGCAGCTTCAGCTCCGCTAATGACTGTTTTGCATATGAAACATTAGAATACGAGGGAGCGACACACCAGATTTGAATAGAGCCTTTTATTAAATGTCTTTAAGGAGAATTGGTTTGGTTAGTAGAAAATATTCTCTGCATTTTTTTTCCTTGAACATCTTAAGGTTCTGTTCACAAAGTTCTTTGCCATGCTGCTCAGTTTTATGCGTTCCCTTTCATAGCATTGTTTATTAAGTTAACTGACCAGCTCCAGGCACGGATTTGCGGCAAGACCGAATAGGCCCGGGCCTAGGGCGCATCAATTAAGGGGTGGCATGCCGCACAAGCAGTTTTTTGCCGGAGCACTAGCGTTGAACGGCTAATGCTCCAAAACGCCCAGACAACAGCGTCTCTGGACGCCCTCAGGGCAAATCCGGCCCTGACCAGTTCATTACTGTGAGCCTTCACCCACAATATTAGAGGGGGATTGACAAGTTTAAAAAGCCTTATTCTTTGAATACAGGTATGGCACCTGTTATCCAGAATGCTCGGGACCTGGGGTTTTCCAGTTAATGGCTCTTTCTGTAATTTGGATCTTCATACCTTAAGTCTACTAGAAAATCATGTAAACATGAAATAATTTAAACATTACATAAACCCAATAGGCTGGTTCTGGTTCCAATAAGGATTAATTATATCTTAGTTGGGATCAAGTACAAGCTACTGTTTTATTATTACAGAGAAAAAGGAAACAATTTTTAAAAATTTTGATAAAATATATGTCTATGGGAGATGACCTTTTAAGTAGATGCTCAACCTGAAAGTCAGCTAGAGTCAAAACTGGGGTGATAACACATTGGCTTTCCTAAATATTCTAGAAACCATAACAGTTTTTTTTCTTGTTTGGAACCCTGTTGTGAATGAAGAGCAAGCCCTGACCAATTATTGTACAGGTATGGGACCTTTATCCAGAAAGTTTGGGACCTGAGGGTTTCAGGATAACGGATTTTTCTGTAATTTGGATCTTCATACCTTAAGTCAACAAAAAATCCTTTAAACATTAAATAAAGGATTGTTTTGCCCCCAATAAGGATTAATTATATCTTAGTCTGGATCAAGTACAAGCTACTGTTTTATTATTACAGAGACAAAAGAAATAATTCTTTAAAAAAATTTTTGTGGCATTCTAGATAGTGTACCAGGATCAGAGGCACTGTACCAAGCGGAATTAAGTCAAAAGGCAACTGGACTTTTAGGGGTTATTTACTAAACTCTGAATGCAAAAATCACGAATTTTTTTTGTTTTTTTTAATAAAATCTGACTTTTAAAAAATCACAAATTTTTCGGGAAATTATTAAACCCTGAAGATGGAAAAGTCTGAATCAGTAAATCCGGCATTTCAGACCTGTCGAGGTTGCATATAAGTCAACGGGAGAAGTCCCAATGTGTTTTTGATGTGTGCTGGGTATTGTGCAATACCCCAAAGTTTTCAGAGTTTTCGGGCAAAAATCGGGGTTTTCGGGGGGAAAATCTGAAACAATCGTGAAAATCTGATTTTTTCTCGCAGAACAAATTTATGGGAAAATGTGATAATAAAAAAGCGTAAAAAACCCGAGCGGATTTGATCGGAGTTTGTAGTAGAAAATATTGAGATAAATTCGGACTTTGATAAATAACCCCCTTAATGGGGAATGTAATAAAAGTCGGTAAAGGAAAAACTATTCGCAATGCAAACTATTCGTTTACGCAAACAAATTTTGCTTTGCACGAATTTAATATAGCTGTTGCGAACCCGGAAACTGTTTAGCGACCACTTCCAACAGTTTGCGAATTTTATAGTTTGCGCCAATGCGCAGTGACTGTAATAAAACTTCTTGCTGAAAAAGTCGTTTGCTCCAAAAGATTATGACACCTTCAAGCACTTCTTAAGTGCGCAATTAAAATTCGCAATGCAATAACAGTTTAAGGAACAATATTACATTGCGGGATGTGGATTTTTATTCTTATTGGTGCGAATTGTTTTTCTCTTTGCGACTTTAATTACATTTCTTGAAAACGTTTCACCACTCATCCGAGCAATTGCCTTTTGACTTCATTCTACTATATACGGTATATCATGACCTGGATGAATGAGGATCTTCATAGATTGGCAGTCATTGACGTTGGCCTTCCTCAGAGGCATTGAAAGATTTTCGCTGACTGTGATGTCACTCATAGAGGAAATGATGTCACATGTGGTGGAAGTGACATCACATGCAGACATGCAAGTGACACCACTTCTGCAAGTTGGTGGAAGCAGTTAGGTGGGGACCTTGGGTGGCACCAGACCTAAATACAACATGGTGTACCAGTAGTCTATATATTTTAGAAGAGCTGGATTTTATTGAATTTCTACATACCAATTGCTGGGCTTCAGCTCCCTGTGGGTGAAAAAGAAATGTAATTTTACTAGTCGCTCGCATTATTACTCCATTTATCTGGCGAAAATATGTCCGCAGACAAATGAAAAGATTGATGTGCAGAAAAAGGTTTACAACTATATTAAACATGCTTAAATGATAATCAATACCAACAAGAATGGCAGGATTAAAAGGATTGAGTGTGATCAATACATTTCTGAGATTGATGGGTCTGATCTCTGAACTGCTTTGATAATGAGCAGGTAACAATATCCTTCCCTTGGAAATAATACATAGGTAAATGACTTCCTATGGGAGACCATAATAATATTACAACCCAAACAGTAATGGGACCTTATCAACTATGAAGGTCCAGGCTTTAAAAATGAAAGTGAGTAGTGTGTTATTATTGCTATTATATAGGGATAATGTCACAACTATAAGATAATAAAAATGTATATTACTGAATAAGAACATAATTTTTGCGCATCATTAAGAATGACTTGAAAAATCAATAGTGAAAAGCATATTAGCAGGAGGTCTAAGTGAGCTCTCCCAAATCCACCTTTACTTACCATACCCAAATCTACATTATTTTACATCAATAGACATTGCACAGACGGCTCTCCTATGGGCCCACACAACAGAGTACTGCACTCACTGGAAGAAAAGCGTTTTATCACAAAAAATTTTGAGCACAAACCGTGCTCTTCTTCAGGGACAAAAAGGGTTTGTACCTGAGGAAGAGCACAGTTTGTGCTTGAAACGTTGGATTTTTTGTAACAAAACACTTTTCTTTGTATTAAGTCCCAGTAACTGCGGTACTCTGTTTCTTTATTATATTTGACCAGCACCCAGGCAGTTAACTACATTTTTGCAGAGTTGTGCCTCTCACACATATATATACAGTATATACAGAATGGCCAGTGTTTCACAAACTTGTGTTTTGTCCGAAGCAAATGTCAGAGGGGCTGCTGTATGGTTCCATAGAAAGTTACCATATAGTGGGCTGGTAGGAGGCTGTTTGGGTTTCTGTGTACTTGGAATGGCAGGGCCTATTTTGACTCTCAGTCTAGGCCTGGTCCGAAGCCTAGGTGTCTCTGTCGCTCAAAATCCTGTGCTTACCTGCCTACCAAATGCTAATTCCCCAATAAAGTGCATGTGCAGGCGAGTGACGTGTAACTATATATATATATATATATATATATATATATATATATATATATATATATATATATATATATATATATATATATATATATATATATATGTGTGTGTGTGTATAACATATAAAAGACAGTGTTAATGGGGTGGTTCAAATGGGGGGTCACTGACCCCATCAAAAAAAACAAATGCTCAGTAAGGCTACATATTTATTGTTATTGCTACTTTTTATTACTCATCTTTCTTTTCAGCCACTCTCCTAATCATATCCCAGTCTCTTATTCTTAGCAATGTATGGTTGCTAGGGTAATTTGAACCCTAGCAACCAGATTGCTGAAACGGCAAACTGGAGAGCTGCTGAATGAAAAACCAAATAACTGAAAAAAATAATAATAAAAAATAGAAACCACCTGCAAATTGTTTCAGAATATCACTCTCTACATTATACTAAAAGTTAATTTAAAGGTGAACAACTCCTTTAAAAGGATACATTTGTTGCCCCTTTTATGATCATATGATTTCATTTTTTTATACAAACTGAAAGGACAAGGGAAAATAAAATCATTTTGGGGTTGCCAAGTTGTTCAGCACCCGGTACAGCATTGCTAGAATATTGCTCTTTTTGAAGACTACATTACTTTACATAATAATATTAATAATAATAATAATAATAATAATAATACCTATTTTTAAGGTAAAAGTTTTTATTTTGATTTCTGTTAGGCCACATGAATCATCATACAAGAGCTTTCATCTAGCAGAACCTCCACATTGATTATGGGGATTACCAGTAAACGACTGTGCATAGAAATTAGGGTTAACCCAGATGTCTTGAGAAGAGAACAAACCTAATGACTTCCAGTTGCCCTCAGACATCTTTCCAAAGTGACATCTTCAAAACTGTTGCATTTGCTTGCCTCCCAGCGCACTACAAGTCCAAGCCATTAGGAAGGCAAGTCATTAGTAACATGGCAATATTTCATCAGGGACGCGTTCTTGTGCCTAATCGAATAATGTAGATACGTTACGGCTGATTTATTGTACAAGCAGATATCACAATGCTGAGATGTTGTGCCTCCATGTCATATTCTCTCCTCCGCAATATGGAAACAAATGAGGCATCTGTCTGTATTCTACCGATCCCGTTGCTCCATTTAGCCCTATTATTTTAACGTGGCAGCAACCGGAGGATCGTTTAAAGGAAAACTAGTAAAAAAGGCTCTTAATGCAGAACATATATATAAATAAAAATTTCATCAGGACAAAAACATTTTAGAGGATTTTAAGATTGGCTTTCCAAATCTGAAAAGAAGCCTTGGTTCCCATAGACCTGTGATAGAGACCTCTGCCAAATACTAATGTAGGGTTTTTAAAGGAGCACTAGTACTTTTTGACTCTTATGATTATTTTCTTTTACACAATTTAAAGGTACAGGTATAGGATCCGTTATGCAGAAAACCTTTAACCAGAAAGCTTCTCATTATGGAGAGAAAGTCTCCCATAGACACCATTATAATCATTTCCTTTTTCTTGGTAGTCATGAAACAATACTTTGTACTTGATCCCAACTAAGATACAATTAATCCTGATTGGAGGCAAAACAATCCTATTGGGTTTATTTAATATTTTAATGATTTTTTTCGTAGATTTGAGATATGCAGAACTAAATTACAGGAAGATCTGTAATCTGGAAAACCCTAGGTCCCAAGCATTCTGGATAACAGGTCCCATACCTGTACTTGGATTCATTTCTATATTTTTACCTAAGTATTAACTTAATATAGGCTCCAGACATCACTTAGAGCATCTCTCTATGGATTCTTGTGATTCAAGAGAAACTACAATCCTGCAATCAGTCTATTAAGATTATGCACACCTTTGTTTTCATACAGCATGACTTCATCCATGAGGGGAGAATGACTTCACTGGAAAAACAGTCCCAAAAAAGCATTTTGCTTGAAGATCTGAACACCCTGATTTTGAACAAACAGTTCAGGGGTTATTTACTAAACTCCAAATGTATCTGGTTGGGATTTTTGGGCAAAACTCTGATTTTTAGAGATTTATTAAAGCCTGATGCTGCAAAAAGCATGAATCTAAAAATTTGCCATCTCACACTTGCCAAGGTTGTGTATAAGTCAATGGCAGAGGTCTTTTTCCTATTTTGAAGTTTCTGTCTGCACGGGAATTAGCCCGAAATTCGACTAGTTCTGGCTTTTTGGGCAAAAATCCGAAAAATTTGGCCTTTTTGGAAAAAAGACCCCAAAAAACCATAGGATTCTGGGTTTTGCTCGATTTTATCAAGTTTTCACCCGAAACTATTAAATTGAGCTTTTTTTTAATAATAAATAAGGAAAAATCTGGAAAATTTTAATTTTAGTAAATAGTATTTAGTAAATAACCCTCCCAAAGTCAGTAGAGCACAAAAGTGCCCGGTGCACTAGGGTAAGGTGTGCAGGGCAACCAGACTTGAGGCAGCCTTGGTCTTTTGGTGAAATTGCCAAATTGAATCCATAACTGAAGGAAGATAAGGACACCTTTTTTAAAGACATAAACGCATCTTAATTGTGCCTGTGATCATGAATAGGGATGTAGCGAACCGCCGATAATGTGTTCGCGAACGCCGTTCGCGAACACCGGCAAAAAATTACTAACAGTTCGCGAACAGTTCGCGAACTTCGAACATCCGAAAATCGTTCGATTCGAACGATCGAAGGATTTTAATCGTTCGATCGAACGATTTTCGTTCGAATTGAACGAAAATCGTTCGATTTTAGCGACCGAATGGTCGCCTATTGGCGAACGTCGCGCGACGTTCGCGAACTTGCGGCGGACGCGAACAGCCGATGTTCGCGCGAACAAGTTCGCCGCAGAACAGTCCGCGACATCCCTAATCATGAATGTGAAAAATGCTCTCAATTCATGCAGTTTTCTATAAAACAATAAATAAACATTGTTTATGAAGTCAAAGTTTATTAATGACTTGGGGCTGGTGGTGACTGTAAGAAATGTATCTGTGAGCCTATGATACAAGAAGGAGAAGGAGAGGGTCATTATTCCCCTTTACAAAGCACTGGTAAGACCCCATCTAGAAGATAAATAAACTCTCTGATGCTTTATTCTCTAGTCAGTCTTTCCAGCATACACAAGGGCATCCATTCAGAATAGATGAAAGGAGGCTCCATCTTAAGCCGTGGAAAGGGATTTCTCTCCCTGTAGTGGTTGCACTAGCAGATAAATGACATAACTTGAATATAGGTCTGGATTCCTTTATAGTGAGGCAAAAAATGAAAATGAATTTAGTGAGAGTTGATTCAGGTAAATTTCCAATTCACCTCCAATCTCCCACTGCTGAGGCAAATTAAAGTGGCTTCAGATGATGGTCATTTTTTGTCTTTCTCTAAATCAACTTGCAGCCCAGGCAGGTATCCCTACCCATTGGGAATCCAACATTCGATGACTCAGAATAAAACAGCAAACTTCTTTCCTCTAAAAACAAAAATAAATATTTCATGTTATGTGTCATTCGTTAAACCTTACCCCGACTTTCATTTATGTCCATTTTTTATCATATTTTAATTGTTTGTAATACTTCTGACCTCTCGTTTATTCCAACCTTTACTCATCGATATCTTGAAAATACAGACAAAAGGATTTGTATAAGATGGCAAGGACACAACATGTTTGGCTTCATCTGTAGGTGTTATTCTATTGATGTTTTCTAAAATGCTACATGGAAGGTGTCAATGAAACATATTCACACAATATCTGTGAAAGCTATTGTGTGAATATCTTTTATGGACACCTTCCATGTTGCATTTTAGAGAACGTCAATAGAATGACACTTAAAAATTAAGTCAAATAACATCCTACATTTTGATATATTGGGGATAAGGCCTGACTGGCAGTCAGTGTTCCAGTTCATCTCATTGCAACCCCGGGGGGATCCTTTTGTATTCCTCTCTTCTCTTGAACTGGCAGTACATCCTCTTGATTAACATGAGTGCAATAAATAGAGTTCTGCTGAACATACAAAAAAAAATCACAAAAAACCTTTGGTTTTTGTTATTTCATGAACTAAAAAGGAAAATTAAGCCATATCTTATAGCCTACATCAAGTTGTTGGAGCAAACACTTTATTCCATGCCCCCAAGCATCTGGTTTCTCCATTTATTCTTGCATTTGGCTGACATTGTGAAGTGCTGCCTGTATTTCAGGAGCTATTTATAGATTTCCCAAAAAGCTGAATGTGCACCTTGCAGTGATGCATGGATCAGTAGAAATTAAATTCCAGCTTGGATGCTCTTCAGAACTGTCCATGTACTTGTAATATTGCAGCAGAAATCTACGAGTTGATATAGTGATGTATAGGCATGTTGGACCAGCGTGTGCTTGAGTTGTTGCCACCAGAATAACACATTATGTTGTGTGTCATCATACATGAGGCTGGGCCAAGCCGATAGGGCGCCCTAGACACTTGGTCGGCTACCTCCGCCCCCGTGGGCGTGCAAGTGCACATGTGCTATGAGAAGCGAGGGAGGGGAAGTAACAAAGGGGAAGGGAAGGGCAGGGGAGTTAGGGGTGAGTGACGCAGGGAGGAGTGAGTGATAGAGGGAGGGGAGGAGAGAGGAGGGAGGCCAGAGCAGCAGGGGAGCAAACAATCTGGACTCGGGGTAGGCAGAAGACTTTTGAACAGGTGCCTGCCCAACCCTCTGCCTACCCCTAGTTCTGGCCCTGATCATACAATACGGCAAGTCATCATTTCGGTGTTTTTGGGGGGGGGCGAAAAGAGTAAATCATTTTTCATTTATGGAAACTAGAATGAAAGCCATAATTAGGGGGGTTATTTATCAAAGTCCGAATTTATCTCAATATTTTCAATAACAAACTCCGATTGGTTTTTAACGCTTATTTATTATTAATTTTCCTGAAAATTTGCTTTGCGGGGAAAAATCTGATTTTCACAACATTTTCAGACTTTTTTCATCCGATTTTCCTGATTTTTTCGTAATTTTCACCCGAAAACTCAGTAAACTATGTGGGTATTGCCCTAAAACCAGCGCACATCAAAAAATCATTGGGATTCTCCCATTGACTTATATGCAACCTTGACAGGTCTGAGATGCCGGATTTTCAGATTCTGACTTTTTCATCCTCTGGGTTTTAATAAATTCCGAAAAATTTGTGATTTTACAAAAAAAATCACAAATTTTCCGTGATTTTTGCATTTGGAGTTTAGTAAATAACCCCCTAGGTGTTGAGGGTAAATTCTTTAGGGGTCGCCTCCTGTTATTCATTTCCAAAGCACTTGTGAACATGGGCTAGCTGCACAGAGCACTGGGTCAAACACCCAACACTCTGTACAAAGCGCAGCATCAGGAGGGGCACCCCAGCCCTTACCACCTGCCCTATTTGTATTGTATATTGTTGTATATGATTAGTGATTGAAAGTAGTGATGGCCGAATGAATTCACCAGATACTAATTTGCAGTGAATTTCCACGTTTTGGGGCAATCAAATTAATTCACGAAACTTCGATGACAATTTTTTAATAAAGAATATTACAGAGATTTGTTTGGATGGCTTGTATTACCTTCTCCAAATGCACACTTTCTGTTACAGGGGTACAACCAAAAACCAGATTGGTATCAGTATTTGTATCATCAGTGACATATATAAAAACATCAAATTCATCCAAAGTTATACAGCTCAGAAAGGCAGGACTAGTTTACATGCATTGCCTGATTGTGCATCTGTGTACTAACCCTGGGAGGTCCATTTATTAAAAGTTGACCACAATTAAACTCATTTTCTCTAAAACCACAACATTTATTAAAATATTTGAATATCATGGAAACAAAACACTGAATGCTAAAAAATACAAAAACCTCTTAAAATGCCAATTACTAGCGGGAAAAAAATGTAAAAACTATAAGGGGCAGATTTATCAAAGGTTGAATTTCGAGTTTATGGGAATTTTTTTTACTCCAATAAATTTGAATATTGGCAGGTTTTGGGTGGCAAATAGTCTAATTCGAGTTGTTCCCAGGGTCCATGTAGGATAAATCTCAAATTCAAATTCGAGTTTGGATTATTCCCAACTCGAATATGTGAGTTTTGACAAAAAATCCAACTTGAAAATTTGAATTTGAATGAATAAATCTGCCCTAAGAGTCTGAATGGATTTAAAAATGAGTGGTAGAAGTCTACAAGTTGATGTAGTGATGTATATCCATATTATATTGTATTCTTCTACTGTTGGCACAGCTTTGTTATAGACCTAATGTTTAAAAATTTGAAGGCCAAAGACCGCTATAAGAACAATAGCAACCACTGTCACATGGGGTTTCGCAATAGGATGACTTTCTTTAAGATGAGGGCAGTAAGGGTATGGACCTATATAGGTAGATGATAATGAATACTGGCGAGGTCTAAAAAGATACCGTATTGAGTTCCTTTCTTGTATGAAAGGGGAGAAGCACTGTTCTATTTAGCACTGTAAAGTGACTATGTATATATCATTATTAGCAACGGTGTCTTCTGTTTTGTGAGTCTGGGGTCTGTAAGGAATATTCCCCCCTTGGAAACTTTCTATGGCGTTTTGCTTGCCTTCTACTGCAACAGCATACAGAAGATCTTGCAAAGCTTAAACTGAAGGGCTATATAGTCTTCTATTTATACTATTCTACTAGATAAGTGATTATATTCCTATTTCTAAAATGTTAACACATGGCTGATTTTAATAAAGTGGCTGCTTGAACAATCCATAGAAATGGTAACACTGATATATTGCCATTAGATGACTTGCTGAACAACCTCCCTCCATATTTACCACCACTTAGTACAGAGGCATGGCATAAAGAGTCATTTACACTCTTGTGTATAAATAAATACAGTATTCTGCAAGCAAAATGTATCTTTTCATCCATTCTCCAAACACCACAGTGTCCCTTTGGGCTCTACACGTTCTGTATACAATACGACAAATGAGTTTTGTGATTCCTGGCTTGCCCCCCCCCCCCAGGCTCTCTCCAGATATTCAACTTATGAATATCCATCAGTGCTGGAACCAGTCAAGAAGGAGTGAATTAAAAGAATACATTGCTCAAGCTGTGAAAGTGTGCTTGACATCTAACTATAATACCTGAAAATGAGACCTAAGGAGGGGGCTGATCCTGTTTTTACTGTAATTTATAGGGATGTAGCGAACGTCGGAAAAAAAGTTCGCGAACATATTCGCGAACTTGCGCAAAAACGCGAGCGGTTCGCGAACGGTTCGCGAACCCCATAGACTTCAATGGGAAGGCGAACTTTAACATCTAGAAAAGACATTTCTGGCCAGAAAAATGATTTTAAAGTTGTTTAAAGGGTGCAACGACCTGGACAGTGGCATGCCAGAGGGGGATCAAGGGCAAAAATGTATCTGAAAAATCTGCCTGTGTGTGCTTGGAAGAGATAGTGTAGGGGGAGAGCTGTTAGTGATTTCAGGGACAGATGATAGTAAGTTTGCTGGCTAGTAATCTGCTTGATACTGCTCTGTATTGGAGGGACAGAAGTCTGCAGGGATTTGAGGGACATTTTAGCTTAGGTAGCTTTGCTGGCTAGTAATCTACTGTTCTCTTTAAACAACTGCCATACGTTGACCTTGTAGGCATTGTTTGCCCAGTTTTTTTGGACGCAGCCACTGAAGCACAGTTGCCAGAAAAAATATGCCATATAAATGCTGAAAATAGTCATTTTTCGCCATACGTTGACCTTGTAGACATTGTTTGCCCAGTTTTTTTGGACGCAGCCACTGAAGCACAGTTGCCAGAAAAATTATGCCATATAAATGCTGAAAATATAAATTTTTTTGGTTGCAGCCACTGAAGCACAGAGGCCAGAAAAATTATGCCATATAAATGCAGAAAATATGCATTTTTTTGGTCGCAGCCACTGAAGCACAGTTGACAGAAAAATTATGCCATATAAATGCTGAAAATATAAACTTTTTTGGTTGCAGCCACTGAAGCACAGAGGCCAGAAAAATTATGCCATATAAATGCAGAAAACATGCATTTTTTTGGTCGCAGCCACTGAAGCACAGTTGACAGAAAAATTATGCCATATAAATGCTGAAAATATAAATTTTTTTGGTTGCAGCCACTGAAGCACAGAGGCCAGAAAAATTATGCCATATAAATGCAGAAAATATGCATTTTTTTGGTCGCAGCCACTGAAGCACAGTTGCCAGAAAAAATATGCCATATAAATGCTGAAAATAGTCATTTTTTGCCATATACGTTGAGTCAACGTATGGCAAAAAATGACTATTTTCAGCATTTATATGGCATATTTTTTCTGGCCTCTGTGCTTCAGTGGCTGCGGCCAAAAAAACTGGGCAAACAATGCCTACAAGGTCAACGTCGTTGACCTTGTAGGCATTGTTTGCCCAGTTTTTTTGGCCGCAGCCACTGAAGCACAGAGGCCAGAAAAAATATGCCATATAAATGCTGAAAATAGTCATTTTTTTGGTCGCAGCCACTGAAGCACAGTTGCCAGAAAAATTATGCCATATAAATGCTGAAAATATAAATTTTTTTGGTTGCAGCCACTGAAGCACAGAGGCCAGAAAAATTATGCCATATAAATGCAGAAAATATGCATTTTTTTGGTTGCAGCCACTGAAGCACAGAGGCCAGAAAAATTATGCCATATAAATGCAGAAAATATGCATTTTTTTGGATGCAGCCACTGAAGCACAGTTGCCAGAAAAAATATGCCATATAAATGCTGAAAATAGTCATTTTTTGCCATACGTTGACCTTGTAGACATTGTTTGCCCAGTTTTTTTGGTTGCAGCCACTGAAGCACAGAGGCCAGAAAAAATTAAACCAGTAGGGTTTGCACCCTAGTTTGTAACGGTGGCGGAGGGAGGAGGAGGACGCTAAAGGACAGCTGTGTGTGGAGTCATGAGGCTTGAAGAGAAGGACAGCTGCATAGAAGTCAGAACAAGTCTTCCGGCGTGCAGTAACCCTCCGAGATCCACCCCTCATTCATTTTAATAAAGGTCAGGTAATCGACACTTTTGTGACCTAGGCGAGTTCTCTTCTCAGTTACAATCCCTCCTGCTGCACTGAAGGTCCTTTCTGAGAGCACACTTGAGGCTGGGCAAGACAAGAGGTTCATGGCAAATTGTGACAGCTCTGGCCACAGATCAAGCCTGCGCACCCAGTAGTCCAGGGGTTCATCGCTCCTCAGAGTGTCGATATCTGCAGTTAATGCCAGGTAGTCCGCTACCTGCCGGTCGAGGCGTTCTTTGAGGGTGGATCCAGAAGGGTTGTGGCGCTGCCTTGGACAGAAAAACATTTGCATGTCTGACGTTACAGACTGGCCAAAGGGCTTTGTCCTTGCAGGTGTGCTCGTGGCAGGATTACTGGCACCTCTGCCCCTGGAATGTTGATGAGTTCCTGAAGTGACATCACCCTTAAAAGCATTGTACAACATGTTTTGCAGGCTGGTTTGTAAATGCCGCATCTTTTCGGACTTGTGGTATGTTGGTAACATTTCTGACACTTTATGCTTGTACCGAGGGTCTAGTAGCGTTGCGACCCAGTACAGGTCCTTCTCCTTAAGCCTCTTGATACGGGGGTCCTTCAACAGGCATGACAGCATGAAAGACCCCATTCTCACAAGGTTGGATGCAGAGCTATCCATCTCCGCTTCCTCATTATCAAGGACTGCATCATCCACGGTCTCCTCCCCCCAGCCACGTACAAGACCAGGGTCCCCAAAAGGTCACCACTAGCCCCCTGGGAAGCCTGCTCCTGTTGGTCCTCCTCCTCCTCCTCCACAAAGCCACCTTCCTCCTCTGACTCCACTTCTGGCACCTCTCCCTGCGTTGCAGCAGGTGCCTGGGTTCGTTCTGGTGATTCCGACCAGAAATCGTGCGCTTCCAGCTCCTCGTCACGCTGGTCTACAGCCTCATCTGTCACTCGTCGCACGGCACGCTCCAGGAAGAAAGCGAAGGGTATTAGGTCGCTGATGGTGCCTTCGGTGCGACTGACCATATTTGTCACCTCTTCAAAAGGTCGCATGAGCCTGCAGGCATCGCGCATAAGCACCCAGTAACGGGGGAAAAAAATCCCCAGCTGTGCAGATCCAGTCCTACCACCCAGTTCAAAAAGGTACTCGTTGACGGCCCTTTGTTGTTGCAGCAGACGTTCCAACATAAGGAGCGTTGAATTCCAGCGAGTCTGGCTGTCAGAAATCAAACGCCTGACTGGCATGTTGTAGCGCTGCTGAATGTCAGCAAGGCGTGCCATGGCTGTGTAGGAACGTCTGAAATGGGCCGACACCTTTCTGGACTGGGTGAGAACGTCCTGGAATCCTGGGTACTTGGAGACAAAACGTTGGACTATTAAATTTAACACATGTGCCATGCAGGGCACATGTGTTAAATTGCCTAGTCTCAACGCTGCCAACAGATTGCTTCCATTGTCACACACCACTTTTCCGATCTGCAGTTGGTGTGGGGTCAGCCACCGATCGGCCTGTGACTGCAGAGATGACAGGAGTACAGATCCGGTATGGTTTTTGCTTTCCAGGCACGTCATCCCCAAGACAGCGTGACAACGGCGTACCTGGCACGTCGAATAGCCTAGGGGGAGCTGGGGGTGCACAGGTGTGGAGGAGGAGAAGGAGGACCCAGCAGCAGAGTAAGAAGAAGAAGAAGACGAGGTAGAGAGCGATGGAGGAGTAGAGGTGGTGGCAGAACCGCGTGCAATCCGTGGCGGTGACACCAACTCCACTGTTGTTGTTGAGCTACCCATTCCCTGCTTCCCAGCCATTACCAAGTTCACCCAGTGGGCAGTGTAGGTGACATACCTGCCCTGACCATGCTTGGAGGACCATGCGTCAGTAGTCATATGGACCTTTGGCCCAACACTAAGTGACAGAGATGCGGTAACTTGGCTCTGCACATGTTGGTACAGGTGTGGTATTCCCTTTTTAGAAAAAAAATTGCGGCTGGGTACCTTCCACTGCGGTGTCCCAATTGCTACAAATTTGCGGAAGGCCTCAGAGTCCACCAGCTGGTATGGTAAAAGCTGGCGGGCTAAGAGTGCAGACAAGCCAGCTGTCAGACGCCGAGCAAGGGGGTGACAGTCAGACATTGGCTTCTTACGCTCAAACATGGCCTTCACAGAAACTTGGCTGGTGGCAGATGACTGGGAATGGGAAACAGGTGGTCAAGGTGGAAGGCGGAGTGGAGGGTGGTTCAGACGGGTCAAGGAGAGCAGAGGTAGAGCAGTAAGATGCTGGACCAGAAGGAGTGTGGCTTTTAGTTTGCCTGTTGCCTTTGAGGTGTTGCTCCCAAAGTGCTTTGTGCTTGCCGCTCATGTGCCTTCGCATAGAAGTTGTACCTATGTGGCTGTTGGGCTTACCAAGGCTCAGTTTCTGACTGCACTCATTGCAAATTACAATGCTTTTGTCAGAGGCACACACATTAAAAAAATCCCACACTGCTGACTTTTTGGAAGTGTGCGATCTGGCGGTAACAGTAGAAGTTGGCGGAGTTGGCGGTATTGGCGGCAATGGCGGGTGCGTTGGCCGGCTGAACACAGGTGCCGATACATGTTGTTGCCCTGCTGATCCCTGCGGGCTGTCCTCCCTGCTTCTTCTAAGTCTTATTCTCCTACTGCCTCTCTGACTCTCCGTCTCTCCATCTGAACTACCCTCCTCTTGCTCTCTTCTACTAGGCACCCACAAAACATCAATCTCCTCATCATCATTCTCCTCAGATGCATCAATTTCTTCTGACACATCACAGAAGGAAGCAGCAGCGGGGACCTCCTCCTCATCACTCATTATGTCCATCTCTATCGTGTTCTCTGCCAGAATTAAATCTGGTGTAAGGTCCTCATCTCCTTCATCTTCTTCTGGCAATAATGGTTGCGCATTACTCAGTTCAAGAAACTCATTGGAAAATAACTCCTCTGACCCCAGTGAAGAAGGGGCACCGGTGGTGGAGGAAGTGTTACGTGGGTGGCCATAGCAGTGGAGGATGAGGAGGATGTTGTGGTAAAGTTAGAAACGGTAGAGGATGGGGTGTGCTGTGTAAGCCAGTCAACTACCTCTTCAGCATTTTGGGAGTTCAGGGTCATTGGCTTTTTAAAACTGGGCAATTTGCTAGGGCCACAGGATTGCATAGCAGCACGGCCCCTAGCACGGCCTCTGCGTGGCGGCCTGCCTTTGCCTGGCATTATTTTTAAAAAAACAACAACAACAACAAAAACTCAGTTGGTTTTTCTGGAAACGATAATACACACAGCTCGATGGCGGGTTGAAGAAAACACTGTGCAAATAATGCCTACAAGGCCAACGTATACACTACTACAGCGGTGGATACGGATTACGTAAAATATATGAATGCTGCTTGAAAAAAGTGACTCCGGTGTTTTTTCTGGAGACGGTAATATTATGGATATTTAGACAGAATGGAACAAGGTCACACAGCTCGATGGCGGGTTGAAGAAAACAGTGTGCAAATAATGCCTACAAGGCCAACGTATACACTACTACAGCGGTGGATACGGATTACGTAAAATATATGAATGCTGCTTGAAAAAAGTGACTCCGGTGTTTTTCTGGAGACGGTAATATTATGGATATTTAGACAGAATGGGAACAAGGTCACACAGCTCGATGGCGGGTTGAAGAAAACAGTGTGCAAATAATGCCTACAAGGTCAACGTATACACTACTACAGCGTGGATACGGATTACGTAAAATATATGAATGCTGCTTGAAAAAAGTAACTCAAGTGGTTTTTCTAGAGACGATAATATTATCAATATTAGACAAAATGTGAACAAGCTCACACAGCTCGATGGCGGGTTGAAGAAAACACTGTGCAAATAATGCCTACAAGGCCAACGTATACACTACTACAGCGGTGGATACGGATTACGTAAAATATATGAATGCTGCTTGAAAAAAGTGACTCCGGTGTTTTTTCTGGAGACGGTAATATTATGGATATTTAGACAGAATGGGAACAAGGTCACACAGCTCGATGGCGGGTTGAAGAAAACAGTGTGCAAATAATGCCTACAAGGCCAACGTATACACTACTACAGCGTGGATACGGATTACGTAAAATATATGAATGCTGCTTGAAAAAAGTGACTCCGTGTTTTTTCTGGAGACGGTAATATTATGGATATTAGACAGAATGGAACAAGGTCACACAGCTCGATGCGGGTTGAAGAAAACAGTGTGCAAATAATGCCTACAAGGTCAACGTATACACTACTACAGCGGTGGATACGGATTACGTAAAATATATGAATGCTGCTTGAAAAAAAGTAACTCAAGTGTTTTTCTAGAGACGATAATATTATCAATATTTAGACAAAATGTGAACAAGCTCACACAGCTCGATGGCGGTTGAAGAAAACATGTGCAATAATGCTACAAGGCCAACGTATACACTACTACAGCGGTGGATACGGATTACGTAAAATATATGAATGCTGCTTGAAAAAAAGTGACTCCGGTGTTTTTCTGGAGACGTAATTATGGATATTTAGACAGAATGGGAACAAGTCACACAGCTCGATGCGGGTTGAAGAAACAGTGTGCAAATAATGCCTACAAGGCCAACGTATACACTACTACAGCGGTGGATACGGATTACGTAAAATATATGAATGCTGCTTGAAAAAAGTGACTCGGTGTTTTTCTGGAGACGGTAATATTATGATATTTAGACAAATGGGAACAAGTCACACAGCTCGATGCGGTTGAGAAAACATGTGCAAATAATGCCTACAAGGCAACGTATACACTACTACAGCGGTGATACGATTACGTAAAATATATGAATGCTGCTTGAAAAAAGTACTCGGTTTTTCTGAGACGTAATATTATGAATATTTAGACAAATGGAACAAGTCACACAGCTCGATGGCGGGTTGAAGAAACATGTGCAAATAATGCTACAAGGCCAACGTATACACTACTACAGCGGTGGATACGGATTACGTAAAATATATGAATGCTGCTTGAAAAAAGTGACTCGGTGTTTTTTCTGGAGACGTAATATTATGATATTTAGACAGAATGGAACAAGGTCACACAGCTCGATGGGGTTGAAGAAAACAGTGTGCAAATAATGCCTACAAGGCAACGTATACACTACTACAGCGTGGATAGGATTACGTAAAATATATGAATGCTGCTTGAAAAAAGTACTCGTGTTTTTCTGAGACGAATATTATATATTTAGACAAAATGGAACAAGTCACACAGCTCGATGGCGGTTGAAGAAAACACTGTGCAAATAATGCCTACAAGGCCAACGTATACACTACTACAGCGGTGGATACGGATTACGTAAAATATATGAATGCTGCTTGAAAAAAGTACTCCGGTGTTTTTCTGGAGACGTAATATTATGATATTTAGACAAATGTGGAACAAGTCTACACAGCTCGATGGCGGGTTGAAGAAAACAGTGTGCAAATAATGCCTACAAGGCCAACGTATACACTACTACAGCGTGGATACGGATTACGTAAAATATATGAATGCTGCTTGAAAAAGTGACTCCGGTGTTTTTTCTGGAGACGGTAATATTATGGATATTTAGACAGAATGGGAACAAGGTCACACAGCTCGATGCGGGTTGAAGAAAACAGTGTGCAAATAATGCCTACAAGGTCAACGTATACACTACTACAGCGGTGGATACGGATTACGTAAAATATATGAATGCTGCTTGAAAAAAAGTAACTCAAGTGGTTTTTCTAGAGACGATAATATTATCAATATTTAGACAAAATGTGAACAAGCTCACACAGCTCGATGGCGGGTTGAAGAAAACAGTGTGCAAATAATGCCTACAAGGCCAACGTATACACTACTACAGCGGTGGATACGGATTACGTAAAATATATGAATGCTGCTTGAAAAAAGTGACTCCGGTGTTTTTTCTGGAGACGGTAATATTATGGATATTTAGACAGAATGGGAACAAGGTCACACAGCTCGATGGCGGGTTGAAGAAAACAGTGTGCAAATAATGCCTACAAGGCCAACGTATACACTACTACAGCGGTGGATACGGATTACGTAAAATATATGAATGCTGCTTGAAAAAAGTCACTCCGGTGTTTTTTCTGGAGACGGTAATATTATGGATATTTAGACAGAATGGGAACAAGGTCACACAGCTCGATGGCGGGTTGAAGAAAACAGTGTGCAAATAATGCCTACAAGGCCAACGTATACACTACTACAGCGGTGGATACGGATTACGTAAAATATATTATGGCTGCTTGAAAAAAGTGACTCCGGTGTTTTTTCTGGAGACGGTAATATTATGGATATTTAGACAGAATGTGAACAAGGTCACACAGCTCGATGGCGGGTTGAAGAAAACAGTGTGCAAATAATGCCTACAGGGCAAATAATGCCTAAAAGGTCAACTTATACACTACTACAGCGGTAGTAAAATAAAAAAAAGTAAAATAAAAAAAAAATGAATATTAAAAAAAAAAATTAAAGTTGGTGCTGCTGAACTACTAGGAGCAGCAGATTAGCACACCAGTCCCACTCCCCAACACTGCTAGACTAATAGCACTGGGCTCTTATAGTAGTAGTAGTAGTAGTAGTAGTAAAACAACAAAAAAATAAATAAAAGCAGTCCTTACAAGGACTACTGTTATTGCAGCAGTCAGCAGATGAGATCAGAAGCAGGACAGCTGCCCACTGCAGCTACATACAGAGCACTGCAGTAGAAGGTAGATTACTAGCCAGCAAAGCTACCTAAGCTTAAATGTCCCTCAAACCCCTGCAGACTTCTGTCCCTCCAATAACAGAGCAGTATCAAAACGATTACTAGCCAGCAAACTTTCAACTGTCCCTGAAATCACTAACAGGCAGCAGCTCTCTCCCTACACTATCTCTTCAGCACACACAGGCAGAGTGAAAAAACGCTGCAGGGCTTCCGTTTTTATAGGGAAGGTGAGTGGTCCAGGGGAGAGCTTCCTGATTGGCTGCCATGTACCTGCTGGTCTGGGGTGAGAGGGCAAAAAAAAGCGCCAACAATGGCGAACCCAAAATGGCGAACGTCGCGCGACGTTCGCGAACTTCCGGCGAGCGCGAACACCCGATGTTCGCGCGAACAAGTTCGCCGGCGAACAGTTCGCGACATCTCTAGTAATTTATGCTGGGAGCCTAGTGCTGCTATGTTAACTCTAAAAATTATGCATTTAAATGTGGAATCTCAGCGATCATGCTAATCTGAGAGCAAACCAAGATACTGTAAAATGCAAGAGGATTATATGAAAAATTTGTGAAATGGAGTGAAATAACTCATTTTCTCTCAGTATGGCAAACAAATCAATGCTTAGAAGAAAGATAAAACATGAAATTTAAAGGCAGAGCCTCCTTTCTTTGTTTTCTCCTTCTATGAGCTACTGCTAGGTTGAGGGTTTCCAAACTAAGGGTCTAGTCTCCCTTGGTGATAGATTCAGGGTCTGGGTTGAAGGATAGTCAGGGAGTCATTTGCTTATTGGTTCTTCTAGATATTCCAGAAGGACAAGCTGAAATGTTAATTAGTGTTAGATTTGGGTGTTTAGAGATGTATTTGATTTTCTTGGAACCATAGCAGTATCCCTTATGCAACAACATTTTCGTATTTGTAATATCTCTAACCCTTTGGTGAGGCAGAGTTGGCATAATGTTGATGGATTGAACCTAAAAAGTTTAAAAAACAAGCTATCTACCTAAATTTCCAGAGAAGTTACCATCTAGTAGTCCTGAAACAATGGCCTTGTTCTGATGTCTATGATAACTTTGGAGAGGCAAGTGATATAACAACTTACAATTATTGATATACATTCAAATATGCAAACGAGGAGACAAATATTTGTGTGTGACACTCTAGATTGTGAGGAACAAGGCAGCACAAGAGCTACATGTCGGCAGCAGCCCTATGAATTTGGTAGTTGTGTCTGATGCAATTAATTTTCAGCGCAGTCAGGGTTAGTAATAGGGTGGCCCAGAGGACATCTTCCTTGGAATCACAACCTCAGTGGAATTTTTATGGCCAGCAAATTAGTCCGCAACAGATGGAGAACACCAGACTGAACATGCCAAGGTTACTTTACTTTCAATTCAATTTGAGTCCCAAACATAATCAATTAGCTCTGGGCCCTGGTTCCTCAATTGCTAGTCTTCAGTATGTACTTAATGCTGCAATAAATTCCTCCGTACATCTCTGTGTGGCTTGCGATAAATTTGGATAACTGTGAATGTGTCAAGTCCTTGGTATATCATTCTAAGAACGAGGAATTGCGAGATCACAAATTAGTCTCTTGGAATTTTCTAGAATTATAAATGGCTATGGTAGAGAGGGTGGATTTAGGACTTTCATTTCAGATTAATAATGTTACAGATGTCACCAGCGATCAGCCTTTCATCCATGGTTTATGTGGTTTCTAGAGATCAAACTGTTCTCAAATTCTAATTTGAAATTTTTCCGCAATTGAAAAAATCATGGTATTTTCATGTAGAGGGCTCTGTTGCAGCCTGTCCCCTCTGCTCCAAATTAATTTGTGGGGCACTTAGTAAATATTCATCCAAATGAGTCAGGGGAACACAAAAGGGAACACAGACTACATGAAAGGTCAGTTCATAACTATGTACCCTTCGAAGTTCTATGGGCAAGTCATTACTGCATCAGTAATTGTAGCTCTTGTTTTGCTCCATAAAGGTTGTAGCATTGATCTTGCCCAGGGCTGGTGTTTAGCTTAGGGAACCCTTCTTTATCTACTTACAAATCTATTTTTTATCTTATTTACTGGCTGCATAAGGTACAGGACTCCAGAGACATAATCAAGTCTTCAGATGTCTGTTACTTGACTAAAATAATAAGTGCTTGGTTTCTCCATGGTTCCATAAGTGAGTTTGTTGTGAAAAGTGTCACGTTTCATAATGAAACATAAAATATTGGTAAATGTATAAGAAAAACCCAAATATTTCTGAAACTTCAAATATTAAAGAATATCAGTGTGTCAGCTAGTGAATGATAAGTCAAAAGTGTTGTACAAAGGGGATATGTTTTGTGTAGAAATACCTTTATTGCCAGTCGAAATGGAGCAAATTTCAAAATGTTTGGAGATAACTAACCAGTATAGGCATCAGTTGTATAACTAATTTGTCTTTTTTTCTACTTTCCTACAAATGTTTTGGTTTTTGCACAAATATATCTTTTGTCAAAATGAAGAATAGATAAAATAAAAAAGAATTAAATTCAGAAAAACTTATCTCACTGTTTATCACGTGAAAACTATATTGAAGTCTATGGGAAAAAAACTGGAACTGAATTTGGAGAAAAGTTTTTTTCTCCTTGAATTGAATCTCGTCCAGGACTTTTCATGATAAACATTGATATACGTTTTTCTTCCTGAATTGAATCTGACCTAAAGTCAGGGTTTTTGACTGATAATCCAATAAAGTCAAGATTTCACAGCGACAGTTCAATAAAGTCGAGTTTTTGGAGTGTCAATAGTATGATATGTAAAGTTTTGATATGCAAAGTTTTTTCGCTCCGATTTTAATTTTTTGTTGTTACTTGATCTTTAACGGACTGTTTTCTCTAACTTTGACCATATAAAATTAAAGTTGAATTCCAAGGCAAAGTAGGGTAACTTCAGTTAAGTGAAGAGGTATAGCATGGTAATTTGGGAGGTCCAGCTGAATAGATACCCACCAGGGATACCAATGGTATCCAAGCAGATCTACTGCCCAATTACTAGCCAAATAAATGCACTAAAGGGATTAAGGTGTGCAAACTATCAGTTTAAAAACACACCGCCCATCTTCACGCATTGCCACCAGGAACATTGTTTTTTGTGACCTAAAACTAGTTATGTTTTTAAAGCTCTGTACAGATTTTAGCCATGTAAAAATCAGCAGTTGCTTGAAAACCAAATTGAGGGAGAAATACACAGCTAAATAATTTTTTTCCTGGCCTACGTCATTTTACACAACTTGATTAATAGGCCCCTGGTCTGCTTGATGATCCTGACCTGTAGATTAAAAGTGACACTGACTTGATATTGTATGTGCCAAGTGATTTTCATGTATAAATTTGGGAATTTTAAGACTGAATGTTGCAGCTGATGCTCCATGGCAGCGACTGTTTACAGCCCAAGCAATGTCCCTTAGAAATGAAGGTAATGTCATATTGTGTGATACCCAAGTGGTGAACAAATGTAGAGGACAAAAGGCATTGCTGAAAGTATTAAGAAATTCAGACAAAGTAGTAATCATCTGTGGATTTAAGGATATCCATCCTGCTGAGTATTTGTACATAGGTTTTACCAGGTCAGGTGGGACAGAGGGTATTCCTTTTAGGTGTGTGGTTCCAGTGGGAGGCCACAGAGTTCAAAAAGAGTCAAGGCTTGCAGAGAAATGGGAGGGCAGGGTAACCAAGACATGGTCAGGTAGGTGTACCTGATTTATGATTTATGATTTATACAAGTAATCTGTTCTGCAGAAGTCAAGCTGCAACAGACTCCCAAATTCTCTGAGTTTGAATATATGTCTCATTGTTATGACCTTACTTTCAGTCTGTATCCCCCTTTCCTCTTCTTATTTTTGTTTCAACTACATTCTTGTTCAACTGGTTGCTGGAAGTATGGCAAGCCTTAAAGTCTGCACAGTTGTCTTAATATATTACCCATGATTTCTACAGTGAACATTTTTTAGGGGAATTGGAGAGCAGTGGTGCTCCGGCATCATTTTTATTTATAAAATTCCTTGCAGTTGCTGTTATTTCATATCAAATGACAGGTATGGTAATGGGATCATTTGTAAAGCAGAAAGTGAACAAGCACGGTGTCACTTCAGATCCAGTAATATAAGGTTGCTCTGCAGTAGTAACATGGTAGCAGACTATGCATCAGTGGAGGTGGCAGTGACAAACAGATTGTTAGGGAAACTGGGAAGTGAGAAATCGACTGCGTCCTTCGTTGGGCAACTTTCCGAACAGCAGCCGAGAGAGACATATGGCTTTGTGCATTCTGATTTATGAGACTGTTACGGCAGAGGCTGATTAAGGAGCAGAAGGGGAGTGGTAAATGAGAAGAAGAAGAAAATGAAATATGAGGATGTAGGGTAAGATGGATTTTAATTGAGATGTTTTGAAGCTGGTTAATTTTAATGGCATCATTAATAATACAATTAATATCTTTATTGTTATAAACAGGGCTATTAGTTTATGCGGTGATGCATGAAGCGTTTTACAGGCAAGGATAGTCCTTGGTCCATAGTTGCTGTGGAAGGAATTGGCTTTTGTATGAGAATCTAGCACAGGAATGAGTCCGTCTACAGTAAATTGGCCATGAGTGTGACAGTAGCACAAGATGACTACAGTAGGGTGAGATGGTAGTTACACTTCATAGCAATGTGGCTCATCCTGAAGCCTTTTAGATGAAACTAAAGATCTTAGCACATATTAACAGATGACGAGGGTGCTGGAAATTGTACTTCAACAAAAGCTGAATGGTCATTAGTCAAATATTGGCTTGCAACCCACCTCCACTAGAGACAACATTGATCTTCTGCTGCTGTGATTGTGTTTCCTAGTCTCGTTAAGATCCACATAATCATAATCTCCCTGTGATCTACTGAACCTCGTCCTCTCTATCGAGGATCCAAGTGTGTGTTTTCTGACATTTGCTGATGTTCACAAACCCCCACATTCTGCCTTTAAGCTCTATCTTGAACACCATATGTAAATTTCCTTTCACACTAATCAGAGAGAGCTGCTGTTCATTGCAGCTTTACAAAAACCTACAGTGTTTTCAGATTTCCATCTGTTCTTTCTAAAAAAAAACAGAACCTGTTATGTGGAGGCCTATTTATTAAAATTGTCGTGGTTTTAGAGGTTTTTGAAACCACGACTAAACTCACTTGCATAATAACTATGACTTTTTCATATTGTCAAAAACACCCGAAACCTCTACAACCATAAATCAAAGAAAGATCTTCCAGTTGTAAAAGGGACATCTGCATTTGACTTCTACATGTTTTTTATAGGTTTTAGCTGAAGTATTTTTGCATTTGGAATTGTCTCCATTTTGTCAAATAATATATCCAGAAAAAGTAAAAAAAAATTCTGCAGATTTTTCCGATTTTTGGAGTCAAAAAGCCTGATCCAAAAAAGTTGCGGCTTATTAAATCCACCCTTTTATGTTTATTCTGCACTATTCTTTTCAGGCAAAATCTCTAGTAATTGTTGGTGTATATGTGGGTTGGGGGGTGTATGACTCCTTTTACAGATATAAAGATGTGCAAGTCTACCTTTCACTAAGGATGGCCATACATGGGCAGTAGTGATGGGCGAATTTATTCGCCAGGCCTGAAGTTACGGCAAATTTGCGTGATTAGCCGCTGGTGAATAAAATCGCAAAATTTGCCCGCGTCAAAAAAAGATGTCGCCGTTGTCCAAAATAAACGGACATCGGTGTCAAAAACGGACGCTGGCATCAAAAACGAGATGCCGACACCATTTCACAAATTTTTTCACCATTTAGAGAACTTCACAGGAAATTCGCCCATCACTATTGGGCAGATTAAAGCTACCAATATCAGTCATTTAGACCAATTTGTCAGCTTATCTGTCAGTGTATGGGGCATTCCAACGGGTTTCCCTGATCGATATCAGGCCAAAAATTGGACAGAAATTGATCAGGCAGGTTTGATTTTTCTTGGCAGACGAGGACCGCATTGACTAGTTGATACGGTTCTCATCCGTCTAAACCCATTTCCTTTGTTTCCTTTGATTAATCCAGTATCGCCCTGCCTTTGGTGGGCATATCGGGTTAAGATCTGCTTGTTTGGAAACATTATGTATGGCCTCCTTCATGCAATGTCCATAAAAAAATTGTCTAAAAAAATAGGCTAAAAGAGTTCAATGTATATCTTTTTAGACTCTTTTTTTATCTAGTCCTTTTAATTAGATGTAAAGATTATTGATCTCTTGACACATTTCACTTACCATCTTGTCACAAGCACACCTTACACTTTTTACACTTTACACTTTATAAATGATTTGACTTTGTTGTCATGTTTCTTTGACATATATAAAGTTTAATAGTAGGATACATTCTACCAAATCATATATTCAACTTAGCCCATATTTCAATATTCCAGCATCCCATATTTTCTACAAGTTATTGTGGCATGCATTGTTGATTTGTATTTAAGTTACAAGAAACGGCAAAAACTATACAAGCTACAATTGGCTGTATTTATGATTTTGGAGAAAAAAACTCTGAATCTGAAAGCCCAGCATCTGAAAGCTCTCAAGGTCCTGTATAAGTCAATGGGGAAGGTCCATTTGGGAATTCAGAGTTTCTCGGAGTTGGATATTAGAAATACTGAGATAAATTTGGACCTTGATAAATAACCCCCTAAAAATCAACCTTTCATAAATAACCCCATAACTCTCCTTTAAAGTGGACCTGTTACCCGACACAAAAATCTGTATAATAAAAGTCCTTTTCAAATTAAACATGAAATCCAATTTCTATTTTTTATTAAAGCATTCATAGTTGTTGTAAGCTCATTTAACAATCTCCACTGTCAATCAAATATTGTCTGCCCCTCCTCTATTCCATGGGCATAGAGGCGGGGCAGACAATTACTTTCACTTTCCATTTAGCACTTCCTAGATGTCACAGCTCTCCCCACATTCCCCCATTCTCTTTACTTCATTTAATTGTGTAACCAGTACATGGGGATGGACATCAGGTCCCCCATTCTGGTGCACAAACAAGATTCTGAGATGATACAAGACTTGTCTTAAAGTATACTGTCATGGGAAAAAAAAATTTTTTCAAAATGAATCAGTTAATAGTGCTGCTCCAGCAGAATTCTGCACTGAAATCCATTTCTCAAAAGAGCAAACAGATTTTTTTATATTGAATTTTGAAATCTGACATGGGGCTAGACATATTGTCAATTTCCCAGCTGCCCCAAGTCATGTGACTTGTGCTCTGATAAACTTCAATCACTCTTTACTGTTGTACTGCAAGTTGGAGTGAGATCACCCCCCTCCCTTTTTCCGACCTAGCAGCCAAACAAAAGAACAATGGGAAGGTAACCAGATAGCAGCTTCCTAACACAAGATAACAGCTGCCTGGTAGATCTAAGAACAACACTCAATAGTAATAACCCATGTCCCACTGAGACACATTCAGTTACATTGAAAAGGAAAAACAGCAGCCTGCCAGAAAGCATTTCTCTCCTAAAGTGCAGGCACAAGTCACATGACCGGGGGCAGCTGGGAAATTGACAAAATGTCTAGCCCCATGTCAGATTTCAAAATTGAATATAAAAAAATCTGTTTGCTCTTTTGAGAAATGGATTTCAGTGCAGAATTCTGCTGGAGTAGCACTATTAACTGATGTGTTTTGAAAAAAACATGTTTTCCGATGACAGGATCCCTTTAATAACATTGTCCACAAAATGGCTCCTGCCTGCTTGCTATAATTATGAATTCCCAGACTGAAGGAAACAAGATTCAAATAATTTATATAGTGTAATTAAAGTTCATTTTGCTTGACTAATGTGATCAAATAGGATATTGAATTATTTTTTTTTGGGTGACGGGTCCCCTTTAAGCAGACTATACACATGGATTTCCATGCTATTTGATAATAGAAAAGTACCTCTGACTGAACCACACATTTTGCACTTAAAATGTAAAATTTGGCTGATAGACTTCAGGTGCAATCACACCAGCGCTGATTGGTCACACAGGAGATTAGATTCAGCACCTATGAAGTTGTCTACATAAATCTAAGGATACGACTCATTCTCCTTTTACTCTGCATTTTTTATTATTTCCTATTGAAATTCTTTTGCTGTTGTGAGTACACAATAGAGCTTTTAGAGAGTACATAGACACATGTGTTGGACACATATAACCTTTGCTATTACGGAGTGTGAACATGAAGAGCATCACATTGTATTAAACTCAGTAACTCTGCCCATCGCACCCCAGGGCTTTGTAATTACTTGGCAACAATATTAGAATGAAATAAACAGGCATAAAGGCCATGATGCACCACAGGACCAAATTAACATTTCAAATTCCTGCATTTATAAATAGCCTAGTGGGAATATGTTTCTTTATGCACCCCCTCTCCTTTTTTGTCCTATGTATAATTTGCTTCCCCACTTTGCGCTTCACCGAGTCTCATCCACAGACTTTTTATATTTTGCATGTTAAGCATTTAGCTAATTGCTTGCAAATGTAACCAATGAACTATAAATCCACCTATCCTTATAAATCAACCCTCGTTAGTTTATTATGCATACATAAATTCTCCTGATGCTGCAAAGCCTGAGTGTCTTATTTCAGGTTCTTATTAGCAATAATGTTATAGACAGATGTTGTTAGCAACTGGTGGTGGGCCTAGGGTCAGACGTCTGTAGCACTGGATTTCCCTTGGAATGTTTTGACCTGAGAAAAGGGAGTAGGTATGGGATCCATTATCCGGAAACCCGTTATCTAGAAAGCTCTAAATTACGGAAAAGGTAAAGTTCACTCTGGAGAACCTCCAGAGTGAACTTTACCTTTACCTTGGACATTTTGTGGCTTGGATGGTGCCACTGACTCTGTTGGATAGAATACTGATACTTTTGGAGTGAGGGACCACCCGACAATCAATAGAATTACCTCTAAATTACGGAAAGGCTGTCTCCCATAGGGGTAAATTTATCAAAGAGTGAAGTTCAACCACTAGAGTGAAATTCCGCAGCTCTCGATTCATTTCTATGGGATTTTGAAAAGCGTATTAATCAATGGGTGAAAGTGAAAGTTCACCCTTTGATAAATACGCCTATAAAAAACCCATAGAAATGAATGGAGAGTGGCGGAATTTCACTCTAGTGGCGGAACTTCACTATTAACTTCACTCTTTGATAAATATACCCCTAAAGGTGGCCATACACGGATAGATCCGCTCGTTTGGCAATGTCGCCAAACGAGCGGATCTCCCTCCGATATGCCCACCTTGAGGTGGGCAATATCGGGCTGATCCGATCGTGGGCCCTAGGGCCCAACGATCGGATCCTAGCGTTCGCCAAACGGGCGGTCGGATCGCGGGACCGCATCAACGAACAGATGCGGCCGCGATCCGACGGGATTTTTAACCCCATCCGATCGAGATCTGGCCGACTTTCGGCCAGATCTCGATCGGGGAAGCCCGTCGGGGGCCCCCATACACGGGCCAATAAGCTGCCGACTTGGTCTGTCAGCAGCTTTTATCGGCCCGTGTATGGCCACCTTTAGACTCCATTTTACACAAATAATCCAAATTTTAAAAAATTATTTTATTTTTCTCTGTTATAATAAAACCGTAGCCTGTACCTGATCCAAACTAATATATAATTAATCCTTATTGAAAGAAAAACCAGCCTATAGGGTTTATTTAATGTTAACATGATTTTCTAGTAGACAAGGTTTGAAGATCCAAATTACGGAAAGATCTGTTACCCGGAAAACCCCAGGTCCCAAGCATTCTGGATAACAGGTCCCATAACTGTACTAATAATGATGGGTTGTGAGTATAAATAAGGGTTTATTTTCAAAAATATTCAAAGTTTGCACAAGGTCTAGTAACCCATAGCAACAGTTACAGGTCATCTGTTTGAAATGAGATTGTACACACTGGTTAGATAATGTAGCTACATAAAAATTATGATCTTGTTTCTGTTTAAAATTACATTTAGGGGGTTATTTACTAAACTCAAATTTTTCTGATAAAGCATTTTTTTGGCAATAATTTAATTATTATTAAAATGAGAATTTTTCCAGATATGTTATACCCTGATGTTGCAAAAAGCCAGAATCCAAAAATCTCAGACCTGTCCAGGTCCTGTATAGGTCAATGGGAGCGGCAGCTATCCCAAACTGAATTATCATTAGTGATGGGTGAATAAATTCACCTGGCACTAATTTGTGGCAAATTACCGCATTTGCCGCAGGTGAATAAATTCTCAATATTTCAACGGCATAAAAAAATTCTGGACGCGCGTCCAGAAAGTCGCTTGCGTCAACACTATTTGGACGCCCATTGACTTTAACGCCAGCCTCAAAATTGACGCAACGACTTTTCTGGCAATTTCCGATTTTCACAATTTTTTCGTGAACTTTTCGCCATTTTGTGAATTTTGCGAATTTTGCAGGATATTCGCCAAGCAGGAGAAATTCACCCATCACTAATTATCATGGCCTGAAATCAGTCCATTTTGGAGTTTTGGGCAAAAACTCAAAAAAGATTGAGCGATTTCGGAAAAAGTCTGAACAGTTTGTTTGATTCAAGTGTTGATCGATTTTATTGATTTTTTCACTATCCGATTAATTTGAGTTATTTTATTAATAAATAAGCTAAAATCGGCCATGGGAGTTTTTTATTAATATTATGAGATAAATACGGACGTTAGTAAATAACTCCCTTAATGACTTTTAATATGAATTGCGAGTAGTTTTTTTTTTAACTACATAAAAAAAAGTACGCTTTAAAATAAGATTTTCTGTTTAAATATTTTCATTTTCATGCGTTTCCTATTGGAGCAGATCCATTTTCTTTTACTACACCTATCCAGTATTCAGTGATATAAATATTTTAAGATTTATCATGGAGTTCCGAAGCTTTCATTTCCAAACCATTGTGGAAGTTAATCCTATTAAGCCCTCAGTAATGTAAAGAAAAGGCTTCCAAATAGGATCTAGGGCCACTGTCATTGGAACGGAATGCGATAATGATAGCTAGAATATCAGCCATAAAGCTTGACAGAACTGATGCTTTGTGAGAAAAATGACGAGGGCTTAACCATCTGATTAAAGTTTATTATGCAAGGACAAAAGAGACTATCGCTTTCATAATGAATGTAATTATGTTCCCCAGAACTACTCTACTAATCATTACACATTGTTTTCAGACATAAATACATTCATTTATCTGACTATATGAGGCTGACTTTTGTTCTGGGTTACTGGACCGAAGCAGATTTTGAATTCTCTTATTATCTATGCCTAATAAACTATAAACTGCAACGAGTATATCACACTCTAATAATTTATAATAATTAGCCATTTGCTTTCTGTTTGGTTACTTAATTTAGAGACATGACAAAAACAAACCACTATATGGAACACAAAATACTTCTTGTGGTGGGATGGGTGTGAATGTTCAATACAGATATGGGACCTGCTATCCAGACTGCTCGGGACCTGGGGGGTTTTCAAATAAGGGGTCTTTCTGTGATTTCAAACTTCATATATTAAGGGGGTTATTTATCAATATCCGAATATCGGAACCTCAAATAATTCATAGTTTTCAAAGCAAAAAAAAACCAACGAATTTTTCGAGATTTATTTAAGTCCGATGGTCTAAAAACTCTGGATCCAAATCCCCGGAATCTAAAAGCTCTCGAGGTTCTGTATAAGTCAATGGAGAAGATCCCAGTGTCTGCGCTGATGTCCATACCCATACCCCGATGATTTCGGGGTTTCAGAGCAAAAAACTCTGAAAATTTGAAGTTTGCCTGACCCAATTTTTTCTGGCTTTTTTCTTCATAAATAAGGTCCATTCGGGAATTCGTAGTTGCTGGCAGTTGGATATTAGAAATACTGAGATAAATTCGGAGCTTGATAAATAACCGACTAAGTGTGCTAAAAATCATTGAAACATTTAAATAAACTAATTTGTTTGTTTCTTCACCAATAAGAATTAATTATATCTTAGTTAGGATCAAGTACAAGGTACCGTTTTGTTATTACAGTGAGAAAGAAATATGTTTTAACATTTGTAATTATTTAATTAACAAGGGGTTTGTAAGAGATGGCCTTCCTGTAATTCTGAGCTTTCTGGATAATGGGTTTCTGGATAACGGATGCTATACCTGTAGTATTTATAGCCTCTTAGATTTGGCTGGAGGAGACTTAAGAGACTTATTTTATGATTTAATAATTTGCCACTATTTGGCTTGATCAAGGGAAAAAATCGCACAACAATTTTTTTCCAACAGTGATTTTTTTTCTGCAATCATTTATTTTTAAAAAGAAAAATCCTGGCAGGTGGAGAGATTTTTATTTTGAAAAAAATGCAATTGCAGGGAAAGAAGTATTGCAGAACATTTTCAAAATACACCTTTTTTATTTTGAAAAAAACGTGATTGTAGGAAAAAAGGTTGTGACAAAACACCAATGCAAAATCCAATTAATCTACCATGAAATGTGAAGCAGAGGACAAGAAGAAAGATGGGCTCTTGAAGTCAAGAGAAAGGCGTGTATTAAGGACAATAAATGAGGGATCCGAAAGGAATACATATATACAAATGATGCATGAGATATCAGAGTTTGGTATGGAAGGGAAGAGTGATGAAATGAGGAAAGATAAATGAGATGGAGAGGAGTGTGGAGAAGAAATAAGTCTCCACTGAGGTGCTGAGTTGGTGGTTCTAAATGAAGAATAAAAAGTAGGGATGCACCAAATCCAGGATTCGGTTTGGGTTCCGACCAGGATTCCCCCTTTTTCAATAGGATTCGGCTGAATCGTTCTGCCTGGCTGAAACGAATCTGAATCCTAATTTATATATACAAGTCAGAAGTGTAAAAAAGGAGGGAGTTAAGAGCATAAAAAATGCACATTTGGCTTCCTATCTTTCTGACACCATCAGGCACATTTAAATCCAAGGTCTCTGGTTGAATTGGAGATCTTTCACATAGAATAAAAAACAGGCATTGTGTAAAACCTTCCTTATTACAGGTGTTCAGTAAGGAAAGACTAGCAGTGTCCAGGGAAAAGTAGTAGCCAGCATTCACATTTCCAGTGATTCTGAAGACTAGTCCCAATTATTGTTGTCATGTCTGATGCATTTTACCCGATAGGCTTCCTCTTTTTTTTTTTTTTTTTTGCTTATGAATGTAATTCCATTCCCCAATCATTCAGCAATACAGGGAATATACTAATGTGTGGTGAAACGGAAATGAAATGTTTAAAGCGGCAGTTTAAATGATATAGTTTTGATATAGAGAGCAATATTCTAAGAGTGTTAGCAAGGAACCTTCATTGTTTAAAAATTGTTTTGTGTTTTTTTTAAAAGCATTTCTCTTGCAATTTCAACTGCTATGTGGTTGGCTTAAAGGACCAGTAACATCAAATTTTTTTAACAAAAGATTGGTTTGTATATAATGAAAAAAAACACCAAGACATATTTAATTTTAAAATCGCAAAGTCTTTATTTATAAATAACTTACCAAAACTCCGCTTGCGCACCTCTACAGAAAAGGCGGCGAACCATTGTGTGGTGCTCGATTTCTCCTCCCTGACTTTCTCCTGTAGAAGGCAGGGAGGAGAAATTGAGCACCGCACAATGGTTCGTCGTCTTTTCTGTAGAGGTGCGCAAGCGGAGTTTTGGTAAGTTATTTATTAATAAAGACTTTGCGATTTTAATATGTCTTGGTGTTTTTTTTCATTATATACAAACCAGTTTTTAAAAATAGTTTTTTTGATGTTACTGGTCCTTTAAATGCCAGCAGTCAACAGTCTGAAAGTCAGAATGGAAGACAGCAGAAATAGGAGAAAATCAAAATAAGCAGCAAAAACAATAATAATAATTATAGTGAACCCTCAAAATCCTTATTAACACTGAAATTTCTATTTTTTCACAAATAGAATTTGAGATTTATGAAGTGTAAAAACCACAACAAATTCAGATTTGTTCTCCAAATCGCTAGTAATTGTCTGTAAAAACTCAAATTTTTAGAGGTTTTAGTATTTTTTCATTCCTGCTTTTCATATTTGGATGTGGTTTTAGAGAGAATTCGTTTATTCTAGGTTTTAAAAACTCTAAAACCACTAATATAAGAATGGTGATAAATGGGCTTCTTTGTGTTTTTATGTGGGGGTCATTGACAACCACGTTGTTTTTTTCTCAGGCAGAATAATTCATAGGAATACAAAATTAGTTATGATGATCAAGTGAAAAGTTACCTAGAATAGGTTGCTTTATATAGAGTATACTATTGTATATATGTATAGTTGATTCAATTGTGAATTTACCTTTTAAAGGAGTGCAAACAGCAGGGGTAGGCGAGAAAGTGAAAAGTTAATACAACACTGTGTTATTATTTACTAAACTTCAAATCATGAAAAAATTTTGATTTTTTTTTTTAATGAAATCTGAGTTTTAAAAAATCACGAAGTTTTCGGAATTTATTAAACCCCAAGGATGGAAAAGTCAGAATCTGAAAATCCGGCATCTCAGACCTGTCAAGTTTGCATATAAGTCCCAATGGTTTTTTGATGTGCTTGGTTGCAGGCAATTCCCCGAAGTTTTTGGGTGAAAATTACCAAAAAATCGGATGAAAAACTTTCAGTTAAATGTAGTCATAAATAAGCGTAAAAAACCCGAGCGGATTTGATCAGAGTTTGTAGCAGAAAATATTGAGAGAAATTTGGACTTTCATAAATAACCCCCTTAGTGTCAGAATATGTAATTTATAGTGATGGGCGAATTTGCGCGAAACGGCGCCCGTTTTTCCGAAAAAAAATTTTTTGACGCCGGCGAATTTTTGCCACGAATTTTCGTGGGCGTTTCGCGAATTTATTTGCTGGCGGCAAAACGCGCAAATTCACCGCGAATTCGCACCTGGCGAATAAATTCGCCCATCACTAGTAATTTATAGTAGTGAATAATAGTATCAGTTTCTCTTGCACTACGTAGATGAATTTACTAGCAGTAAAAAGATGAATGCATTTTTTGGGGGAAAGGACTGACGGTAATTAATGCAAAGGTCAAAAAAGTGAGGGAATTTATGCACAGAAGCAATTGTTATTCTAGAGCAGGAAAAACAGCCGTCAGCAGAAATTGGCTTGATGTATCATTTTTCTCCAAAAAAAGAAAGGATGAGATATTAATTGTTTAGATATAAAGATTTACAGATGAAAAGTAGATAATGTTATACCACACACTGCTGATACATATGAAATATTACGAGGGATTTCTGAGTATGAGAAGTTCGTCTTTTTAATGACCTTTGAGGATTTCAATGTGTGGTTTAGTTTGGTGAAACAAAAAATGAATTCTCTGAAGTGTATAATAATCCAAAAAATTGTGGAATTAGTAGTTTTCATTGTCTTATTTTGATCGCTCTGCATTTTTTTGTTTGTGCTTTTTATATTCAGACCTTTTAATAAAGTACATGGTTTTAGAGAAAATGAGTTTATCCATGTCTCAAAAACCACAAAAATGAGAATGTTGATAAATGGGAATGACACATTCCGCTCATGTATTTAATAGTGGGCAAATTTGCACCTGGGCAGTAATTCACGATAACCAGTCTAATGTTTGCTCTCATTGTTTAACTTGGGTCGGCTGAAAAAAGCCAGTCACTGATTGGTTGCTATGCATTACTGGCCAGATGCAAATTTGGCAACTGTTTATAAATGAGACCCATAAAGTTGAAATTAGGACTGTCTGTGAGAGTATACACTAATAGAGTAAACCAATTTTTTTTGGATTTACTAGAAAGGCACACGTGAATAGTTTACAACTGGGTTCTTTCTAGTAGGCCTTGGTAGAGACTCAACTTGGTAGAGATCTCCATAGATGTTGCCCATAGCAACCAATCCGATCTTTGCCTTTGTGTAGGTGACAGTTTAAAGTGGACCTGTTACCCAGACATAAAAAACTGTATAATAAAACTCCTTTTCAAATTAAACATGAAATCCAAATGTTATTTTTTTAAAGCATTCATAGCTGTTGTAAACACATTTATAAATCTAAACTGTCAATCAAATATTGCCTGCCCCTCCTCTATACCTTAGGCATAGAGGCGGGGCAGGCAGTTACTTTCACTTTCCATTCAGCACTTCCTAGATGTCACTGCTCTCCCCACATTCCCCCCAATCTCTTAACTGTTTAATTGTGTAGCCAGGGCATGGGGATGGACATCAGGTCCCCCATTCTGGTACACAAATAAGATTCTGAGATGATACAAGGCTTGTCTTAATAACAGTGTCCACAAAATGGCTCCTGCCTGCTTGTTAGAATTATGAATTCCCAGACTGAAGGAAACAAGATTTAAATAATTTATATAGTGTAATTAAAGTTCATCTTGCTTGACTAATGTGATACAATTGGATTTAGAATTTTGGGGGTGATGGGTCCCCTTTAAGGTATGAGCACCCACTATTTGCCAGGTGTAGGCATATTTTGCTGCGGTCTTTGTCCTACTTATGGCATAATCAGCCAAAATATCTAATTTGGTGTGCTCCACCATTTCTGCAATGTTCCACCATAAGCTCTACCGTTACTGCCAAAACAAAATTCAATTAATCTATACAGTTTAATTAAAGTTAATTTTGCTTGACTCGTGATAAAATAGGATTTGGAATATTTTTTTTGTCTGATGGGTCCTCTTTAAATCTGATTGCTGATTGGTTGTCAATGGCAACATCTCCAGAGATCTTTGGAGATATGTATCTTCAATGTTAGTAAACATGCCCCTAACTTATTTATATACAGTATTTTATACAGGCCCCCATTTTATGTTTTTCAGGGGACCATAAAGACTGGTAAGTAGCCCAGGAAAATGTAAAATCAGACAGATACATTATGGGGCAGATTTATGAAGGGTCGAATTAAGAAGTACAAAAAACTTCGAAATTCGACCATCGAATTGAAAAACTTCGATGTTCGAATTCGAAGTTTTTTCAATGAATTTGCCAATCCTATGATCGAATAAAAATCATTTTTATTCGATGTGTAAAGACTTAGAAAAAGTTTGTAGAAGGTCCCCATAGGCTAACAGCAATTCGTCAGGTTTAATTTGGTGAATTATTGAAGTCGAAGTTTTTTTAAAGAGACAGTACTTCGATTATCGAATGGTCGAATATTTGAACAATTTTTACTTTGAATCGAAGTCGAAGTAAATTCGAAGTCGTAGTATCGTAGTACTTTTTGTACTTCGAAAATTCACTCGAACCTTAGTAAATCTGCCCCTATATATTGATGGGACCACAAAAAAACGTACAATGCAGGAAACCCTAAACCTAATTAGGGGATGTAAAATTGAGATTTTACTGTATTAAATTGTTAAAGACCTTAATACAGAAATAATACAAACACAGACCAAAACTTTTCTTACTATAATAATAATAATAATATGTTACCATTTTTCTATAATTAATTAAAAAAATAGCAAAAGAAATTATTATTATTTTAACCACAGTAGTGTTATTATTTTTCTGTAAATAATTATTTTTATTACATTTTATATACATTTTCCACCAGATAATAAGAATATCTTTGAAATTTTTACATTTGCCATTTGGGGATTAATAACCAAAATCTATAGCATTGCACAACATTGAATCTTACCCAAAGTACTTCATTTTATATGATGAAAAAAATTAACAAAACAATAATTAGCAAACCCATTTTTGAGGATGATTACAATAATTATTAGCAAGGAAGGTTTGGAGCATAACCTTGTTTTTGGAGTAGTGATTCATAAAGTCAGAACCAAATAGAAAACAATTCTCATAGAGACTAAACTTTACCTTTGCATATGGAGGAAAACTTTGCAGGAAAACCACTGGGATCACTTGAACTTTTGAAGACAATGAAATTTTTTTTCAATTCAGCAGCTGAATGCATTTGTCTTCTTAAAACATATCACTGGCATCCTTTAAAAAGTCATCTCATTAGATTATTTTTGCCTAAAATATCAATCAAAGGCTTCAAGTGCTCTGGGTAATTTATGACATTTTTAAGCTATTTCCATAGCTCTTAGCTTGATTGGATATAATCATCATGTGCAAGAAGTCCCCATTTTTGCCAACAATCTGTAATTTATTTGCATGTGTAATCGCCAATCGAGTGTGCTTTAAAATCAGTGACAATTGATGGATCTCCATAGGATGTCATTTAAAAGTTGCTACTGGAGATGAAAGTCAGATGGGTCAAAATTCTTCTCAAAAGTCAGAGTAAGCAGAAAATGAATATGTGACCTATCATTGCATGCTTAGGAAAATCACTGGGAGTGCTGGTATTCAAAAAGGAATGTCATTAATGTAAGGAATGAGAAACTTCATTTGTAGGAGATGTGTTTGAAATGACCATGGTTACCAAAGTTGAATTTGGTAAATCGAAAAACTCCAGGGAAAATGTATGTTGCTGCAGTAAGCAAGGCCATGTTTATTTGTCATCTTAGGAAAAGCTGGATAAATGGGTCCCTGGAGTGAATGTAGGAGAGCAGGGTGGGTCTTCCATTCCATACTCCATTTAGGATTTTGTAGCTGCCCAGTTAGAGGGAGCTAATCTGATTATGCTGCAGGTGAGATGCAGATAAAAAAGGCATGGGGTTACATCTCAGAGTGCTGGGATACCTCCTTGTGCTGGAGGAGGGCATAGGTCCCTGAAGACCTCCTTGTGCTGGAGGAAGGTGTGGTGCAGAGGCTGGTGAATTTTGTATCTCTGGAGGGGAGAGTCAGCAGGGCTTAGTGAGAAGCCAAGAATATTCCAGAGTGTGGAAGCCACCCTGTATGGTGAGAAGTCCAGAGTTGGAAAAAGTCTTGAATGCGTGCTCTTAAAACACTAATGAACTGTGTTCATGTTACCTTTAGGTTGGGAAGAGTTTTCCTAAATAAACCTGTGTTTTTGTCTGGAGACGTGGTTTCCTTATCTTTATGCTCCTGATCCTCTGCTTACCTGCCTCCCATAGCTAATTTCCCCCAAGCAGCCAGCTTGTCACACATTGTATATGATTTTTTTCCCATACAGTTGATGAAAAGCATAATCTCTCTAAAGTATAGGTGCTAATACTAAGCCTGTTGACTTTCTGCTTACATTTTTTGTATTTCAAGTGAGGCAACTACCCATAGCACAATAAATAATCAAAAGGCCAGAATGACACATAGATGATACTAATATGCTCATTCTCAAGTTTTACTAGTCCCCAGTTGGGTTACTGTCCAACATTTGGAACCAACAGGCAGCTTCTGAGAACAAGCCTCAAATTAAATAGTACAGGTATGGGACCTGTTATGTAGAATGCTCGGGAACTGGGGTTTGCTAGATATGGGATCTTTCCGTAATTTTATTCTCCATAATTTAAGTCTACTAAAAAATTATTTAAACATGAATTAAACCAATAAGATTTATTTTGTCACCGATAAGGATTAATTATATTTTAGCTGGGATCAGGTAGATGGTACTGTTTTATTATTATAGAGAAAGAGGAAATCATTTTAAAACATTTTAATTATTTGATTAATACAGAGTCTATCGGAGTTGGCCTTTACGTAATTCGGAGTTTTATGGATAACGGGTTTCCGGATAACAGATCCCACACCTGTATTACATATGTATAATGAAGACATTATTTCAGGTCGGTTACTTAGCAAATGTTATGCTTGGGACAAAAACAACATTGCCTCGGCTTTAACATTTGTTCGCTTTGAATTCAGAATTTAATTTTGAAAAAAATAGAAACACAATTTAATTCCCAGCAAAAATGTGTGTTTTTTTAGTTTTGCTGTATTTATACAGTTTCTCCACAGAATTGTGGCAGTTTGACACATCACTTTTAGCAATAAATTGAGTTCAACAAAAACTGTCATTTTTTTAACCATAGTATATCTAGCAAAACTCCTCCTCTTTAATAGGAATTGCAAACAAAACACTAAAGGGTAATTTATCAACATGAGTTTTGACGGCAATTCCAGTTTTTTTCTGGCAATTTAGCATCTAAAAGCTGGAGAGGTCATGTAGATGTCAATGGGAGTTAGCATATTTCAAGCTATTTTTCAATTCTGAATTTTTGAGACCAATTTAAAGAAAATATGGGTAGGATGGGATTTCACTGGATTCAAGTTTTTTTTTTTTGCATTTTTATTTTACAGCAAATGTTGAGTTGAGGCTGTGTTACCAAGGAGAATTGATAGGTATATACTGCACAGGTGTTCAATGAATAGAAATAAGTCTATTAAATCCAACCTTTCCAAACCCCTCACTATTAAAAGGAAGGTAATCATTTCATTAACCTCACAGATAGAAAAACAAAGATCCAAAAATGATCTTTCTTGTTGAAATGGAACAAACCTATACTGAAAGTTTGAATTCCACAACTGAATCACTTACAGTATTTAAATCTTCCATATACTGAACTTATTATCCCCTTTCTATGGCACAGTTTAATTTCTTCCAGGCTCATTGTATTATCTGGTTTTCACTTATCGGCACTATCTTTGGCTTGAACGTTACCATTATTTTGCCAATGAGATATGAGGAACCACCTCAATAAACTGATAATTTTATTGAGTAGCAGAATGATATTAAAGAGGTGGTTCACCTTTAGGTTAACATTTAATATGTTATAGAATGGCCAATTCAAACCAACTTTTCAATTGGCCTTCATTATTTATTTTTTATCATTTTAGAATTATTTGCCTTCTTCTTCTCATGCTTTCCAGTGGGGGTCACTGACCCTCTTCTATTCCTATTCCATTCTCTTATTCAAAAATACATGACTGTGAGGGTAATTAGGACCCTTGTAAACTTAAGACATGAGGTATGGAAGGCTATGGGGGTTATTTACTAAACTCCGAATCCCCAAAAAAAACAAAAATGTGTTTTTTAGTATAAAATCTGAAATTTTAGTTGGAAAAAAATCACTAATTTTTCAGAATTTATTATACCTCAAGGATGGAAAAAGTCAGAATCCAAAAATCCGGCATCTCAGACCTGCGGTTGCATATGAGTCAATGGGAGAAGTCCCAAAGATTTTTTGATCTGCGATGGGTTTCGTGCAATAATCCGAAGTTTTTGGGGTTTTCAGGCAAATATCCAAAAAAATCGGAGTTTTCGGGTGGAAATTTTGAAAAATTTGTAAAATTAGTATTTTTTTACAATTTGTTTCGGATTTTTTCCCGCAAACTAAATAATAAATAAGCCAAAAAAACAGTGTGGTTTTGGTCTGAGTTTTTTTAAGAAAATATTGAGATAAATTAAGACTTTGATAAATAATCCACTTTGTCTTGAACAGTTGAAGTTTATTGCTGTGATTCCTTTATAACATGTAGACAGCGGCGCAATCTTTTCTCCTCACCTCTCCCTAACAAAGACTGCTGTCCCTTCCTCTATCACTGCCAGTATGGCCATTGTATTTCCTTTTCCTGTTTGCTTTTTTCACTTTTCAGTACCAAAAACTTTTAGAGTTCAAGTTAGGAAGCACTGCCACCAAGTGGCCAAACTAATTATACATTAACAGTTTACATTTTGCCTCCTTACACCCTAGGAATTGGAAATTTAAACTATAAGCTGGAGAGCTGCTGAATAATACGCTAAATAACTCATCATACTAAAAGTTAACGCAAAGGTGAACAACCCCTTCAAGGCAGATATACCGCCAGAGTGTTTCTAAGCAAGCACTTATGGTTCTTCACACAGAGGTTTTTATAAGTGTGCACAAGAGCTATTGTTGCACAGGGTCCAGTAGTACTTAGAGGGAACATTGCTTAGAAGGTTAAGTGACCACTTTTGATGTGTACAGTTCGAAAGCTGAAGGGTTACAGATTGCGGGTTTCTGCTACTGAGGATGCATGTTGGCGGCCAATAACTGTAAATGTGGATGATGTCATTTGTGAATTTCATCCAAAAATGTCATTAGTGTTGCTAGACACGGCCCTTGCCTTCATTTTTCAATGTTGATATTTACAGTATCAAAATGAGAATCTGCTTTCCTCCCTCCCTCTTTGTTTTATACTTTATCGATGCCGCGTGGAAGACGTATTGATTAATACCGCCGCAGCTGACAGTGTGTGGTCCCACATTAAAGGGCATTTTTAATCCTAGAATTTTGAAGCAATATTGGAAATGTATTCATTAATCATGGCTGACAAGTATCCTTATTTACGATGCAGTTTAAACCTGTTCCCCATTTCATCCCAAAAATGCATTTTTATTTTGGTTCTGTGTCAACCATGCCTTGCTTAATATGATTATAACCGGATGATTTATATAGACACACAACTCTTGATTACATCTTATTGCAATTAGTTTCTATTGTGATTTTTTACTTTTTTATTTATGTTTTTGATTTTTGTTTTCCTCTGGCTTGAAGGATCAACCTTCATACTTTTGGTCTGTGATGAAAACACTATTCTCCCTGCATTTTTAGTAAAGCAATGTCACTTAGTGAACAATCAAACCCCCAACTCCTCCAGTAGTTTAGATCATTGGATGGGAAAATGCATGAGGCAGATACGTTTACCAACTCAGAGAGGGTTATTTACTAAAATCCGAATTTATCTTATTTTTAAAATAAAAAAAAACCACAACCGAACTCCCATACCCGATATTACCGTATTATAAAAAAAAAAGCTTGATTTAATTGGTTTGGGTAAAAACTTGATAAAATTGATTTAAAACCCAAATCGTACAACTATTTCAGGGTTTTTTCCCAGGTCGCTCGATTTTTTTGGGCTTTTTTCCGAAAAGCCCGACTTTTAACAGATTTTGGTCGGATTGTCGGGCTAATTCCAGCGCAGACCATAGAAATGTCAAAATACATAGGATAGGGACTTCTGCCATTGACTTATACATAACCTCAGCTGGTCTGATATGGCGGATTTTCGGATTCAGGCTTTTTGCTGCAACAAGCTTTAATAAATCTTGAAAAATTAGAGTTTTTTAAAAAAACAAAAAACAATTTGAGAGTAAATAACCTCCAGAATGTTGAAGTGAGTAGCCCTTAGATACTCACTTACCAGCACAACGATAAGGCATAGACAGTGCAGTTCCCATTATATGCTGATGAAGAAGGGTAAGTTTGTTGACTCTTTGCTGGTGCTACACCAACTACTCATGGACATGGCTCCTTTTTCCTATAAGATGTATTAGAGCTCACTCTATTAAAATCACCAGACATCATGTCTCTCTACATGCAGAATTTGTGCAAAAGGCAGTTATTTTGTTAGATTTTATTTGTACTGGAATCAGTTATTTGAGTGAGCTCTAATTCATCTGCTAGGAAAGGGAGCCCCCCTATAACTTATATTGGATCTAACTGTCAATGAATATCTGACACCCAACTCTTACATGAAGAGAGAATAAAGAGAAACAAATGCTAAGAGAGGAATAGTGAAGATAAACTAGATTATTTTAGAAAAGGTACCGAATTTTTATATTTGTTTCTTATTTCAGCATGTTGGAGCTTATATTAAATGTTCATTTTTGCAATAGTTCCCCTTTAAGTAGGACTTAAAAATGTCCATGATGCCCATTAAAATTCCCAGTTTAATAACCAATGAGGGATATAACAAAATGCATTTTCCTGTTTATGACTTTTATTACACACCCATCTCAATTTCTGGGAAAATTTGCATATAGAAGCTGTTCTACTAATTGGCATAATATCGACACACCTGCTAAATATGTAGAGTTTCTTGTGGAAGCAGATTGCAGCCTTTGGAATTAATGGAAGCACGGAGAAGTGTTTTTTTTGATAAAGTTCCCCATTTCATGCTTGTTGTTGTAACAGAAATCTTGTTAACAGATTTCATGCATATTTTTTATGCAGGTATATTTCTGGCAGCTGAAGCACGAGAGAGCAACCTTAGGAAAGAAAATGATACCAGATGTTCTGGATTTGACACCGTCAATTTATAGCATGAAACACATAATTCCACCCAAACCACAAAGGTCACTCGGCACAGGGTGGAATTGGGGGGTGTTTGGGAACGTTTGTGACCTGTGCCATTCAAGGTTGGATGATTGGTTGGCTCGCCTGCCCTGGCACTATTTCTGTTGTTGGAGTCTTAAACAGCTAACTCACTTCCAACTGGGCAGTGGCGTAACTAGATATTACTGCGCCCTACAGCTAATTATTTTACAGGACCCCCAAATTTCTAGAAGTTGAACTGTTTTACCAATTTTACTTGAAACTGTATATGAATTAGGGCCTCATGGGGCCGCTAAATCTCCTGGGCCCCAATGCAGCTGTAGGGTCTGTAGTTACGCCTTTATGGCTTTTTCCCAAACACCATGTATGTCATGTCAGTTTGGATGTTTTTGGGGATTTATTTAAGCTTATTAATTTAATGTCAAGCTTCCTGTAACATCTCACCCCGGTGGTCTAGCGAACACCCACCGCGTGGTATAGTGCCGGGTCAAACAACCGGGTGCCCTAGACAACCTGGCCAGCCAGCCCGCTACCTACGGTCCCCCCTGCACACTTTTAAGCGTGATCGCTCCCGAACGCATGCATGCTCCTGATTGCAAATTCAATGCATTATATAAGGGGAGAGCAACGGAAGGGAGAGCGCAACACAAGGCAGTGAACAGGGACTAGAGGTCGTCAGAAGATATCCGTAGAAACAATTTGACGAGCACTCCATTCACCCGTTGAATTAAAAGAAGTAAATGTTTAACATATAACATATTAAAATCATCCGATCCCTGACGCGTTTCACATCCACCGATACGTAGTCATAGGCAGAAGATAGTTTTAAAGGTAGGTGCCTGGTGCCCCTCTGTTGCTGCGCCCTAGGCAGGTGCCTCTTCTGCCTACCCCTAGTTCCGGCCCTAGCGTGGTACCTCTTCCTTGTAAAAGCCTGTTCCTACGGTGCGTGTGGCGCTCACTTCCGAGTTTTACGCGCCGGGCTTGTGATGTCATCACATTTGTTTGCCACGAAATTCGAGTATTTAAAGGGGCTTTGCTGCAAACTCATTGCCTTTTGTTAGGTCTACCTTGTTTTGTATCTGGGTGCGATTCCTGTCTGTTTTGATTCCAGTTTTTATCCTTGCATGCCTGACTATCAGGGCCGGAACTAGGGGTAGGCAGAGTAGGCACATGCCTAGGGCGCAAAGCTGGGGGGGCGCCAGGCACGTACCTGCTCTGTCGCCTACCCCATGTCCAGTCCTCTCACTCCTCATCTTCCTGCACGGCGATTGATGCTTCTGCGTCAACGTGCGCATGCGTGCTGGCGTCAAGTTGCACATGCGCACACTCAGCCGGCGCAGCATCGGCCCAGGTAGCCTAGGGCGCCTGCCCAGTGTGGCCCGGCTCTGCTGACTATTTTGAACTCTGCTAATCTTGACCCTTGCCTGCCTGACTATTCCTTGAATGCTGCCTGTACCGACCCCAGCCTGATTGACCTAGCTTGAACTCCGCCTGTACGGACCCCGGCCTGCCTGAATAAACATAAAAATAAGTCTCTCAACTGTTGCCTTCCTTCTAAAACCTTGGAAACGCATGTGCCCCTTTGCAGAACATCTGCTTTGCTCTTCTCAAGGTAAGACCTGGCGGCATCTGAGTAGCTAAGGGCTCCTCTCAAGGCTGCTACAGGCGGAAGTTTAAGCCATGATCAGCATTTGTTCTCAATTTAGGGAGCCGTACGTAAAAAGTGAGCTACATCACTAAACACAGTGGCCCAGTAGTTAACATTGCTGCCTTGTTCTGCTGGAGTTCTAGTTTGATTCCATCTAGGACCATATTAAAAGACAATACAGGAGACCAGAAAAAAATGTGTAAAATCCAGGAAAATATAAGCAGTGCAATTCCTCTCCAGGAGAATGGATGAACTCTTGAAGGAGGTGGCTAACATATAGGCATGGATTCTTAGTGGATCTTCACTGGTGAACCAATATTGCATTTGAGAGTCAGGGAAAATAATGCACCTTCAGTTCTTTATTAGGGCATTTGTATAAACATATATAATAGGATAAATAAGAAGTGTTTTGGTGAGCAGTACATGAAAGTATTATGTGGGGTTGGACAGTCCCTAAATAAGAGGAAAATCAATTGGAGATGATTTTGTAGCTGAATAGTAAGAAATTAAAGTTTACTTTTATTTACATATTTTTTTTCATTAAAAATAACAAAGAGCAGTGAGCATCATTTTCAAAGCATAAAGTTAGCTAAAAAATATTCTTAAAAAAGGAACAAGAGAGGAGTGTAGGTACTTGGCTTCAGAGAATAGCTAGAAACATCTGCATGTAAATGAATGACTTTTTTTATAACAGCTGCTAATTGCTTTTTACCATACAAGTGCTTTCATTGATTTTTTTTTACTACCTACTTGTATGCCTTTTACTGTACAGCTAAATTTATTTGTTCCTTCTTTTTTTTTTTTTTCCAGGTTTAATTCGCCTGCAAGAACTCATCAAAGCTCCATCAAGATACAACATCAAAATAAAAATTCGCCAATTACCCTCAGGAAACAAGGACGCCAGGACGCTGCTCAAAGAAATGAAGAAATCCAGGGAGTTTTACGTGATTTTTGATTGCTCGCACGAAACGGCAGCAGAAATACTCAAACAGGTACAAAACGTTTGATTTTTTTTTTTTGGTTTTTAGATCTTTAACGCTGCAGTTTTGTTTATGCATAACAGATAAGGGTCGGAGATACCTGTTCATCATTTACAATTTATTTTAAAACACTGTCTAACAGGGCCACTCGCTAGATTCACCTGTTGTTAGATGTTATGTAAAAGGCCTTTATTGCCCCAAATAAGTCACAATCACAATAAATGTGGTAAACTCACAAGTTCAGACTGGGGCTCGGGTTGCCCACAAGTGTATTCTTCATACAATATCAGTTATTCACATACACCACATCGTTCTCTCCTCAGACATCCAGGGCACTGGTCATGCAAGACGCATTGGCAGGAGTGTCATTAGCTGTATAGGGGTTCCTCGCCTAAGGAACTGTTACCCCCAACTCTCTGCTGCGACCTCACGTGTAATACCCAAGCTTCTCCAGTAGGCTCTCCACTAACCTACCACTGAATGGTTACCTCCCTATCCCTGGTGTACAATCACCTCTGGGCTGTAGCCAAACTAGTACTCCTTGTTGAGATAAGAGGCTGTCCCTGCTCGCTAGCCCTCTCAACCTTTCACTCCTGGAACTAACTCACTTGCTCCTAGTATCTACTAGCTAACCCTAAATGTACCAACCTCCCCAATGGTCTGGCCACTTCAGCCTGCTGCTGCTTCTTAGATGTTATAGGCCAAAGAGGAAGTGCGCCAGCAAGGGGCTCCCAAGTAGCACTACCTGCTGGCCAAACCTGCATAATGCTAACTATTTACACTGAAAATAAATTCTTTATTTTTACCCCATTACGCTTCACCTTCCTGAAAACCAGTCCTCATGTCTGTTAATATTAACTCGTATGCTTTACCTTCTTACAACTGTTCTGCAATATAGTGCTGCCCAACCTATTGCACTCATCAGCAGGTGGACCAGGTGCCACAGCTGCACCCAGGCACCTCCAGTCTGCCCCTGAGGCTGAAACATGCACCAGGGAAATGATCTTATCTTTGGGCCTTCATGCGCTAACTCTGGCGGCATTGCGGTGACTCAGGAGGGCCCTGCTGGGTAGGGGTGGGTGGCCTACTGGGGAGGGGTGAGCAGGCCATAGCGCAGTCACACCTAGTGCTTTCCAGGTAATTATGCTGCTGGCACTCATTTGATTGCACATATGGAAATGGTATTGCTTAGATCAGTGATCCCCAGGCCTAGATTTGTGGCGAGGCCACAAAGGCCCGGGCCTAGGGCAGCAACATTTTAGGGGCGGCATGCTGCCCAGCCGCATCCTAAATAGCACTGGGGGCTCAAAGCTCCCCAGTGCTCCACCGCTGAAGAGCACACTCGCGTGCGCATAGAGAGCTTCTTTTCCTTAAGGGTCCGGCTCTAGGACCATGCGGACACGGGGGTGGGGGGCGCGTGTGTGCTCAGCGTCCGGAGCTATGACATGCGGCCTTGGTAAGCAGTTGATTATTGTATAATTCCTGGCTTGGAGGCAAGTTTTGGTTGCATTAAAACCAAGTCTACTGCCAAAAAGAGTCTCCTGTGGGCTGCCAGTTCACATAGTGGCTACCAATAGCCAATCACAGCCCTTATTTGGAACCCCCCAGGAACTTTTTTAATGCTTGTGTAGCTGCCCAACTCTTTTTACAGTTGAATGTGGCTCACGGGTAAAAAAGGTTGGGTACCCCTGGCTTAGGTCATAATACAATACAATAGCAGGCAGAGTCGGACTGGGGTGTCCAACACTCCTCCCAACATCCTCCAGGTCCCCCTTCCCAACGTCCATGCAGACCTCTACCCTGGCACAATACAGCTCCTGTCCACCACCAACCACGGTGAGTCTTCTTTACCTTCTTCTTACATTGCTGTGATCAGGGGAGAGGAGGCAGAATCCAAAATTGACCGGGCTTATGTTGATGGGGCCCATGAGATCTGGGGCCCACCAGCGTTTTTTCTAATGTCCCACCAGCCCAGGGCAGTGAATTTACAAATCACCCAGACAACATAAAAATAAGAAAACAAGACATTTCACATGAGTGAAGAAGTAAATCTAATCTAAACATCTGAATCTAGCATCTAAATCCCGCAAGATAATACTGTAATTTTCTAATAAACAAATGATCAGCATGATGGCAGGACAAAAAACAAAAGTGCCAGTAACAAAGGTGGCAATGTGAATATTAGTACAAAAAAGTTGACGTTTTAAGTTTTTGACGAGCATATACAAAACAGGTGCAAATTGTGATACGTGCAAAAAATAAATAAATAAATAAAAAGCTATTTAGTGATAGCAATAAATTGAAAGCTCAAATTTCCTTGAGGAAGACGCTTTACAATGTCTATCAATTACAATTTGAATACTGCAACCTTCTGCCAAATGGCAGGTGGGAGAACAACACATAAAATGAGTCGGAAGTGTCTGCCACTGTTTTATTTGCAAGTGCAAAAAACATTGTGCAGATCTGTGCAAAATAGTATTTGCATAAAAGAAAAAAGTGGACAAGATGGTATTTGTACAAAAGAAAGACTACAATGTGGACACAAACAAAAACAAATACAAAATTTGGTGAGTGGCAAAATGAAAGTTTCCTGATAGTAGTACTATTTGTTAACTCTAACTGCTTTGGGGGTCAGATGGCAAGAGAGAAAACAGAACATGAGATGGGTGGAACATGTCCTCCTCTATGTTGTTTGTACAGCTGTTAATGTGCTTCCTATAAAGTTGAGAGCTAGGCGGGAGAGAGTCCCCTGTGATCCTCTCTGCTGTTCTTACTGTCCTCTTGGGGAACTTTTTTTCAGCAGCAGAGCCGTTTCCAAACCAGACAATGATGTAACTGCAAAGAAGACTGTGGTGTTTATACAAATGGCCTGTAGATGTCACTGTGCTCAGACATACTCTGCATACTTCCTGGTAACTTTTAAAGTGAAAGTGAAGATTACTGTTGTGTAATGCCTGCATGAGCCTCTGCTAATAAAGCTCTGTTATACTCTTCTCCTCCTCCTCGGCTACCCAAAACATAACAAACACTCTCAATGGTCCTGCGGAAAAATTATGTGAGAATAAAAGAAGGAAGGCTAGCCTCCTTTAACTTTTGTAGAAAGTATAGATGTTGTTGAGCTTTCTTGGTGATAGAGGTGGTATTTGGGGACCAGGAAAGATCATCTGCCATCAGGATCAGACTGGGTTATCCAAGGCCCACCAGGGTTGACTTCAAGGGTTCTCCTCCCTGGCGTCTGCCCCCACCTGTGCCATACCTCAGCGCTTGTCATCAGGGAGAGGTGATGGTTTGCGTGGTGGACAGTGGCTGAACTACCGGGGGAGCAGGGGGTGCGAGCAGGCCAGGGCCCGCACCCCCTCAGGGCCCCCCGGCAGTCCGTGCGCCACTAACAAATGCGGCCAAATGCAGCCGTACAGAGGGGGGCGGGGCCCGGTTGCGCATCACGCACCAGGGCCCGCCCCCCTCTAGGATCACTACCGGTGGTGGAGTGGGCCTGAGTCTTTGTGGTGGAGCAGGCCTGAGTCTGGGTGGTGGAGCAGGCCTTAGTCTTGGTGGTAGAGCAGACCTGAGAATGGTGGTGAAACAGACCTGAATATGGGTGGTAGAGTGGGCCTGGGTCAGTGGTTCCATGAAAGCCAGGATTCTGAGTATTTTTCTGACTCATTCCAACACTGTCTGCCATATACACTCCTGGGAACTTCACACTGCTGACTATATCAACAGTTGAGCCATCGCTGTACAGTGGGAAGTGAACAGAAGGGTTCTTCCTGAAGTCAACCATCATCTCTTTAGGCTTCTAGACATTTAGAGCCAGACACCAATCAACCAGATGGTTAATTTCTTACAGACTCATCCCTGTTGCTGATGATCGACCACAGTTGTGTTAGCAGTAGGTAGGTCACCTTCAAAACACATTGGGTGCAAGTTAGGGATCACTGGCAGATGCAGGCTGCAAAGGAGTTCTTCTTTATGGGCAGTCTGTGTGTTAAAGTCTAGCTATAAATAACTGCATTATTCAGCTGCTGCTTAGAGAACAGACACAGAATAGTAGTCAGTACAGACAAGTGTGATACAGTATGTCACAGGAAAATGACATATTTTTTTCTTTCCTATGTACCTATTCAGTAAGGTTTGGGACATTTTAATCTACTTAATGATTATCCATGTCTATTATCATTTCCATTCCCAAGGTCTCATGCCTTGTCTATTGTGTGGCTCCCCCATTCAGGAGACAGCGTGAGGCTGATGATGTTTCATTGAGTGTGCTGCTGACACAATGCAAGAGCAGAGCGACAGACACTTTCAATTCTGTTACAAAGAGCTCTAGCACATGTAGAAAGAAATTGAAATGTTACAACATCAGCTATGCAGTATTCCAGAGCAGTTTTACATTTTGTAGGAATAAAGTGATTACCATTATTGTAACAAGCCTGATGGAGTCTTAATGATCAGCAGGAAGACAATGTAAAGAATTTGCAGAATAATTGCCAGATGGGTGCTATGAATGATCTCTTACAAGGATTGCATTGAGGGTTCCTACCATTCTAAATACCATGGTGTCATGTTGAGGGGGGCAGAGGATGCAGGCCGGCTACACCCATCTCTGATTTTATTTCATTTGGTTTTAAAGAAGGCACTTGGGAACGATTGGGTTCCTTTTGTGCTAAGAAAGGGGCACAGAAGTGGCTTAGCGTTAGAATAAAGCAACGAGTAGATGTGGAAAGTACTACACCCAGGTAGAACTGTCCAGTTAAGGGTTCCTGGCACCTGCCATGACATGGGGAGAAGGAGTGATTCTAATATAGGTGCAGCAAGTACAGTTGCCTTGGGGCTCAGTCACTTAAAATTGTGATTATGGGACCACAAATTGATTTTACAGCAAACTTTGTTTCTGAACTGGGGGTCCTCCGCTATCTTCTTATTAAGGTGAAAAAAACTAGGGATCGTCGAATCCGCAGAGCCCTTGTCCCCTCTACTTCATTTGTGCACATGCACAAATTTTCATCTTCAGGTTGGGAGCACTGGGTATTGACGCATGGGAAATAAAAAAAAAATGGTATCTTATGATCAGCCCCAGAGCTTCCTAACAAATGCAGGTGTGGTTGTGCTTCATGACACCCCTTAAAATCCTGCCTCCCTAGGCCCGGACCTTGGTGGCCTTTCCACAAATCCAATCCTTCCCTGAAAGATTTGACCAAATACTGAACTGAATACTAATTTGCATTTAGAAATTTTAGGGTCGGGAAAGGAAAAAGTGGGGAAAAGTTTTTTTTTTACTTCCTTGTTTTGTGATGAAAAGTCACATGATTTCCCTTCCCGTTCTCAAATTACATATGCAAATTAGGATTCGGATTCGGTTCGCCCAGGTACAAAGATTCGGCCAGATCCGAATCCTGCTGAAAAAGGCAGAATCCTGGCCAAATCCTGAACTGAATCCAGGATTCAATGCATCCCTAAAAATTACACATGGCTTTTTGTTAGCATATGAACCCCACTTGAGACTAGTTTCCAGAGTTGGACTGAGCCGGTGGGACACCAAGAAACACCTGGTGGACTCCAACCTTCATGGGCCCTGCTGAGCCAGACCCACTCTCCACCTGACTCCCTGTTGCTTCTCCGTTCCCCTGATTGTGGCCCAAGGAGGGGGCTTCTGGTGCCGGAGTGTGGAAGACCCCATAACTGAAGCGGGGAGTCCCGAGGGGTATGTTCGGGCCCTGAGATGGCAGGCTCAGAGGGCACTGGGTCCCCCCAGTCCAATGCTATTAGTGTCAGCTAAAACTCCTATGTCCACAATATGACCCATTGGTTTATCTGGGGCCCTGCTGTTATTCCTTTGAAGAATACAAATCTGTTAATGATACAAAAATGTTAATTATCTGGCCTGTGTCTCCCCTAGTTGTGATGAGTGACTCTGTAAAACGTGCATTGTATTTTTGCCCAAGCAACATTGGAATCAATGACCATTTTCACAGGGAAAATTCTTTTGCTCAAAATACATTTTCAAAAAAAAAACAAGAGGTAGCAAAACGTGGATTCATGCTTGGTAAAACAATGATCAAATAGTATTACACTATCATAAATCTATGAAAACAGCCATAGTTTTAAGGATATCGAGAACATCAAAGTGTTAAAGTGTGCACCCCTGTAGCTCTATTTATATGACCTTCCAGATGAGCTTCCAAGAGTATCGAGGAGACCAAATATGTATCTAGTCCAAATCTAACTGGCTTTCAGGCTGCAATCCTCCAACTGAAGCCCCTTAGTTTGGGAATCTCTGCCATACAGAATACTCAGTATAATTTGTTTCTACACATCACCTCCCCCAAGCTATCCTCTTAGCCCTAAGTTATAAACCCCTAACAAAATATAGAAAGTGCATGAAATATCACATAGTATCAGCCGCTATGCCAAATAAACTGTTTTCCCAGCCATTCCATAGAATATCATAACTCTGTATCAATAGACTAAATTTCTAGGCACGCTAAAGCAAGACGGTTTATGAGATTAAAGAACCGAGGTTAGAAGACTTTGCAGTTAAGCTGTCGGTACACATATTCTACCCATGCACTCACACTGTGATAAACCTGATTTCCAAGACATTAAGAACTACAGATTGAGCTCATTTAAAGCAAAGATAGAACACGATACCCCTAGGGTCAGTGGCCCCTCCTGCGCCTAAAGTTATGCCATTGATAGATTTGCAATTACAGTAACTTTAATCAAGCCACAGGGGGTGAAAGAATTGGAAGCACAGCTCTTATAGATATATATATACAGTTTACAATGATTGTGTTATATGAACTCCTCGGGCTGCAATAAATACCAGTAAACGTACTCCAGAAAGAGGAACATTCTGAGACTAACACAGATCTCTGATGCTCAGGAGTCGCAGCTAAACCATATCTTTTAATTATCCGAATACGGCCAGTGTGCCATAACAAGACACTCGGTTCTAGCGATGGGCGAATAAATTCGCCAGGCATGGTTTTGTGGCAAATTTCTATGTTTTGCTGATGTGAATAAATTGACGAAACTGTGGTGAAAATTCACCTGCGAAAAATCCGTTGCGACAAAAAAATTGCAGTGCGTCAAAATTGTCACACGCATAAATATTGTCACGCGTCAAAATTATTCGGACGCCCATTGACTTTAATGCATTTGGACAAAATAGCCGCGCGTATAAAAATTGACGCTCATGTCAAAATTGTTGCACTTCAAAATTATTTTGCCACTCAATGCGTTTCACAAATGTTTTGCCGTTTTACAAATTTTTCTGTAAAGTCGCAAATTTTTTGGTGAAGTGGAATGCCAAAGATTCGCCCATCACTGCTCGGTTCTCATAATGAAAGCACAGGAGACAATCTGCATGGGGCTTTCTGCGTCAAGTAAAATAAGTAACGTCACTAGCAGAACACTTTAAGATATTCACAGGTTTGGGGTATGGAACTCTGGGGCTGCTTTCATGTTGGAATGGTCTATGGAATAGAACAGTCTCATTTTGTTTCCTTGGAAAAAGAGTTTTAAATCTGGATCTGTCGATAGTTGCAGTTTCTTGTGCTGTTTTTCTGGCAGTGGGAGCCCCTTCTACACAAATCAAATTTATGCTTAAAATTGCATGAAGCCTTGATATTTATAATATGATTATATTTAAAGGAGAAGGAAAGGCTAAAATTAAGTAAGCTTTATAAAAAAAAAAGTACAGAGCACTAGTTTTAAGACAGGGTCAGTGACCCCATTTGAAAGCTGGAAAGAGGCAGAAGAAAAAGGCAAATAATTAAAAACCTATAAATAAATACATAAATAAATAATGAAGATCAATTTAAAAGTTGCTTAGAATTGGACATTCTATAACATACTAAAAGTTAACTTAAAAGTGAACCATCCCTTTATTTACCTTTAATAAAAATTTACCTTAAAAATTTAAAAAAAAAAAAAAAAGTGAACCCCCCCTATAAATGCTCAAAAAGGTCAAAATGCAATGGAGGACTGGGAGTAGGGGGTAAAGAGAAAGAGAAGGGAGGGAAGGCCTTTATTCACCAGGCAGCATAGGGGGAGCAGCAATTTGTCCCTCCTCTTTGGTCATTTTGGCTCTATAGTCAGGTCTTTAGGTTAATCCTAAGGTCAATTTAATAATAATTTCTGGATGGTAGTGAGAGAATGCTTGGGGAAATGGAAAGTGGTATCTTCTTGGGTGCTGTTCCTGGGACGTTAGGGTCTGGAGTGAGGCTTAACTTGCTTTCTCTTGCCCATCTAAGTGTGGCAGTGAGTAGTGTATTGGTGAGTATCCCAGTTTTTTTGAGCATTATTACAAAATATAGTATCTAGTACAATTAAGTTAAAGGCAACTGGACATTTAGAATTTTTCTTGAAAACATGTCAGCTCTCATCTGAGTGACTTATTCAGTTGAATTGAAGAAGCCACTTGGATGAGTTGTGAAACATATTCGAAAAAACTCAAAAGGGGTTATTTACTAAACTCCAAATGCAAAAATCATGACAAAATTGTGATTTTTTTTTTATTAAATCAGACTTTTAAAAAAACACGAATTTTTCAGAATTTATTAAACCCTGTGGATGGAAAAGTCCGAATCAGAAAATTCAGCAACTCAAACCTGTCGAGGTTGCATATAAGTCAATGGGAAAAGTCCCAATGATTTTTTGATGTGCGCTGAGTTTTGTGCCATAAAAATTCTGGAAAAAAACTCGAAAATCGGATGAAAAAATCATGAAAATCTGAAAATGTAATAATAAATAACCCCCAGTTGCCTTTGACTTGTATAGATGAGCTGTATAGATGAGAATCTTCATAGCATTATTACAAGTTTATAAAGGTAATCTACAAACACAATGCAGTGTACCGACTGCAATTTTCAGACACAAATTGCCATGTTTTTACCCATAATACAGCAAATTCCAATGTAATTGAAGTCATACTCTGTTGAATTTACATTTGCTCCAAAAGTGTGAAAATGAACATAATTGTGAGTATGTTTTCCCATGAATCAGGTCTGCCTAACATTTTCAGGAGTCAGGATTGTATCACAATGCAGAGTGTTAAAAGGGTATCAGTTTGTGATTCTTTTGTCCTGGTGTGATGCAAATCACTGTGAGAACCTTAGAATAACTCCCATGTTTAGGGTGACAGTAGGGGGCAAACTTACTTAAGGTCGAATATCGAGGGTTAATTAACCCTCGATATTCGACTGTCGAAGTTAAATCATTCAACTTCGAATATTGAAGTCGAAGGATTTAGCGATATTCCTTCAATCGAACGATCGAACGAAAAATCGTTTGATCGAAAGATTAATCCATTGATCGAATGATTTTTGTTCGACCAAAAAAAGATAGCCAGGCCTATGGGGACCTTCCCCATAGGCTAACATTGACTTTGGTAGCTTTTAGGTGGCGAACTAGGGGGTCGAAGTTTTTTCTTAAAGAGACAGTACTTCGACTATCGAATGGTCGAATAGTCAAACTATTTTTAGTTTGAATCGTTGAATTCGAAGGTCGAAGTAGCTCATTCAATGGTCGAAGTAGCCAAAAAAAAACATTCGAAATTCGAAGTATTTTTCCTCTATTCCTTCACTCGAGCTAAGTAAATGGGCCCCTAGTAGTAGGGCTTCCCAGATTCAACAGGTACACTTGTGCATGATTGGACCAGGACTAGGCATAGACAGACAAGGCATGTGCCTAGAGTGAAGGGGGACCAAATATCCCCTCTCAAAATGGTTTTGCACAAATGCCTCTGCTCTGGTAAGTGGGATCAGTCTGCAGGTGAGCGAGTGAGGATAGAGGTTTCTGTGGTGAGCTGAGCTGGTGACAGAGGTGAGTGGGGACCAGTGAGGGTTCTTTTGTGGCTAATAGTGATGGGCGAATTTATTCGCCTGGTGCAAATTCACGGCAAATTCCCACGATTCTCCACCGGCGAATAAATTCACGAAACCACAGCAAAAATTTGCCAACGAAAAAAAAAATGGACGCCGGGGTGTCTGTTTTTGGACGCTGGCGCTGGTGTCAAAAACGAGAGGCCGGTGCTGTTTTGCAAATTTTTCGGCGTAACGCCCCAAATTCGGCCATCACTAGTGGCAAACCAGCTAGTTGGCAGGCACATTAGGGGAGGGTGATGAATAGGTGCAGAAGCAAGAGGTTCTAGCCTTGACCATCCTAGTACACTATAGTGTTTAGCGCAACTATACAGAAGTCAACAAGTGTGCTGAGGCCCTTTGAGGCCATCATTTAACAAATCATGTTTTAGGTCATTGTGGATGTCCATCCTGGGATCTCAGTGTGCTCCTTTAATTTTATCTTTGGGTAATGACAGGTGGGGTAGTGGGTATTGAAAGGCCTTGAAGCTGCCTGGTTGTTAAATAGATGACATAATAAATGCTTTTTTTTAAAAAAAAAAATAAATAAATAAAAAGGCAAAGAAAGTACTTTCAAAATACTAAATTACATCAAAATGGGATGTCTCGCTTTACAGAAAAGGACAGAGCACTTTACAATTCTATATAATATATTTGGGGTTCTAAAATATTCATGAAACCTCATGTAGGGACCCTGAGATTTGGGTTAGATTACTCAGGCAGTTCCCCTTTAGTATTTGGACACCTAAGGGTCCTTTAGTTAACTCAGTGCATTCAGTAGTTGTGGAACAAATCCAGGGCAGCAACTTGTCTGCAAAGTTCTTTATTGGGATAATGAGTTACACAACATGTTTCGGGCCCACGCCCTTTAGTTAACTCAGGCAGCTATGTCCCTTGCTGGGTCCACATTAGTTCACGAAGATTGTCCACTAGATGGCACTGTTTGTCAATATAAAGGGGTTTAGCACCATGCGGTCTGGGTCTGTCCTGGGACTTTGCCTCACTGTGAGTTAGTGATAGTGAATACAGTAATAGTCACTCTAGGAGTGAGAGTCAGCACAGGGTAGCTAGTGAGCATATGTGGCTTCAACGAGGAGAAATAGTGGGGTTAGGACCCCCGTGGTATTTGAACCACTAGAGCAGGGACTACAGTGGGTGAGTTGAGGACCAGATAGGGTACCAAGACCCAAAACCCCAGGCTGAATACAGTGGGTGAGGACCAAGTCCGGTGCCAATATACAAGATCCCAGGCTGAGAAACCCATGCCCTAGTGCTTCACCAGAGGGATAGTGCCCAGTGAGAGTGGTAACTATTCCCCAAGTCTATTGTTGCTGTAACTTTGATATATATTGAATATTAGCCCCTCTGCTGTACCTTGTACCCCCTGGAGGGAATATTGCTGTTTGAAGCTATTCTATGATTGCTGTGAACATCTACCTAGCCACTGTTCTCTGTAAATAAACCAGTTATATTTTACTGCAAAGAAACTGTCTGGCTGAATATCCTGCTGCATTTATCCACACCAGGTACCGGGAGTTGCACGAGTCCTGGTCACACACAGCCTTAATACACAGCAAAAGCTTCACCCAAGGGTGTGCTACACTCAGGAAACAGGAAAATAGAATCCTGATTTCCTTAAAATACCAATATTCTTGTCTTACCTGTAGCGATGCTATAGTATAATCCTATTGTTTTCTTTACTGCGTGTCGCTTTCATGAAGAGCTGTATGAGTATCTTAAGCTCCATATCAAACGTCAACATCACGCAATACTTTGAAAGACCCCTATGGTGCAACAGCAGCAGCTACGAAACAAAACAAAGGAGATAAAATGTAGGTCACGCTTCTCACTTATTTCTGCTTATCAGAGGGAACAATGGTTATATGAGTCCTGGGAAATTCATCTGTTTGTGCAGTACGTTGATAAGGTGCATTATAGGCAATGAACAGGGTTGATAAAACACGTAGTTTAATAATAAAAGATATATAAGAAGGTCTATGTACCCCCTACTGTAATCTTTAAGGATATTAAAAGTTACTGATGAACCCTGTGATAAATAAAAACTAACAAAACATCAAACTCACCGGTGTTCCAATGAGCTGCTTGCACATTCCAGAGATGAATAGTCCGATATAGTGACTGGCTATTTGGTCTTGCTGTACTTTAGTGTAACCAAATAAATTACCAGCATCATTTCTCACCCACCGTTTAAGTCTGTGTTGCTTCTATAAACCAAGGCTGGACATCTGCTCATTTAGTGACCTCTTTCACTGAAGAGATCATCATTTCTGAAGTTTAAGTCAAGCTAAAAAAGTAGGAAGCAGAAAGAATGGGCAACATGGTCATTGATCCAATAGGATTATTTAAACTGTCAAATATCATTCAAGCAGGCCGACAGTTTGGCCTCATGCAATAAGCAACTTACTCAGTCTGAAAAGGTCAAGTCAACATCTTGCACCGGCCCTTGTAAGGCCAGCTTTAATCTTCCTTCACATCTGTCATATAGCTCCATCAAAAAGGGCTTCCTACACAAAATCTAATCATTACCTTGATATTTTTTATTTTTCTATCATATCAACTTTCTCCTTAATTGTCTGTGAGCTAGGAATAATAAAAAGCCGAGAAACTCTGACCGAATAAACACACACCACTTGTTGTCCTTTTCCCAGTTGCAGTCTGTCCAGACCTAACTTCAGTTGCACATTCTGCTGCTCAGCCATAACTGGGAATAGGACACCAAGTGGAGTAAGATGGCGTCTATCAATCCCAGCTGTGCTACTCTGCCTTTTTAACAATAGAGCCGTATTGAAAGTATTTTGGGTTGCAGTTTTAATGGGAGTAAGGAGGCCTCTGGATAGGGCTTTGGATTTATAAAAGTCTCCTTGATAGTCAGCGTAGGTAGGGTTAGTCTGCCTTTAATAGAACAATTGCTTAGTTCCAAATCGTAAGCCTATAATGTATTGCTTACTGTGGAACTAAGAATACTTCAAAGAAAGAAGAAGAAACCACAATATCAGAAACATATAATGCTCTCTTTCAAAATATTCTGTAAATAATTGCTGACAATAGAGGGGTTGGCTCTGGAAATATAAAGATCTCTGTCTCTATCTCTCAGCCTCTCTAAAGCATGGCAAAACATTCTTGAAAGCTGAAAATACATTAATTGGATATGAAAGGTGCCAGTTTGCCAAACCAACCTTTATTTTATCTCTACCATCATTTCCTCCTGGAAAGTTGTTGTTTTTTTACAATTTTTTTGGGGCATTTATAGCAGGAATCATCACAACCGAATAAACCAGATTTCTTATATTCAGCTCCCAAGGGAACACTTTTCTGCACAGAAGGAAACACACAGATCTTCTTTTTCTCAAACTGGGAGATTTATCCTGATGCGGCGTCTTCCTTTTCAAAGCATATCCCTGTCCTTTTAGGAATTATTTTGACAGGCAGCAAGTCACCATAACTGTAGCTTTAATTGACGGAACAAAACCACGGCTTTATTTCAACTGGGCTGAATATATTCCTGGAACTTACATTAAAGAGATATTTTCTCTGAAGGTTGTGAGTTCTAGTTTCTGGATTTTTCAATATAAAGGGGATCTGTATCAAAGGCTTACAACTGGCAATGTTTCATAATTTTATGTAGGTAAAATGGCAACTGTGGAATTTCAATACTCTGAAACACCCACTATAACCTTATGTTCTCTTGCAGAATTTTGGTTTGTAGAGGGGGTTACCCATACACAGTAGATATAGTTTATAGTACAGGTATGGGATCTGTTATCCGGAAACCCGTTATCTAGAATGTTATGAATTATGGAAAAGCTGTCTCCCATAGACTTTATTTTATCCAAATAATCCAATTTTTTTAAAAAGGATTTCTCTGTAATAATAAAACAGTAGTTTGTACTTGAACCAAACTAAGATATAATTAATCCTTATTGGAAGCAAAACCAGCCTATTGGGTTTATTAAATGTTTACATGATTTTCTAATAGACTTAAGGTATGAAGATCTAAATTACAGAAAGATCCATTATTTGGAAAAACCTAGGTTCCGAGCAGGTCCCATGCCTGTATCTCTTGGTACATCCATGATATCAGACCATTCCCATCCTTGTTCCTGGACTATCCCTGCTTCACTATTAGGGGATTACAAAACAAAGGGAGGGCTCTGGGATAGAAGAAGAAACAGTTGCCACGTAGGCAGGGCTAAAACTGCAAAGTCAGTAACATAAAAGATGGAGGAGGGAGCTAATTTTTTTTATTTTTCCATGATTTCAGCCAATGGTAAAATGTCAATATACCTTGGTAGCATAAGTCAATTTACCAATATTCTGGGGCCCTAAATTGAATTTGCTGTGAGGCCCTGTAACATCTATTTACTCCATTGATTCTAGCGTAACTGAGCCTGACTTGATTGTGGCTAATGCATCATTTAAATTTGCAATCGTTTTTTTCTGTGATCCATGAAAATCGAGACAAAAAATGCAGTTTTGATGTTTTTTCAAATTCAAGTTTTCTGAACTCAAACTTTTAAAATGTATCCATCTCAGAAATCTTATCAAATTCAACTCGAAAGATTCAGCAAATAAAACCTGGTGAGCTTCTGTATTAGGTGGATTTTATTCAAGGCACATTATTTTTTTAGTTTTTGATACAATCCAGGTTTTTTCCACAACTTTGTTCTTTGTCTTTGCCAATGGGTTAACAATCAAGAAAAAAAACCTCAGGCCTTCCCATGTGTAAATATGGAGCAATTAGCAAGAAATTACTATATTTTTGAAATACTGAAAATTAAATGCAGTGTGCCATAACAAAACCTCACAAATATTAACTCATAATTGTAAGATTTTTTTAACTCCTTTTTTTTTTACTCCCCAGATTCTATCAATGGGAATGATGACAGAGTACTATCATTACTTTTTTACAACAATGGTAAGAATCTAATTTTATCCAAGCTGTGAGTGTATATTGAGTATGTGTGTGTGTGTTATTCAGCCTGGCTTTTACTGCCATCTGTTACAAAATAAATTTCCATGTTTAGACTCTGGACAAACCATGGGGGAGACTGCAAGTCAGGTTTTGAATTTTTAGGGTTTGTAAATAAGGATTGATGTTACTGGAAAAAGCCCAAGGGGGTTTTAACTATAAAGTTTTTTTTTTTTAATTTATTATAACCCGAGGATGGAAAAAGTCCAAATCCAAAAATCCTCCATCTCAGACCTGCAGAGATTGTATATGGGAGAGGTTCCTATCCTATTTGGAAGTTTCTGTGGTCTGCACTGGATTTAGCCCTAAAATCTGACTTTTTTTTCAAAAATCTGAAAAATGTTACTTTTCAGGTAAAATCCTGAAAAAATCGAGTGATTTGGGCCAATTATTTGATTTAATCGAGTTTTTCCCCTATCCGATTAAATCGTGCTTTTTTAATAATAAATAAGGTCAAATCGTGAATTTTAGTTTGCTCTGACTTTTTTTTAATAAAATAATCAGAAAAATTCGGATTTTGATAAATAACCCCCTAAATGTGTCAGTATTACTTTTATCAAAGTCCGAATATTTTCTGCTACAAACTCCAATCAAATCTGCTCAAGTTTTATTATTATTCTTTTCCGAAAATATGCTTTGCGGGAAAAAATCTAATTTTCACGATTTTTTCCGTTTTTTCCGAGAACTTTGGGGTATTGCACGAAACCCAGCGCACATCAAAAAATCATTGGGACTTCTCCCATTGACTTATATTCCATCCTTGGGGTTTAATAAATTCTGAAAAATTTGTGATTTTTTAAAAGTCCAATTTTATAAAAAAAATCACGATTCTTTCATGATTTTTGCATTCAGAGTTTAGTAAATAACCCCCTAGGTTTTTATCAATTTTATGCTCATTATTTATTGGGTTGAGCTGATTGTATTATGTATATCACAGCTTCAATGCATGAGTGTCTTTATTACTCATAAAATAACTTCAGGTTCTAAATGACTTCCTTCTATTATTAATTTATCTTAATACCTTTTGAATTCCAAGTAAAGCCTCAATGAATAAGGGTAGTAGAGTGAAAATTATCCCACAAAAAAGAACCATTTACATTAACTAATTTGGTCATTTCTGAGACCATTGAATAATTATAATCTTTGCAGCTATTGAAATACAGACTTCAGTGTCATCTGCCCAAGATCAGGTTTGATAAAAGTTTTACGTCAGATATTATGATTTATGTTAATATGCCTCACAGAAGTCTTTTCTTTTTCCTTTCTGTGCCTAAATATTTGAGTCCCAGTTATGTGTTCATTTTATATGAAGTTAAAGACTATAATAAGTCTGGTACTTTCCGAATGCACTAACAAAGGCTCAAATAACACAAGGGCACAGAGAGAACTTGCACCAGGGGAAGGTAGAAGTACTAGGGGTGCTCACCAATAACTTAAGCCTACCTTTGATAAATCTTATTGCTAAGATAAATTACAAAATGTTCTAGATGTCAACTTTTGCCCCAAATACTCTTCTTCTATAAAAGTCTGTACTGTATTAATATATTGCAATTGTTTTCTACTCACACTCTTCCACATGACCTTCCTCAAAACAGAGTTAGCTCTTCTTTCACTCTCACATCCCTTCAGTAAAATACAGTGTTATATCTTTTCAATCTGTCCGGCTTCTTTGAAAAAGTGCCATCTCTTCCCCCAACCCTACTTCTGTAAAAATACAATACCATATCTTCTCCCACTGTCACCTTCCTATCTGTCAAATATTGTGACTTCTCATCTCCCATAGCTATTTTCCTTCTTTAAACTAGTGTATCACTTGTTCTTCCACTGCCATTCCACTTCTGCAAAATATGTAACGTCATCTGTCCTCTCCTCCCTATATCTTTGGCATCTGCTGACGCCCCCTTTTGCAAAAAGTGTATTTTCCCGCTACCACCTCACTTGGCCTTTGTAATACTTTATTAAAACTTGTCTTCATTTGAGACAGAGGCCACAAATGTTTGTAAATATATCTCGTAGCTACATTGGTTACAAACTTTTGCAAGTCAAATCAGGTGGAGCCACACATGCTTCAACATGCCACCTCCACCAATACCTGAAACCCGCATTTTACCTGCTTGTACTCGCTACTTGGCTTATCCCTTGGAAAATGAAATGTAAAGTCAAATAAGGATAACAGCAAAAGCTCAGTAGCTACTTTTTAGATGGCAGTTATGTGAATACAACAATCAAACCCATGAAGAACTTGAGATGTCATGCTCTTGTCTCCATCTCATAAATCATGGAAGATGGGGTTTTTTTATCAGTGGGGTTGGAGTGACTCCATACTGTCTGTAGATTGAGGTAGCATTAGGAAACACTACATTTGACCTATCTCCAAGTAAGGAAAGGAACCATGATATCTGCTCCTACCAAGTAAAATAATATTATGGGTAACTGCATTGGTGTAATTTAGTCATTTGTGAAATGTTTTGTGACTTTTTTGAAATGATTGATTCAAAGACTATATAGAAGAAAATTAATTTACTCCCATATTAGAACTAGTTTTTTTTTTTTCTCACATTATGGCATCTTGCTTTACAGGATTTATTTGCTCTAGATCTGGAACCCTATAGATACAGTGGAGTTAATATGACTGGGTTTCGGCTTCTTAATATTGACAATCCCCAAGTGTCATCAGTGGTTGAAAAGTGGTCCATGGAACGGTTGCAGGCTCCACCCAAACCTGAAACTGGCCTTCTTGATGGAATGATGACAGTGAGTAAAATTTAAAAGTTCACAAAACTTCTAATGTTCACTTTAGCACTACACAGTTACTCAGAATCTCTATGACCTGAATTTGTGTTCTGTCCGATGAGGTTGTCACTTTAATCATTTCTTAATGTAACTCTGAGCCCTTAGAACAGTGGCATAACTATAGAAAAAGCAGACCCCACAGTGGGGCCTGTGGAATGGGGGACCCAGACTATGGGGTCCAATTTGCTCTATAGTTATATAAATATTACTACCCAGCAACTACCCTGCTTGAACCTGTTCCCCAGCTGCTCTCTTACCTACATGCAAGTGGCCGGGTACAGGCACACATTCCTGCTGCAGAGGTGTGCTGAGCCCCTCCAAAGATTTTTTGGCGGGCGGGGGCCCGGAGTGAGGTAGGTAAGCTGCTGACAAATTAAATAAAATGTGCCCTTCTGATCAATTTTTACAGTTTTCATTAGTTATGATGTTGTCTATTTTACACAACAGCTACACCTGCTGTTAATTTTGTCCAACCAGACACAGCAGAAAATAACGGTGGTGAGCAACGGAATTGTGATATTGCTCTTCTCAGAAAATGTAGTTACGGAGCAGAGAAGAGTCATCTGTTGTTTTTCTGGTCAGTTCTAAACCTAGGAACATGACAAGACTTCCCATTTTCAGCACGAGAAAGGCATTGTAAAGCAGTATAATGTAACATGCACATACTGTGGTCTTCATGAAGCCAACAACATAGGGGCATGGTGTTTTACCCCTTAGAACAGGGGTCTCTAACCTTTTTTACCCTTGAGCCACACTCAAGTATAAAATAATGTTGGAGAGCAACACAAGCATGCAAAAAGTATCCAGGGATTCCAAAGAAGGGCTGTGATTGGGTATTGTTAGCACCTATGTGGACTTGCAGCCAACAGGAGGCTCAGTTTGGCAGTATACATGTTTTTATGCAACAAAAGCTTGCCTTTAAGCCAGGAATTCGAAAAGAAGCACCTGCTTTGAGGCCACTGGGAGCAACATCCAAGGAGTCAAAGAGCTACATGTTGCTCACGAGCTACTGGTAGTGATGGGCAAATTTCGCTTGGCCAAAACATTCGCGAATTTCCAGCGAAATTCGAAACACAGTGAAAAATTGGAGAAATGCGAACTTTGATGCCAGCGTCCAAATATTTTTTACGCTGGCGACAATTCTGACACCAGTGACAAATCCAACGCTGGCAACAATTCTGACGCCCATTAAAGTTAAAATCTTTTCAGCAATTTCGCAAATTTATCCGCCGGCGGCAAAACGTTGAAATTCCCTGCAAATTTGTGAATAAATTTGCCCATCACTAAAAAGACATTCAAATCCTAGAGGCAAATATATAATTTCCTACTGTCCAATCAGATCTAATCATAAATGTTTCATTTAGCACTTCTAAGTTAGTTAAGCAAACGTGTAAAATATAAATAATTAGTATTTTTTTTTATATTGCTGACAAGCTTTACATTAATGATTTGCTCATCCCTGGTGATTATTATATTACATAAAATAATTACCCGTGGTTTACAGAAATATAGGGGGGGGGGAAATCACACAGTTGACAAAGAGACAGATTTGGCCTGAAGCAAAGGAAAAAATAGTAACTTCTAATTATAAAAGTCTCATTGGAATAAATTTCCCCCTAGCTACTAAATTATGAAATTACCTTCACAGTATAAAGAGAGAATAATCAGCTGCAAGATCACGCGCAAGATCTTTTCTTTTTCTTCTTTTAATTATTTTTTGTATTTAATGAAAACATCTTATAACTGTATTAGACTTAAATCATTTAGTGCAGTGGATGTTCGGCTTTGTTCCTTGCAATATTGTCAGTTACTAACATTTACAGTATATATTTATAATTCTCAGACTGAACCAACTACGTGGTGCTGATTGTATTTTTTAAGTTGTCAAGTCAATGACATGAGCAAAACCAAGCCACTTTCTGCTTAGGAAGTAATAGTAGACATTTACAGGTCTGTTGTTGGATTATTTGACTGATTGACTCAAAATCTATGGGAAAGCAATGTAGTGTCGGACTGGGTGTCTGGGGCTGCAGGGGTTATCACTTTAAAGTGGACCTGTCAACCTTCACATCAAAAGCTGTATAATGATAGTACTTTGGAAATTAAACATGGAACACAAATAATTTTTTTCATTAAAGTATCCATACCTGTTATAAAGGTTTTTAAATATCTGAGCTGTCAATCAAATATTACCTGCCCCGCCTCTATACTTGAGGCATAGAGGTGGGGCAGCCAATTACTTTCACTTTCCATTTAGCGCTTCCTAAATGTCACTGCCCTCCTCACATTCCCCCTTCCCCCTCTCACACACTATAATTGTGTAAGGCATTGCACATGGGCATTAGGTCCCCCATTCTGGCGCATACACAAGATTTTGAGGTGATTCACAATTTGACTTAAAGGAATTCTGTAATGTTTTTTGTGGTGTAGTTTAATTTCTAAATTACACTGTTTACATTGCAAATAATTCACTTTACAATATAAAATTTCATTCCTGAACAGCAAGTGATTTTTTTTTTGTGTAATATTGGTGTGTAGGTGCATCTCAGGTCATTTTGCCTGGTCATGTGATTTCAGAAAGAGCCAGCACTTTAGGATGGAACTGCTTTCTGACAGGCTGTTGTTTCTCCTACTCAATGTAACTGAATGTGTCTCAGTGGGACGTGGATTTTACTATTGAGTGCTGTTCTTAGATCTACCAGGCAGCTGTTATCTTGTGCTAGGGAGCTGTTATCTCGTTACCTTCCCATTGTTCTGCTGATGGGCTGCTGGGTGGGAAAGGGAGGCGGGTGATATCACTCCAACTTGCAGTACAGCAGTAAAGAGTGACTGAAGTTTATCAGAGCACAAGTCTCATGACTGGGGGCAGCTGGGAAACTGACACTATGTCTAGCCCCATGTCAGATTCAAAATTAAATATAAAAAAAATCTTTTTGCCCTTTTGAGAAAGAGATTTCAGAGCTCAATTTACATAATAGAAAAGAACATAGACTTATTTCTTAGGGTGGCAGGTCCCCTTTAATCCCTCCACCAAACGCTCTGATGGGTACCTCCTCCATCCGTTGCTCTCAGCCAGCAGTGGGGGTGGGCCCACAGACCTGGCCGTAGATCTCGGCCAGCAAAGGTGCCCATAGCAGCGGATTGGGGCCTGCAGGCACTTGGCCATCAGAAAAGGAGGGGTTTTCTCCCAATACCCCACCAGCCTAGTCCGACCCTGAAGCAATGTCAACAAATTAATTTATTCACCAGTAGGTCTGAGCAGAAGTGGGAGTGAGATGCAATCCTTTTAACGTCCCTTTCTGACAATGCCTAATACATATGCCATGCATACGTAAATAAAAATCCATATGTGACTCCTACAGGCAATTAAGAATGGCTTTTGTACGAAGTAATTTATATAGAAAATGCTTAAAATAGATAAAAGGATAATGTCACTGTAATATAAAGCCATTAATTAGACACGGAAATGCAATGTTAAAACATGAATATGTTTTAAATAAGACCCTAATTCCTAGTATTTTAGAGGCAAGTTAGAGAAAGGAGAGGGGGAGGTATTTAGAGACATAGGGCAGGTCAAGATACATTTGAATTTTCAAAGCTGCATTATGGACTTTTTGTAGTAAACAAATGATTCAGATTCAACACTTGTTTTATACGGATCCCTGCAGAAATATAATTTTATCAGAGTGTTTTAACATTAAGGTGGTTATTTATCAAGGTCCAAATTTATATCTCATTATTTCTAATATCAAAACTTCGAGCAACTCCGAATTCCCGAATGGACCTTATTTATGAAGGAAAAAGCCAGAAAAAATAGGGTCGGGCAAACTTCGGAGCTTTCCCCGAAACCTCAGAATTGTTTGGAGTTTTCCGCAAAAACAACGTTTTTTTTCAGAGTTTTTTGCACCGAAACCCCGAAATCATCGGATATCAGTACGGTCATCACCATAGACACTGGTACCTTCCCCATTGACTTGAACCTTGAACAAAACCTTGCGAGCTTTTAGATGCCGGGGTTTCGAATTCAGAGTTTCATAAATCTCGAAAAATTTGACTTTTTTTTTTTTTGCTCCAAAAACTATGAATTATTCGAGGTTCGGATATTCGGAGCTTGATCAATAACCCTACCCCCTGAGTATTTACTGAATTACAGGCATATACGGGTTTAAAGAGGCCCTGACCATGTACTATATTTTTTCCAACCACTGGCACTAATGCACCAATGTCTCCCATCTCTCCAGCTGTAATGAACAAACAAAGTAACAAAGGCACAATTACAGCATTATTTATACTTTATGAAATGTCACCTTTTGTGTTCATGTCAGAAACATGTGTGCTGCGCAGGGTGACAACATGCTGGGCTAATATGCACTGCCGTCTCTGCTTAACGCTCCATTCCTGCGAGATAATAACATTGTATGCAACTTCTTCCCTGTCTAATGAGTCGTCATTGGCTTAACTAGACTATCCTTCCCCGACACATGGGGAGGGAAATTTATGGGAAATGTTGATAATTGCAGCATTACAAAAGCTCCCAATTGGGTCAAAACATTGGAAAGAGTTCCCAACCTGAAAATCAGACAGGATAATATTTGTAGTTAAGGTTTATTTGCTCTACTGGACACTCTAGTATTGGCACTGTGAAGTATGAAAAAATTATTTTCTGGGAGGCGGAAAAGAGCTCACCTGAAAGGGAAACTTAAATCTTAAAAGTAAAAAAGTATATGATTTACTGTAAGTAAAGCATAAAAATGGACATGGAGAGGGTAGTTTTTTAAACAGTTGAAGGTCCTTTCTTAAATTGATGGCAAACAAATCACAAATAAATGTGGTTTTTTTTCACCATAATTAGTGATGGGTGAATGTTGAGAGAAGCTTAACATGTTAACATAGTTGTGAACTTTTTTATTAGAATTTTCAAGATCTTTAAGTTGATAAATTTCCAAAACTAGAGTTTAGGGGGCAGATTTTTCAAGGGTCAAATTGAAAATTCGAATTCGAAAATTTTTATGGTCAAAACTGGTCAAATTCGACTAGGGAGTTATTCAAATTCGATTAGAGATTTTTTTAAAAAATCCTAATTAGATTTTCAAGATTTATCATACTCTAGCCCTTTAACAACTCAAATTCGACTATTCGCCACCTAAAACCTGCTGAATTGCTGTTTAAGTCAATGGGAGAGGTCCAAGGATCAATTTGGATCACACTTAAATTACATTATACTATTCAGAATACTATTGCAGAAGTCTGCAAAATAATGTTTTTAAAAACTCGATTTTGAAAATTGCTTGCATTTTCAACATATCCCTCCTTATAGGGAGCCTACCGACTTTTCAAGATTGAGTTTTCTTCATTTAAATTTTCAAGCTTTTTTGCTTGGTTAATCTTGAAAATTTCTGTTTGGAAAACTCTAATTTTCAAGTAATTGACATTTTTTTTTGTGAACAACTCAAATCGTGTTACAGGGGTGGTTCAACTTGAAGATAACTTTTTGCATGTTAAAGAATGGCCAGTTCTAAGCAACTTTATATTTGGTCTTCATTATTTTTTTTTTTGTAGTTTTTAAATTATTTTCCTTCTTCTTCTGACTCTTTCCATCTTAAAAATGGGAGTCACTGACCCCATCTAAAAAACAAATGCTCTGTAAGGCTACACACATATTGATACTTTTTATTACTCATCTTTCTATTCAGGCCTCTCCTATTCATTTGCCAGCCTCTTATGCAAATCAATGCATGGTTGCTAGGGTAATTTGGACCCTAGCAACCATATGGCTGAAATTGCAAGCTGGAGTGCTGCTGAATAAAAAACAAAATAACTCAAAAACCACACATAATAAAATATTAAAATCAATTGCAAATTGTCTCAGAATATCACTCTTTACATTATACTAAAAATGAATGCAAAAGTGAACAACCCCTTTAAAACATAATACTGAAATTTAATAAATCAGTCCCTTAGGGGGTAATTTATCTCAATATTTTCTGGGAAAAAACTCTGACCGAATGTATACAGGTTTTTCGGCTTATTTATCAATACACTTTCATAAAAATTTTGTTTGTAGGAAAAAATTGTGAAAATCAGATTTTTCTTATGTTTTTTGCCTGAAAACTCCAAAACGTTGGGGTATTGCACAAAACCTAGCGCACATCAAAAAATCATTGGGACTTCTCCCCTTGATTTATGTGCAAGTTCGACAGATCTGAGATGCCAGATTTTCTGATTCAGACTTTTCCATCCTCGGCATTTAATACATTTCCGATAATTCATGATTTTTTAAAAGTCTGATTTTATGTTATAAATCACAAATTTTTCATGATTTTTGCATTTGGAGTAAATAATCCCCTAAAAGTACTGGTATATCCAACTTTGTAACTATCCATAAAGTTCATGAACTTATTCTCAGCACCACAAATAAATGTTTCTCAATATGCTTCTCCTCACCAAACATATGAATCCAAATAGTGCTTAGTAAACACATAGTGGCGGTCATTTTCTACATGCAGAGCAGGGTGCAAATTGCAAAAAAAAGGCCTTCTGCTCTTATGAATATATCAAGGTATGTATGTATAAGTCTTCTAATTACCTTAAATTAACTAAAGAAAAATCATCTACTCCAACCTCTATGATGATCACCCATAGTGACAAAGGGGCAAATTCACTAAAGCGCGAAGCGGCTAACGTTAGCGCAAATTCGCCAGCGTGACGTCATTTCGTTACTTCGTCGATTTACTAACGGGCACTGGCGTAAATTCGCTAGCGAAGTGGACCTACTCTAGCGCTACTTTGCACCCTTATGCCAAGCGAAGTTGCGATATGGCGAATGGGGCGTAACTATGCTAATTCACTAACTTGCGCATTTTACTGAACGTTACCTCTTGCGCCAGACTTGCCTTCGCCACCTGAGACCATGTGAAGTGCAATAGAGTAGATAGGGCTTGCTTCAAAAAAAGTCCCAAAAAATGCTGGCGTCTTTTCCTTTTTTAAGGGTGATAGGCTGAAAAAGATTGTACATTTTTTGGGGGGTACCCTCTTTCCCCCCTACTTTTCCTGACATATGGCACCTAAACTATACAGTGGGCACATGTATAGGGCAATATAACAACTCTATTTTATTTTATGAAGGTTTCCCAGGCTTGTGTAGTGTAATGTTTTTGCTGCTACATATACGTCCATTGTACTTTAACTTGGCACGGTATGCAAATTAGGCATCGCTAGCGTAACTTCGCTTTACTTGATGAATTAATGCTAGCACAACTTCGCTATCATTTGCCTCCCTGAGCGCAACTTCGGATTTTAGTGAATTAGCGGCGCCCTGGTTAAACTTCGCATGGCAAAGTGTGGCGAAGCCTGCGCTAGCGCAGGTTAGTGAATTTGCCCCAAAGTTTGTTGGACAACTGGGGTCACGCAGTATTAAAGAAATATGGGTCTCTGGCAGCTCTATGAAGTAGTTTCATGATTTTCTTATTTTTCACTTTTGTGTCCAACTGTCATTTCAGCCCTATCTGATTCACTTATTCTTTCAATTTTCTTTCTTGTAATAAAAATGCACGAAATCCTATAAACACAAATTTAGCAGGATTGACTATTTTGAGCTTTGAGAATAAGTCATGTATCGCTCTTGTCACCTAAGGCTCTGAATCTCCAAGTTAATCCTGTTTCCAATTTGCCATTATCTGCAACAATATTTATTTGTTTGAGAAAATCGCTTTATTTTCAACTTCCATAACCTCAGTGCATTGATTAAGAACTGTGGATAAATTCAAATTACATTCATCTGCCAAAAAAACAACAACCTCAACTCTGTTAAGAAAACGGCAGACCTAATAATTACGTTCTCCAGAAGAAAAGTAAAGAAAGATTGAGGGAGACAGAGAGAGAGAGAGAGAGAGAGAGAGAGAGAGAGAGAGAGAGAGAGAGAGAGAGAGAGAGAGAGAGGGGGCAGAGCTGCCCTAAGTTCGAGGTGCAATGGAAATGGTTAAGAACTTCAGATTTTTTTTATACATTTCATTTTCTACTTTAAATCCTCCAGCAAAAAGTGAGATTGAGATAACGGAAAAGAACTACTGATATAAATCCCCTGAGGTAAAGATTTTAATTAACTTGTGTCACTCTTGCAGAAGTTATTTAAGGTTTTGGTCAAGTTTGTTGACTTGATTACAGGAGAATACAGAGTTATCTGCCTGCAATTTTTGTTTTAAGGCTAAGGCTTAGGACTACTTTGCTCTTCTAGTCAGAGACAATTAACTACATATATAACATACACCTTTTTATAAAGAAATATTATTCTGATTAAATATCTTCATTGCTGAAGAGTGAAAATGTTGTTGATGTTGCTCTGGCCCGCTCTATTTAATCAATGGATACTTCTTGTGATATATCCATTGCTTCATCAACATAATTGTAGATTTCTGGATATCAAAACAAGCTGTAGATATGTCCTCCAGGAGTTGATCATTGTGTAGACCCTCAACAGCTAAAGAGAAGGCCACTGTTCTAGAGCAAACAGAACATTGAAGGCCTTCAATGCTGAAGAGTGAAAATGTTATTAATGTACTGTAGCTCCAGCCCTCTCTGTTAAATACTATAAATGGCTGCTTCTTGTGATCTATCTATTGCTCCCTCAACATAATTGTAGATTTCTGGAGGTCAAAACAAGCTGAAAACATGTTGATTTCCTCCAGAAGTTGATCATTTTGTAGACCCTCAACAGCTGAAAAGAAGATCATCATTCTAGAGCAATAGGAACATTGAAGATCTTCAATGCTGAAGAGTGAAAATGTTGTTAATGCAGTTCCAGACCTCTCTATTTAATCAGGGGATACTTGTTGTGTTCTGTCCATTACCCCATCAACATAATTGTAGATTTCTGGATGTCAAAACAAGCTGTAGATATGTCCTCCAGGAGTTTATCATTGTGTAGACCCTCAACAGCTAAAGAGAAGGCCACTGTTCTAGAGCAAACAGAACATTGAAGGCCTTCAATGCTGAAGAGTGAAAATGTTATTAATGTACTGTAGCTCCAGCCCTCTCTGTTAAATACTATAAATGGCTGCTTCTTGTGATCTATCTATTGCTCCCTCAACATAATTGTAGATTTCTGGAGGTCAAAACAAGCTGAAAACATGTTGATTTCCTCCAGAAGTTGATCATTTTGTAGACCCTCAACAGCTGAAAAGAAGATCATCATTCTAGAGCAATAGGAACATTGAAGATCTTCAATGCTGAAGAGTGAAAATGTTGTTAATGCAGTTCCAGACCTCTCTATTTAATCAGGGGATACTTGTTGTGTTCTGTCCATTACCCCATCAACATAATTGTAGATTTCTGGTGTAAAAACAAGCTGAAGATATGTTCCCCTGCTGATTTCATCCAGAAGTTGATCATTTTACAGATCCTCAACAGCTGAAGAGAAGATCACTAGTGATGGGCGAATTTATTCGCCAGGCGCGAATTCGCGGCGAATTTGCGTGATTCGCCGCCAGCGAATAAATTCGCGAAACTCCCGCGAAAATTCGCGGAAAAAATTCGCCGGCGTCAAAAATTTTTTTTCGAAAAACGGCGCCGTTTCGCGAATTTTTCGGCGAAGCGAAACGGCGCAAATTCGCCCATCACTAAAGATCACCATTCTAGAGCAATAGGATCATTGAAAGCCTTCAATGCTGAAGAGTGAAAATGTTGTTAATGCAGTTCCAGACCTCTCTATTTAATCAGTGGATACTTGTGTTCTGTCCATTACCCCATCAACATAATTGTAGATTTCTGGTGTAAAAACAAGCTGAAGATATGTTCCCCTGCTGATTTCATCCAGAAGTTGATCATTTTATAGATCCTCAACAGCTGAAGAGAAGATCACCATTCTAGAGCAATAGGAACATTGAAGGCCTTCAATGCTGAAGAGTGAAAATGTTGTTAATGCAGCTACAGACCTCTCTATTTAATCAATGGATACTTCTTGTGATCTATCAATTGCTCCATCAACATCAATCTCCTCCAAGAGTTGATCATTCTGTAGACCTTCAACAGCTCAAGAGAAGATCACTCTTCTGAGCAATAGGAACATTGAATGGCCTTCAATACTGAGCTTGGGTTAAATTATTTTGCACCATTATGATACTTAAGAAAATATTTTTGCAGCATATGGAAATGCAAATAGTAAATTAATAGAATATCAATCTATTCCATCTTTGTTGCATATAATGCAGCTTTATTTTCTTCTCCCTTCTCTGTACATAAATATTTATAGTCTGCATGCTCTTCATTAATCTATAGCTAAGAATTGGGCTCTTAATCCTTTAATCCACAATCTTAAAATTTCACACGATGGGTTGAATGTTCCTCAGAATATAAAGATGGTACTTAAGTACTCTGTAAATGTTTATTGTGAATTAGTCAAAAGGAGCAGGATGATACTGTATTGGCAACAAATAAAATAATTTCGAAGGTGGATTTCTGAAGCAAAGCTGACGTTTTGATTTGCAAGGGTAACTAACATATATGTGTCACCTACTGTAATGTTTATGGTTATTAAAGGGCACTTAAAAGGCCTCCTGCCTTCATACGGTTATTAGAATTTTGAAGTCCTATAAATAATATGGAGGCTATTGTAACCTATAAAATATGAGAATATTAGAAGTCATAGAAGAGTTCCATCACCATATTCAGGTATGGGACATATTATCCAGAATGTTTGGGACCTGGGGTTTTCCAGACAATGGATCTTTCAGTAATTTGGATCTTTATACCTTAAATCTACAAAAAAATTATGTAAGCATTAGGTAAACTCAACAGAATTGTTTTGCTTCCAATAAGGATTAATTATATCTTAGTTCATATCAAGTACCATTTTATTATTACAGAGAAAAAGGAAATCATTTTTTAAAATGTGAATCATTTGATTAAAATAGAGTCTATGGGAGACACCCTTCCTGTCATTCAAAATAGATAATGGATCCCATAACTGTATGAGGCTGTGTTCCAAGTTCTTGTTTACAAGTCATAGAACTCCAAGGGGGCTTCTAAGATCCTCATATTTTATGACAGGGGTATATTATCTTATTTTACACACGTTTTAGTGAGTCGTATGACACAAATGACATCACTAATCATCAATTATAACTGATTCTATCATTAAGCTACATTGATATTGGTGACTTCTGTGTATTTTATAAGAAATAAAAGACTCCATTAAAAAATTTAAAGATATTTAAGGGGGGGTTATTAATTAAACTCCCAGTTGTGTTTTCACAAAAAAAAACTCACATTTTTTTGGGAAAAAAATAACTTGAATCTTTCGAAATGTATTGTGCCCCAAAGCTGCTAAAAATCTGAATCCAAAAATACTCCAGCTAAAACCTGTTGATTTCATGTAAAAGTCAATGCCAGAGGTCCTTTTAACCATTTGCAGATATTTTTTGCCTTCATGATTTTCAGATGTTTTACGCTGGTTACAATAAATTCAAGATTTTTTTTTAGCCTATAAACTTGATACATTTGAGGTATTCATGTTTTTTCCCCGATGCATTCAATCAATTTTATTGCATTCAATTTTTTTTCAAAAAGTAAGCAAACATTCGAGTTTGTTTCAATTGTACGTTTTTTTGAGGTAGAAAAAAAATCTCACAAACTCCACTTTTAATAAATAACCCTTGAAGCCACCAGGAACTACGTCAACCATATTAAGACAGAATATTTTTAAACAGGCCAACTCCTTGTGACCCTATAAGAAGGGGGTTCATTATTTCTCTGAAAGGATTCCTGAAACTCATGTACCACCACAAGAAGGAATTCCATTTCCAAAACCCAATATCCTGGGGATGGTATTTTTTTATAAAGGCTATTTAATGTCTATGTTGCAATAGGAGTCATGTTGCTATATTTGTGCTGCTCTAAAAATGTTCCAACTCCATAATCTTGGGTCTGAAAGTTCTGAAAGAGTTTATTTGTATGTGAAGGATCTGAAGGATGAGTATTGTAAAACTTTACTGCCAACAGGACAGAAATATTGTAGCTTGATGAGTTGTCCTAATGGGACTCATGAAGTGTGAAAGTGAGTATCGCAAAGCAGCGACGACTATCTCTGAGTATTATAATAAAATGCAGTCTGTGTATGTGTTTGATACAGACAGATGCAGCTTTGATGTACGATGCTGTCTATATGGTCGCAGTTGCAACACAACGAGCCTCCCAAATGACTGTTAGCTCTTTGCAGTGTCATAGGCACAAGCCTTGGAGGTTTGGACCTCGATTCATGAGCCTCATAAAAGAGGTAAGATTTCTATTATTGATTGTATATTATGTTTTTCTTTTTATGAAGGTCTTGTAAATCCCTGTAAGAGGGAACATCTGACTCCCACAAGTAGCTGAAATTGGAGTCACCTTAGAAATTAAACCCCACACTTCCTCCAGAGCCTACTGAATATTTACCATTATTAAAATAAAGGAAAAAAAATGAATATCTATCATTGTGTTCATATCTTGCAAGACTGAAGAGTTCCATCAATGATGACTGATGCCCAATTCTCTTCTAAAGAATTTGTGCTCCCTTATAATAGCCTGTTCCAAGGGGAAGTATATTGAGTCAAAACATAGTTATAAAACATCTAGAGAAATCATCCATTAAAGTCTAGGAATAAAAACTGTATTTCTGATAGAAGGGCATTTTGTGCATTATGTTGAGCATGTGGTTCTTGCGTGGCCATAAACTTTCCTTGGTGAATTTTCTTCTGTCTTCCAAAGAAAAGGAAAATGAAAAAGTTAAGGATTCCACATGAAACTTGAAAGTTACTAGATAATTACACAAAACATTGCAGTTTGTGTCTTTTTCACAACATGTGGCCTCTTCATCCTGCAACTCTCAGGTCTCCATGGACTACTTATAATTTATTGGTTACACTTCATTGAGTAAAAACATGTTAGCTCTACCGTTTTTAAATCCAATCCTCTCTAAGCCCCTGCCTATTTACAACCCAGCGATGCCTTTGTAAACCCTTAAATTAATGAGCAATGATGTCCATCATATTATCCAGATAGAGTGCCAGAAGAAACTAGTTATCTTGCAGAGTAATTAAGCTTATTAATACTGGTATCACGAGAATCCAAAGCTTTAAGGCTCAATGGCAAACTCAAGTGCAAATCCCAAAGCATAAAAACTACTCTAACATTATGCACTTGTTCTTCTGATGTTTCTTGACATTTTTCAATGCTCTAGTTCAGCCTGATCATTTAGGTGCAACTGCTTGCAAAGTGTAATTTACAGTGTGAATGGATTCATGGAAACCCTGGAATTTACACCTGCCTTCAGAAGCTTTCACTTCTAGGGTCCCTTAGTTTGCTCTGCCTAAACAAGTATGGACCTGTTATCCAGAATGCTTGAAACCTGGGGTTTTCCGGATAATGGATCTTTCCATAATTTGGATCTTTATACCTTAAGTCCTAAAATCATGTAAACATTAAATAAACCCAATAGGCCACTTTTGCTTTCAATAAGGATTAATTATATGTTAGTTTGGCTCAAGTACAGGGTACTGCTTTATTATTACAGAGAAAAGGTAAATAGTTTTTCAGAGCTTTCCAGCTAGCGGATTCCATACCTGTACATGCAACTGATCAGCATCTTGTGAAATACATACTTATGCAGAGTGGGACTAAAAACCCAGTGGGCCCCCAGCTCTTGTGGGCCCCACCGGCCCAGATCCCCTCCCTGCCAAATGTTCCAGGAAAATCTCCCTGCCGCAACCTCCCTTTATCGGGCAGGTCGCGGCTATTACAAAGTGCACGCATGTGCATTGTGGTGGGGCCCAGCAGGGGACTTGGCAGGGGACCCGGAAGGGGGGGCGGTGGCTCATCAGGGGACCTGCAGTGGGGAGGTGGCTTGGCAGGGGACCCAGGCCCCCCAGTCCGACCCTGATTGTAAGCCAAGGGAGTTGCCTTTGATATGTTGGATTTGACTTTGCCAAAAAGTGGTGCCATTTGGGCGCAGATTCACTAAGATAAATTGGTGCAGTAACTTGGCTCAATTTACCAACATGTGCACTCATTTTTGCCTTTACAGCTTCCATTTTTCAGAAGCAAGTGTATAGTGGGGAATTCAAAACTGCAAATGCAGTTGCAGCCCCGCAAATTTCCTGCAGCCAATCAAAATGCTTAATCCTTCCTGCCACCCATTCTGAATTAAGCAAAGTTGCACCTATTGACACAGAGGAACCCTAGAGTTACCACCACCTCCAGACCAGGCGATAGCTCCAGGGTTCCCTCATCTCCCTGTGAAAATGAGCTCAGCACACTGTCTAAAGAACCGGGTGTATGGGTCACTCAGTACACCAAAAATAATACTTTGAAAATATTCTGCGATGAAGTGCAAGCTCAATTATGTTCATTTTGACCCATTGGATGCATCAGACTACAATTCTTGGGGGAGGGGGACGCTGCATTATGGGAAAAAACATGCCAATTGTGTGCACAATGCTCATTACACTGACCCCCTATGTTTTCACCAGTATCCACTTGTTGGAACTTTCCTATAGAACTTTTTTTGAAGTACAGTACTATATTTTAGATCCATTCTTACAGCACCGGCAACTGAAGTTCATCTCAAATTGTTTTGTAGAATATTAATTGTATCATTGTGTTTTGCTTCATAAGATATCACTATTTGGGCTTCTGTTATTTCATTCTCTTGATTGGTGTTTTATCTCTCAAAAAGAGGGCTAAGCATCAGGGTGCTTGGGAAGATAATTACGCATTTTGCTTGCTTTGTGAGAAGTGTGTTTGTGTGAGCGAAATAAAAGGCTATAATTTTATTGATGCATGTTGATGACAATTAGCCTGGAGCATCTGGGGAGGTGAAATTGAGATGAATAACTAGAGAATAAAATAGTGTTAAATCTGCTTCATATGCAATATGTTCCTGGGTTTATTATATTCATGTTGCCACTCTTTCTTGGATATGAATATCTTACGTTTGTAATCAACCTTTCTGTAACCTTGTTATTGCATCCATCAGGGCTGTATTGTTCCATCAACCCATTACTAGGAATTTCTATTAAGCAGCACAAACCTTTTTATGTAGTGGACCATGGTTTAAATTGCATATTCTACTTGCCTGGATGATTTGACCTAAAAATCAAAATCGCTGACATTTCAAGCTGTATCCTCTGGTAACCAAGCTTCGCATGAGGGCAAGCAGGTCCTATTTTCATTTAGCACAGTTTTAATTTTGTTCTTGCTATTTCTTAACACAATATTTATTGCTTTTCTATGGGATATGTGCAAAGTAATGGATCCGCAAATTTGTGAGACTATACAATCATATTGTCTCAAATGTCTCCCAAGCAGGGGTATAAATACAGAAAAGCAGACCCTGCAGGCTACAGGGGGCCCAGGAGGTACAGGGGACCCCATGACGTCCTAATTAATGAGCAATTACAATGAGCAAAACAGGCCAATCTCTGCATATGTTGGGGGCCCAGTATCATCTAGTTATGCCACTGCTCCCAAGTGCAACTGTCATATTCAGTATAATGGTATGAATATCTATATAATCTCTATTGGATATTAGAATGCTATGGAATGCATCCTCTCCACTAGTCTCAGACAAGGTTGGGCTGGCCGGTTGACTGTGTAAAATCCTGGTGGGCCCTTGGCAACTCCTGTTTTCTCTCCCAATACAGCACATGTGTTATGTGCATGCACAGGCCAGTGAACATGTCTCATATGACTCGGCACACACAAGCAAAGGGAGTGCAGCAGCCTGTCCTTGGCATTATTGGGTGGCCTGGCCACTGGATCTTGAAAGATTTAGGATCAGGAGGAGAGTTGGTTCATGGAGTAGAGTACATGTGAACATGGAGTCCTGTGAATCATTGTAAAAAAAACACTGGCTGCAAAGTTAGCCCAGGCACAACTGCTGAAAGGAAAGCATACGCACAGTGTTGCAATAAATAAAGGCACACTTTATTGACAGTTTCTTGTAGGGAGGCAGGTTTACAGGTTGCCGACTGAAGGATACACAATGCGTTTATGCATGTCTTCTGATATCGGCAGAAGACTTGGATATCGGTTGGCTCGTCGATCGGAAAGAAAGATCGTTATTGTCTATGGCCACCTATATAAAACTATATTTCACTCCTAGAGTGAACTCACACAACCTTCTACCACTAGCTAGCCCTGAAGGAGTCTGTCTGCCAAAACCCACATTGGTCTTGATCCTGACTCTGGATGTTCCTAAGCCAGAGAGGAACTGCACAGCTCTTGCATCTCCTTATATAGGCTCCTGAAGGAGAACTCCCCTATAGGCCAAGCTTTAAAACTATTTACACATTGAAAAATAAAAGTTATTTTTCTCCTCTTTACAAGCATGTCAAATTACATCACCCAAGCTCTGGAAAGAGGACTTTAGATGCTGACATCTTAATTTGTGTTGCAGGAGGTCAGCCTGTTCTAGACCATGGGGCACCTGCTGCTACTCTGCTGCTACTAGGCCAACTATTACTATACTAATCCTTTTTCATAGTGGGCTTACATAAATATATAGGAGACCCTTGGGGTCAGGTTCTCTGATGGGCATTAAGTTCTCCATTCCTGAGAGTTTAGGGACATCTGTTTGTTTGCCAAAGCTGTATCTTAAAATATTGTTCGAAAATTGCCTGTAGTTGGAACAGATAGAAAAAAAAACGTTTAAAATGTTTCAAAATGTTGCAAAAAAAAAACGTTAAAATTCAGACTGGAAAAAGTGCAATGCTGTTAAAAAAAAATCTGAAGAGGCTGAGGGCACAAGTATGTCGAGATGTTTCAACAGAAGGAAAAGATGGTTCATTCCATGTCAAACACATTGCCTGCATACAATATGATCTTCACGTGTGTAATTTCCTCCAACACGAGCAGGGCTATCTGGCACTCCGCAGGGACAAAATATAGTTTAAAAAAGTCTTTATTGATCAAAGCTAAAGATATATTTGCATCTCCATGTGCCCTATCTGTTTTGTACCCACAGGGGTGCTTAAAGGGATACTGTCATGGGAAAAAAAAATTTTTTCAAAATGAATCAGTTAATAGTGCTGCTCCAGCAGAATTCTGCACTAAAATCCATTTCTGAAAAGAGCAAACAGATTTTTTTATATTCAATTTTGAATTCCCAGCTGCCCCAAGTCATGTGACTTGTGCTCTGATAAACGTCAATCACTCTTTACTGCTGTACTGCAAGTTGGAGTGATATCACCCCCTCCCTTTTCCTCCCTTCAGTTACATTGAGAAGGAAAAACAGCAGCCTGCCAGAAAGCATTTCTCTCCTAAAGTGCAGGCACAAGTCACATGACCAGGGGCAGCTGGGAAACTGACAACATGTCTAGCCCCATGTCAGATTTCAAAATTGAATATAAAAAAAATCTGTCTGCTCTTTTGAGAAATGGATTTCAGTGCAGAATTCTGCTGGAGCAGCACTATTAACTGATGCGTTTTGAAAAAAACATGTTTTCCGATGACAGGATCCCTTTAATCATGGGCTGTACCCCTGTGGGTACAAAACACGTAGGGCACATGGAGATGCAAATATATTTTAAACTTTGATCAATAAAGATTTTTTAAATATATTTTTGTACTGTGGATTCTTCTGAGTGCCGTATAGCCCTGCTGGTGTCGTATATCCTGGTTTGCCGTTCCCTAAAACTGGGGGTTTGGAGCACCTGGACCACATTAACATTAATCTGGTGAGCTATTGACATTATGTTCTGGAGCACCTTGTTCTCCCAATTATTGTAATTTCCTCCAACACCAATATCACTAATGGCCTCATCATGGGGTTTGATAGAACTGGCAAGTTTGACTCCATGCTCTGGATCATCTCATCTATTATCTGTGGGTTTTACAATTTTGTGCACAGCATTTAGAATCCCCTGGTGAGAGATTACACAGAAACCACCATGTTTCTCGACAAAGAAATTGCTCAAATGCCAATTCAGGTGAGAAGCCGGAAAATAACCTTGGAGCAACATCTAAAAGGTTTTGTGCACTGAAGCTTTTAGGTATATAGAAAAACTTGCTTCCGCAGCAGGTTTTAGTCTTTGCCATACATCAGAGAGAGTAGAAGTTCAGTCACCTTTCCCTAATCCACTTTTTGCATTACAGCTACAGTCTAAAAATAATCAAAAATCAGCAGCGACAAATATATGAACTTATAATATATTGTCACCTTAAAAAACGACCTCATAGCTCATTCGTCATCCGGAATCCCAATAATAAGTTCCAAATTATTTGAAGGTCATCTCCCATGTGCTCCATTTTAATAAAACGATTCAAATTAAATGATTTCCCTTTTCCATGTAAATAAGACAGTATCTTGTACTTGACCCAAACTAAGATATTATTAATCCTTATTGGAGGCAAAACAAACCTCTTGGGTTTATTCAATGTTTTTCAAGAAAATTTAATGTATGGGGATCCAAAGATCCCTTATCTGGAAAACTTCAGGTCCCGGGAATTTTGGATAACAGGTCACAAAACCTATATTTATACATCTATTTATATACTGCATATCATACATGGTTTTTTTTTAAAAAAATGCAGGGAATACCCATAAAATGATGCTTGCCCAATAGTTTTTTAATAACAATAGTCAACATAGTTGCTGATTATATCCCTCCAACAGGCCTGGTTCACTTGTACCAGATCTTAATAGAGTGCAGGGTTTCTGATCTGAATACATGGGGGCAGATTTACTAAGGTGCAAAGTGGCTAACGCTATCGACAATTTGGCAGCATAGCCACCCGCAGGGATATCACCTATTTACGTACGCAGGTGCCAATTCGCTATCGAATGGGACTGTCAATAGCAGACATTCGCACTCTATCGCCAGGTGACTTTTAGCTCTGGCGAGCGGACGCTACTCCACAAATTCACTAAAATGCAGATTTTACTGAACGTTACCTCTTTCACCAGAGTTGCCTTCACCACCTCAGACCAGGTGATGTGCTAAAAAGAAGCTGATCTTCCTCATCGCCTGTCACTTACATCATATCCTGTGAGCCAAAAATGCATCAAAGTTTAAAAAAACGCGTCTTTTCCTTTTTTTCAGTGTGATTGCCTTCAAAAGTCCTAACAAACATTTTTTTTCAAGACATTTCATAACATATGGAACATTCATTTTACAGTGGGCTCGTGTGTAGGGCATTATATTAACTCTCTTGTCTTTATTAAGGTTCCCTGAACTTGTGTAATATAAACTGGTAACTGAAACCATTTGCAGCAACAATTATAATAAAGACGTCCATACAACTTTAAATTATCCATATCCAAATTGACCTGAGAGCAAGATCATTAGCGAATTTTTGCTGGGCAGAAATAAACGCGAGAGCATCTTCGCTTTGAAATGCTCGCACTGCTGAAGTAACACTAGTGAAAAGCTGCCAGAGTTCAGCTCCCCGGACCAAACTCTGCATATTAGTGAATTAGCGTTGTCTGAGCGAATTTGTGCCTGGCGAAGTGTTGCGAATAGTGATGGGCGAATTTATTCGGCAGGCACGAAAAATTTGCGAAACAGCCACGAAAATTCGCCGGCATCTAAATTTGCGAAAGGGCCATGAAAATTTGCTGGCGTCAAAAAAATGGACGCTGGCATCCGTTTTTTGGATGCTGGTGCATTTTCCCCAGCAAATGTGCTCTGGCATCCAAAAAAACGGACGCCGGCATCCAAAAAACAGAATTTTTCTCCGTTTCGCAAATTTCTCTTGAAATTCGAAAATTTTTCAGCGAAACGGCGCAAATTCACCCATCACTAGTTGCGAAGGGTGCAAAACGGACGCTGGCGAAAATTCACTGGTTAGTGAATCTGCCCCATAAAGTCAATTAAGTTTTGTGAGTTTACTCACTTAATAATAAGCAGATGCTCCACCTCCTTTGTATTTAATAGAGAAATATACTGTGCAAGATTTTTTTTGCTTCAAAATTCAGTTCATGCCCGATCGTTTTTAATTAATATCCACTGGGTTTTAAAGATATTACAGATAGGGTAGTTGTACTGTGAGTGACCAGTGGGCAGGTCCGTTTCTGCCATGAGGTAAGGTAAGAACTAGTGATGGACGAATTTATTGGTCAGGCGCAAATTCGTGGCAAATTCCCGTAAAACCGCCGTGAAAATTCGCCGGCGTCAAAAAAAAATGGACACCAGCTTCCGTTTTTTGGACCCCAGTGCAATTTTGTCAAAAATGGTCGTCAGCATCAAAAACGAGACACCAGTGCTGTTTCGCTAGTTTTTCTCTGTTTCCCGAATTTCGCGGGAAATTCGCAATTTTTTTGGTGAAGCGAAACACCCAAAATTCGCCCATCACTAGTGATGGGTGAATAAATTCGCCAGGCAAGAATTTGCTTCAAATTTCCACGTTTCGCATCCAGCAAATAAATTCGTAAATCTGTGGGTGAAAATTTGCTGCCTAAAAATCCAACGTGTGCAAAAACAAAAATTGACACGTATCAAAACTATTGTGTGCATAAAAATTGTCGCGCGTCAAAATTATTCGGGCCCCCATTGACTTTAATGCATTTGGACAAATAGGTGTACGCATCAAAATTGTCACTCGCTTCAAAATTGATACGCGTCAGAATTATTTTGACCCCCACTGACTTCAATGCGTTTTGCGAATTTTTTGCCGTTTCACGAACAGCACAGATTTGCCCATCACTAGTAAGAACCTTGCCTTAGTCATCATCATCATCATCAATTTATTTATATAGCGCTGTCAAGATACGTCGCCATGGAGCGGCCAGTTACCTAGGGAGGCTTTTTAGGGAGGGAGAATACAATGAGCAGAAGATGCCTTTGTAGGCTCACATATGTGGGCACAGATGATAAAGTTCTATGTTCAAGTGACCTGATATTTAGCAGTGGCGTAACTAGATATTACTGGGCCCCACAGCAAATTATTTTTCAGGCCCCCAAAATTTTTAGCAGTTGACTTGTTTTACCAATATTTATTGAAACTGTATATGAATTAGGGCCTGCAGGGGGCCCCTATACCTCCTGGGCCCCCCTGCAGCCGCAGGGTCTGCTTCCTCTATAGTTACGCCCCTGATATTTAGCATAATTCATTAAGCATATCCTTAATTCAAGGCAACGTATCATTCTTTCGAACAATAAAAAAATAAACCATACACTATGCAAAGCGTTCAGGTTTTTAACAAGGTGAAAATGATGCAGCCGCACACGTACTCGCCTTTAATTCCCCACAAACCCCCACCTGCAAACTGAAGTTAATTATAATTTATGGCCACTTAATATGTCCAAGCATTATAATACATAGTTCTGGCATTCAACAATAAATCTTTGTACGTCTGCAGAGTGTTCTGTACTGACAAGCAGCCTTCCACTAAATGTAATCACAAACCTGGTGTTCTATGGAAATGAGTACTGTTATAGTAATACCATCATTATGAGAATTATCAATAAAGCAAGAGGTGTAATTATCCAACCCCAGGTGCACAGTTAAGACATGGGATAGAATACAATCGCTATATTACATCGCTATATTTGATCAGCGCTTGGAAACTGGAACCTGAAGACCATTATCAAATCAATTGGATTTTATCGAAAATGAATCCCTTTTACAAATATGTTTTGTTTGTCAAATAAATGTTTTCATTACGATATTTGTTTACATTACTGATCCTGGCAAGTGTACACTTGTCAGTCTGGTATAAAAGTAAGGGCAGGATTTATAAACCTATATATACAGGTATAGGATCCGTTATCCAGAAATCTCCGAATTATGGCAAGGCCATCTCCCATAGACTCTATTTTATCCAAGTAATCCAAATTTTTACAAATGATTTATTTTTCTTTGTAATAATGAAACAGTCGCTTGTACTTGATCCCAACTAAGCCTATTGGGTTTATGTAATGTTTAAATGATTTTATAAAAGGAGTGGTTCACCTTTAAGGTAACTTTTGGGGCAGTTTTATCAAGGGTCAAAAGTGAATTCGAGGGAATTTTCAAAGTAAAAAAATTTGAAATAATTTTTTGGATACTTCGACCATCGAATAGGATACTACGACTTCGAATTTACTTTGACTTTGATTTGAAGTAAAATCGTTTGAATATTCGACCAAAACTTCGACTTCAATAGTTCACCAAATTAAACCTGCCAAAGTGCTATATTAGCCTATGGGGACCTTCTAATGCATTTTTCTACGTTGTTTGTAGTCAAAGTAAAATCGTTCGATTAGATTCAAACAATTTCATCGTTCGATCAAACGATTTTACTTCGCCCAATAAACGGTCAAATTCGGTAAAAAACATCGACTTCGATATTCGAAGTCGAAGTAAAGCCATTCGATGGTCGAATTTCGAAGTATATTTCACTTCGAAATTCGACCTTTGATAAATCTTCCCTTTAGCATGTTATAGAATGGCCAAGTCTAAGCAACTTTTCAGTTGGTCTTCATTATTATTTTTTTTATAGTTTTATAGTTATTTGCCTTTTTTCTGACTCTTTCCAGCTTTCAAATGGGGGTCACTGAACCCTTCTAAAAACAAATGCTCTGTAAGGCTACAAATGTATTGTTATTGCTACTTTTTATTACTGATCCTTCTATCCAGGCTTCTCCTATTCATATTTCAGTCTCTTATTCAAATCGATGCATGGTTGCTAGGGCAATTTGGACCGTAGCTACCAGATAGCTTAAAATACAAATTGAAGAGCTGCTGAATAAAAAGCTAAATAACTCAAAACCATAAATAATAGAAAATGAAAACCATCTGCAAATTGTCTCAGAATATCACTCTCTACATCGTACTAAAAGTTAATTCAAAGGTGAAAAACCCCTTTAAGGCATGGAGGTCAAAATTTATGAAATAATCTGTTATCCGGAAAACTCCAGGCCCCGAGCATTCTGGATACAGGTCCCATACCTGTAATTGTGATATTATGGGATAGCATTTCTTCCCAGTCACTGAGCATCATAAAACACCTTCTGATCTTATAGAAATGGCATGTAGCTCATTATCTTGCATTCAAGGGTAAGGGGAACTGATGAGGATGTTAATCATCTGTAATTGTAATGCTCTATTTCAGTGTGTGTGTGTGTGTGTGTGTGTGTGTGTGTGTGTGTGTGTGTGTGTGTGTGTGTGTGTGTGTGTGTGTGTGTGTGTGTTTCGTCCTCAGCTCTTTGTTTCAGACATCAAACGCTGAGACAAACCACAAAACATTTGACATCCCTAAAGAATGTCTCTTCATCCCTCAACTGTCCATCCTCATATGTCAACTACCAGCCCACATCCATCAGCTGTCAGATATCTTACCTCAACAATAAGCCCACACCCCTTAAGCATTATTAAATCCATATTCCACTCCTACCATTCTTCATTATTCAACAATCAGTCTTCAGGCCTCATTCTTTAATCTGAACCCTTTGGTCATCTATCAACCATATGATCTCAACCATCAACAGGTCTTATCCCTCAACCAACAGTCCTCATATGTCTACTACCAGTTCACATCCATCAGCTGTCAGACTTCTTGCCTCAACATTGAGGCTACACCCCTTAAAGGAGAACTAAACCCCATTTCTAATAAAAACCGTACCCTCCATATTCCCCCCTCCCTTCTCCCCGCACAGGAGTTAGCAAAAATAAATACCCCTAAGCCGGTAATTACCTCTTGTTGCAGATTCAGCGCAGCGGAGCTCACGGGGCCATCTTTAGCTGCTTCTGTAAACTTTGAGTCTTCTTCCGGCACTTCGTAATTGTCATCACTTCGGCTCATGCGCAGTTGTAGGGAACTGGTAAAATGCTCCACCTGCGCATGCTTCGACTATTCGACCATTCGATAGTCGAAGTACTGTCTCTTTAAAAAAAACTTCGACCACCTACTTCGCCACCTAAAACCTACCAATGTTAGCCTATGGGGAAGGTCCTCATAGGCTTTCCTAGCAATTTCTGATCGAAGGAAAATCATTTGATCGATGGATTAAAATCCTTAGAATTGTTTGATTCGAAAGATTTAATCGTTTGATTAAAATGCTAAGGAAAGCTCCCATAGTGTTTTTGTTTGACTTAACAAATATAAAAAATTCCTGGGTTTTAAACCATGATTCAAATTTATGATTTTTAGCACAACAAAATTTGAAGCACGGAAAAAAAAAACTACGAACATTGATAAATAATCCCATTGGTGTATTTGAGAACATATGCTTGAACATACCCTGTCTCTGTGTGACCACATCATTGTGGGTACGAATGTGTAGGTTTTTAATATGATAGTGTCAAGGAATGTGTGGCTGGCGATTGCTCCATAAAATAGACTGCAAATTGGGAATTAAAAAGTCCCAAAACAGCAGGCTTATCTTTGAGTTCAGCACAGAATATAAGTACAGAGATATAAATGGTATAGACCTTCATTCAAGGATTAGGTAGGGGGCACTGTTGGAGGCAGCAGGAAGAAAGGTGAGTCCTTAAGGTAAGAGCTGAACAAGAACCGATTGGATTGGAACTGAATGGCACAGGAACAGACTGGATGAGACAGGACGGTGTGGGTGTAGATCAGAAACAGACTGAAGGGATGGGACAAGACTTTGTGGGCGTAGATCGGATCAGACTGAGGATGAATGCAGGAGGGCTGGAGCACAAGGATTGAATGCAGAAGGACTGGAGCAAAAGAACTGGAGCAGAAAGACTGCAGCAGATAGCAGGAAAGGGAGTATAAGGCAGAGCAAGATAAAGAGAGAGACAAGGGAATATACAAGACAGGGTAAAGGTACAAGTCAGGTCAGGAAGCAGGAACAGGCAAAGCAATGTCAACACAGAAATAGGTTAAGGCAAGGTTAGAAGTAGAACTGGAGCAGAACCGGGGGCGAAAGACAAGGCAGGAACAGAACAAGGTAATGTACGGAGGAAAGGTTCAAGGTAAGGCAGGACAAGACAGGACAAGGCAAGGCAAGGAGGCTAGAGCTAGAACCCTTAGGTAGGGACAATGCCACACTGCTAGTTTGCCAATGCTCAAGCAAGGAGTGTTTGGAGGGCTTGCCTTAAAATAGGGCAGAGTCAGCCCTGATTGGCTGACTGTAAACCAATCAGGCTGCTGCCGGGCTAGTGGTTAAAGCAACAAGTCTGACACCTTCACAAAGTTCACACGGTGCAACAAAATTACAGAAATTGCTTCTTCAGAAAAAGGTGCTATAATGAAATGATTTGGACACGATGAGCCATCTGAGCCAATGCCAAGCTCCACCTATGATGTGATTAGCTGAAGACAGTGGAGCAAATGTATGAGAAGCCATAGAGATTTCCCTACCATGGTCCCCTACCATTTTTCTTTTCATTTATTAATACATAAACAACTTGCCCCCAATTGCTGCAATTAAGAGAATTCTGGAGAGTATGGGTATGTATTTTGTCCCATCTTTCTCAGGGGCTTCAGAATAACAATAAATACAGTTAGGTTTAGTATTTCACATTTATCCACAGAAGACCAAATGGGTTTATCATATTTAGAGCAATACTGTTGATAATGTTCCTGGGCTCTTAAACAGTTCACGATGACTCTGGGGCAGGTTTGTCAAAATTTGATTTTGCATTTTTCCCTCGATTTGTGAAACGCACAGAGAAAAGGTACAACCGTTTACTGTTGAAAAAAAAACCTGAGATTTAAAAAAGGGCATTAGAAATCAGACTGCTCCTTACAGACCTTGCTAATGGATGGACAAACAACACAACATGGGATATTTTTCAACCTCATTGAAAATGAATGGAGAAATGTGATTATCAACAGCTTGCAACTTGTTTCCCTGCAAAACACACACAAGAATGTTTTATTATTTTTTGTCTTAAGTACGCAAGTGTTCGAGAATATACGTTTCGGTGAGCTTATGTGTGGGTTTTTTTGGCACACATATTTTTTTCACAACCTCGAAAATGAGTAAAACAGGCCTCTTTATGTATATTGTAACGGTTTTTGTTTAAATGTATTAATAGATGCACAAACCAATGCATGGAACCAATTTTATTTATGATTCTGCTTGTCCTTAGGCGCGGTGGGATGGCCTGACGGGTCGCATCACATTCAATAGAACAGATGGCTTGAGAAGAGACTTTGATTTGGATATTATTAGCCTCAAGGAAGATGGAATGGAAAAGGTATTCAGAAACTATTCATTAAAGTATCTTTGACATGGGAGTTTAATGGCAGATTCAGGGGGAGGTTATTGATGATTAGCAAGCAATGTTATTGTGAGCGCTTTTAAAAAAAAAATCTTACAATCAGAATAAAAATGTGTATATATATATATATATATATATATATATATATATATATATATATATATATATATATATATATATATATATATATATATATGTGTGTGTGTGTGTGTATTATAATAAATATATTAATGGTAACATAGCAGCCTTCCTAAATGCATTGCTCTTGCTGGCTGTCAATAGATGACCCATGCCTCTGCTTTGAAATATTTTAATTATTGTTATATTTTCAAACTTAAAATTGAAAAATAATTAACTATTCCATAATTCCTCAATAATCACATATTCTTGATAAACGAATTAGCCAGATCCTGAGATTATCAAATTCACGCTTTCAGAATGATATCTGAATTAATTGTTCTTAAAGGAGAAGTAAAGGTTAAAATTAAGTAAGCTTATCAGAAAGTTCTATATAAATACATCAGTAAACCCTCAAAGTAATGCTGCTCTGAGTCCATTTTCAAAAGAAACACCACATTTCTTTCCTTCTATTGTGTACTCATGGGCTTCTGTATCAGACTTCCTGTTTTCATCTTAAACCTCCAGGGCTAGGGCTTGAGCATGCTCAGTTTGCTCCTCCCCCACCCTTACCTTCTCTGCTGTAATCTGAGCTCAGAGCTATATGTGAGCAGTTAGAGACTCAGGCAGACCAAGCTAATACTGCAGCTGCTATCCTAACAAACAGAGAGCTTTTAGAGCTGTTTACTGAGGTATGGTAAAACATTTCTACAGAATAAATAAAGCATTCTAGCTTGCACTATTGTGGCTAATCTATTGGCAATAAACTGCCTCCATACATTTCCTTCTCCTTTAAGGTGGCCATACACAAGGTCCCCAAATGAGCAGATCTTTCCCCCATATGCACACCTATCGTGGACAATATCAGGCTTAATGCGATTGTTGGCTTTAGGACTAAATGAGCGGATTACAATAGCAGGTACACAGGCAACTGGAGCAAGGACCACATCAACAAGCCGATGGGGTCCCCAATCCGACGGGAAAATTAAACCTGCCCAATCGATATATGGATCATTTTTGGCCAGATAATGGTCAGGTGGGCCTGTCAGGGGGCCTCAAGGCAATGTAAATGGTTCAGGAAATTTAAACCTCTAATCGTGATTTATTTTATTTATTTTTACTTTTAAAAAACTACAGCTGCTTTTCTAGTTGCATATTTCCTGGTCTTGGTTCTTATCTTTTCTACTCTCATTCACTCATGTGATTCTAACTCAATTACCTCACCCAATAAAAAGTCAGAGTTCCCCGATACCTTTTTTCTCTGATATCGCATTAGTATTTCTTTATTCTCTTGCATGAGCAAATTATGTTGTCTTATGATTTAGCTACACCATAAAAATGGAAAGCATTATTGTAATGTAATAACAACAACAATAATAATATTTTTATTACATTACAAAAATTATTTCCATTCTTCTTGTGTAGCCAAATCATAAGACAACATCATGATCCAGGAGCCATACAAGAAAAACTAAAGAAATTAAAAAAAATTAAGAAATAGTATTATTATTACATTTACACTTACTACTACTACTATTAATATTATTATTTAAATTTTTCTGGAAAACTTGGTAATAATAATAGTAATAATAATTACATTTTCTTGTCTAGCTATATCATACGGCAGCATGATTTAGTCAAAAAAGAAAAATAGGAAAATTAAAAATGATAATAACAATAATAAATATTTTTATTAACGTTATTAACTTTGTTATTAGTTATAGTTATAGTTATTAGTGATCTACATAAGGACGAGGGTGCCTAATTTGCTGCATTACAGGAAGGCAGAATAAAAATTTTTAAAAACATCCTATAAATCACCATATATCTATTTAACCATTTACTGCACATTGTTTTCAGGAGTAAGTAAAATCTGAAATTGTTTTGAACAGAGTCTGACACTGAATCACAGAAAAAAGTAAAGTCTGAATAAAAAACTATTTGCCAGCTATAATACATGTATAGTAGCATTTAGCTTCTTATTTGTTACTTTAGTGAGTGTGAACTTTGAAGGACTAGTAATACTGAAAAGAGAAAATCATTCATCAGAAAGGATCCTGACTAGTGATGGGCGAATTTGTCCCGCGAAAAGTTAGCGAAGCACCGATTTTGACGAAGCTGGTGCCCATTAAAGTCAATGGGTGTCCGTTAATTGTCACTAGCATCTAAATTGTTGCTGGTGTCAGTTCCGCCGGCAGGGAAACATGCAAATTCGCCCATCACTAATCCTGACTTTTTAAAAATACAATAACATGGGATTAGTGATGGGTGAATTTATTCGCCAGATGCGAATTTGCAGCAAATTTGCATGTTTTGCTGCCGGCAGAACCGACGCCAGTGACAATTTAGACGCCAGGTGTGAATTAGCGGCGAATTTCAGCATTTCGCCGCCAGCGAATAAATTTGCAAAACTGCTGCGAAAATTCGGGAATCAAAACATTTTGGACGCGCACTGGAAAAGTCAACATTATTTTGTTGGCAACAAAATTTACGTGAGCATCAGAATTTGCATTTCGCAAATTTCTCTGGAAATTCGTGAATTTTTCTGTGAAGCGAAATGGGACAAATTCACCCATCACTACATGGGATCCCTGATTTGGTATTTATAGAGAATGCTTAAAAAAAACACCCCCACATACTCTTCCCAGATCCCAGATATTCTTTTTATGAATGGAAGTAGTGGGGATCTGCATTTCCTAAAAAAGTTGGAAGCCTAGTCCTTTGACCTCAAACCCCCCAGATTAAGCAAGTCCCAGAGATTTCACATAAGGGATCAAAGGGATCCCATGCGTTACTGGGTCTTCAAATAAGAACAAACAAACCTTACAAAGATACATTTACTGTATATGCTGAAAATACACTGGTATATTTTTTTTTTATAATACAAGATTGAATTCTGCTATTAATCTTTAGAACAGTTTAAAATCTGGAGTAGTAAGTAAACAAAAAAGATAATGCAGCTACAAAGACCATTTTAGCTGTTCCTACTTTTAATTCAAACTATTTACCATGTTTAATTTTATTTATTCATTTTCTCAAGGCTGCTGGTGAAACAGTAAACCATTTATATAAAGTTTGGAAGAAGGTTTGTACATTGATGTGATGAAACAAAAATGACCCAGGCTGTGGTGTTTCAACCGTAACGTGTCAAATTCTGTCACAACATTCATTGCAGTTTATGGACAATACAGTTTCATAGAGAATTCTCCCATGTGAAATATTGTAGGTGCTACACAAGATATGAAAGAAAACAGAAATTGTTCAAGATGATGATATTGAGTCCAGATTTTATTTTTAACATCAGAGAATATATTAGGAGGCTGGTTAATCAATGTTTGAGTCTAAGCTTTTTCAAGTTGCAGAAAAAAACCTTGATTCATCATTTTTTTTCAAACGATTATTTTCTCAATCGCTAGCAAATTGTAAAAATTCCATCAAATTTAAATTAAATTGTTCTATACATTTTCACTTAGGGGCAGATTTATCATGGACCAAATGAGAAAATCTAATTTTTAAATTTGAATTTCAAGCTAATTTTAGGGGGGTAATTTATCAAAGTCCAAATTTATCTCAATATTTTCTGCTACAAACTCCGATCAAATCAGCTTGGGTTTTTTACACTAATTTATTATTACATTTTCCTGAAAATTTGCTTTGCCGGAAAAATACTGTTTTCACAAATTTTTCTGACTTTTTCATCCGATTTTCACAATTTTTTTAGTAATTTTCACCTAAAAACTCCGAAAACTTCGGGATATTGCCCGAAACACAGCGGACATCAAAAAATCATTGGGACTTCTCCCACTGACTTATATGCAACCTCGACAGGTCCGAGATGCCGGAGTTTCAGATTCTGACTTTTCCATCCTCTGGGTTTAATAAATTCTGAAAAATTTGTGATTTTTATAAAAGTCCAATTTTATTTTAAAAAATCATGAATTTTTTGTGATTTTCACATTCGGAGTAAATAACCCCCTTAGTGTACTTCGACTAGGAAATAGTCCAAATTCAATTTGAAAAAAATTTGAATATTGAAATTAATCATGTACTGTCTCATTAAAAATTAGACTTTGACTATTCGCCATCTAAAACCTGCGAAATGCGGTTTTAGCCTATGGGGGACCTCTTAGAACCTATTTGGAGTTATTTGGTGGACTTTTTTTTGCAACACTTTTTTTTTTAAATACTTCAAATCGATTCAAATACAGCCTATTCACTCAAAGGTAGAACATTTGATTTTTTTGATACATTTTGGTTGGTCTTCTTTTATTCGAATTTTGAGTTGATGGGAGTTTAAAAAAACTCCCATCACCTCGAAATTCAACCCTTGATAAATCTGCCCTTTACCATGTACCATTTATTACAAAAATCTTGAAAAATAATGGACAATTTAATTATGATAATAAAGAAAAAACAGCTTGAATGTTAAAAACTGACCTCCCACTGAAGCTCCACAGGTTTTATCTGCTAATTTTTTTTTGATTTGCATTTTTGCAATTTATTTGAAAAAAGTAAAAAAAAAAAAAGTAGATCACTTTTTTGTGGGAAAAAGACGATCTTGAATTTTAATAAATTGCCCTAGGTGTATCCCATGCATACATTTTTTGTGATTTTCTCTGAGCTTTAATTAATTATAAGAATTAATTATCCCCACGGTCCTTCTAATGTTTCTCTGCTCTATGGCATTTATATTGCAAAAAAACTATTTCCTAAGCCTGGATACACTTACAACCACACATAAAAAATGCTAATTAAAGGGGTCAATCCATCATAGTTACAAAACATATAAAACTAAAATACTACCAAACCGAGTGAGAATATTTACAAAATGTCATATACAGTATGGCACCATAAGCATAGAAAATTCAAACATACAAGAATTAAAATTATTTTTGAATTAGAACTTAAAAACTATTGGCAGATCTCCCAGATATAATGGGAAATTCTTCTATAACTATATCGTTAAACTGCAATAATGTGAAACCAATGGTATTAGTGCTTGCCTCTGTATGTGTGTTGTCTGATAACATCCTGTAGACTCGTGTATTCAATGTTCTGTGATGTTAATTTCATCTCTTCTGGCTTATTTAAGGTAATAGGCCAAAGATGGATCCCTTTATGTTCATGTTAAGTGATAATAGCACTGTGGCCTATATATATATGTGTGTAAAGTCAAGGTTCTGTGATATTTATATATTTAGATACATTATATTTTTATTGATTGAACATTCGGCATAGCTTGCATCTTTCAATGGAACAGTCCATATCTAGTACAAAAACTTAATTCGATTGTGGGCTCTTAAAATGTATTTATATAATTTAATAATAAATTACATCTCATGCAATGGATTAGATTGCATTCCCCCAATTAGCCCAACATATTTGGTTTCCCAGCCATTGTTAAGGCTTTACTTTGGAGACAATGAATTACCGCATTGTACACTTGAACTTATCCATGAGATAGTGAAATATTTGCCTTATGTCATCAATACCATTTAATCTCTAGATGGACTTTTTTGGGGTGTGGTCAGAGGAATCAACAAAGGGGTTACAGTTAAAATAATATTCTAGTAATAATTTTATTTATGACATATTTCATACCAGCCAAATGCTTGGCAGTAGGGATCCTCTTTAAGTCTCTAGTTTGAAATACTCTGTAGCCTTTCATATATTTTCGTAGGAGAAGGGAATAGATAAGCAAAATAAGCTGGGCCAACAATATAAGACACTACATAGAAAATGATAAAACCATGTTAAATTTCCAAATGGAGTGGTATTAATGGGTAATAATTATAATGACAGTTGGTATTGAATTAAAAGGGAAACAGAGACTGGTCTGTGTGATCATTCAAAAAGTTTTGAGTTGCAATGGAACAGAAGTTTGCCAAGGGCTTGCAACAAATAAGAGTTTGCCTTCATTATTTAAAGTGCCCTGCGCCAGTGAGTGGCAACTGATTGTTTCTATGAATTAATCAGCATCAGACTGGACCACTGACACATCAGTAGAAATCCTGGTGGGCCCAGTAGTTGATGGGCCCCCACTGTCCTGGGCTCCTTGTGTGGCAGGTGTGGGGTTTATAGACATGGACAAACTTTTCCTTTGTTACTACAGAGCATTTTAATGTTAAGGCAATTTGTTCTAACTTTCTAGTTCATGATGCTTTGATGAAAGGAAATGCATGCACTCTCACTTTAAACCAAATTGTTCCACTATTCAATGATATTCTTAACTTTCCCTGATGGGCTAATTCATTTTACAAGGGGTGTGGAATGGGGGGGGCTCTTTCTAAATAGTCCCTACAAAAAACTCCCAAACTCCTTGCGACCCTGACCTAAACAGAACATATAGTTATACTTTGCAGTATGAAATGTGGTCTATAAAATCCATCTAAAGCAGTGGTCCCCAACCAGTGGCTCCCAAGCCACAGGTTTTTTACCAACCCCTTGGATGTTGCTCCAAGTGCCATTAAAGCAGGTGCTTCGTTTTCAATTTCTGGCCTGGAGGCAAGTTTTGGTTGCATAAAAACAGGTTTATGGCCAAACAGAGCCACCATAGGGCAATTGAATAGCCAATCATATCCTTTATTTGAACCCCTAAGGCACTTTTTTCATGCTTGCGTTGCTCACCAACTATCTGAATGGTATCTGAAAAGGTTAAGGAACCCTGCTCTAAAGCATGGCTGTACCATTTTGTGGGTATGTGAGAGGCTGGGAAATTTTATTCTAGTTTCAGTACTGGTAAATTCACCTCCACTTTGGGGATGGCATCTATTATATGCACCATAGACATCTTTGAGGAAAGGGTGGCTCTGATTATTATATGGGAAACCACAGCATAAAGGAATTTCATGCGACTGATAATAAAGAAGGGCGATAGCTCTTGGAACGGTAAGTTTGCAAATGAAATTAGCATTTACAAAACTCACAAATAACTGTAATTAGCAGAACAAGATTCTCAAATGTGTTGTTTTTTTCTGCCTAATTATGAAAGATAAACTTTATATTTGCATTGGGAGATATTAGTCCCTATCCTTTTCAGAAAGTAATTATCACTACAAATTAAGTTTCATAGTGTATTATGTTTGCTTCTCAAGAGCCGCAGTAATTAATAATTTAAAAAAAAAGATACAATTAAAAATATTATGAGACTTATTATGCCTACTATGGTGTAAAATTGGGTCTTTGGATACTTTTATGTATTTATTTTAAGTACTCCATAATAAAAATAGATTATTCCGAGTCATGTATAATGTCTGTGCAGGGACGTTTGTTCTATAATTAATTGATAAATTCTTGTTGTTATCCAAACACAACACTCCCTTTGCAATGATACTTTTCCTTACACTGACCGTTAGATGCTCAGCCATTAAGCAGAAAGAATCCTAGGAAACCAAGCTTTTGCTTCTGGAACTTCCATTTTCCTCACTTAACCTATAGGCTAAAGCTCATCCACTATCTCGATGGCAACTGATATTAAAATCCCAACTACCGATATGCGATCCGTTATCCAGAAAGCTCCAAATTATGTGAAGTCTGTCTCCCATAGACCCCATTTTAATCAATAGTTTTGATTTTTAAAAATGATTTCCTTTTCTATGTAATAATAAAACAGTATCTTGAACTTGACTCCAACTAAGATATAATTAATCCTTATTGGAGTAAAAACAATCCTTTTGGTTTAAATTAACGTTTCAATGATTTGCTATTGTACATAGAGAATAGAGAGACTAATTACAGAATGGCCCCTTATCCATAAAACCCCAGATCCGGAGCATTTTGGATGTTCGGGTATAATCTTAATCATGTATTTCTAAAGCACCAAAATTTTCTGCAGCTAAAAGTAAAGTAAAGGAGGTACAGATGGCTCTAGCTTTAGGGGACCGTTGGTCTTGAGGCTGAGCATACATTTTTTGAAGACATGAGAAGGATGGTAGAGAGTGGGTACATACCATGATCTCCCACTTGGATTTGCAATATCAGGAGACGGTGATAGCTAATGGGGAAGGTATGTACAGTAAATGCCATATGTCTAAGATGCAACTGCCACATGAAAGGCATGAACTGCAATGTTTCTTTCTTTATGTTAGCACATGATAAAAATGTTTAGTGTACAAATATTTGTGCTCAATATTTGGGCATTCATTATGACTGCAGACCTTGCTGTTACTTGGAATGCAGATTGGAAAATTTTCAGCCTACAATAACTGCTTGGCAACCTTATGCCTTTGCATCTGTGTTCTTTTGGCAAGGCACAGTATTTCAAGCTGTTATTTTTGCAACAGTGAACACTGATTACCTTGTAAACCTCTCCCCTAGGAGAAAAGCAAACAGTCCATCAACATTATTTGGCCGTAATGCTCGCTCCAACTTTTATGTCAAGTTAGAAGCCACACAGAAGATGTCTATCCCATAAGTACCTGTTATGAAATAGCCACATCCCAAGGCTTATATTTTATTTGTGCATTCTTGCATTTGCAGTTGGCAGGGTCTTTAAAAGGGACTAACCTTTTGAATGTAATGGGGCTTATTTGGTAAGAAGGGTAGCTGTATGCATGCATCGGTGGCTTGAGTGGAGCTGTTTTTAGAAATAAATTCTTATGTACTGTATAGAGCTACTTAAGACTGAGATATGTATGGGTCTCATTTACTACTGCATGCTAAAACATGCATAAAGTTGCCTATGTCCTAAGCCAGTGATCAACGACCAAGGGCTTGTGAGCAACATGTTGCTCACCAACCCCTTGGATGTTGCTCCCAGTGGCCTCAAAGCAGGTACTTATTTTTTAATCTCAGGCTTGGAGATTGTATAAAAACCCAGTGTACTGCCAAACAGAGCTTCCTGTAGGCTGCCAGTCCCCATATGGGCTACGAAATAACCAATCACAGCACTTATTATGCACCCTCAAGAACCGTTTTCTCTTTCCTCTTTTTTTTTTTTTTGCTGTGAATTTTTCCCACAGTTTCGTGAAAAAAACTGCCAATGGTGAAACGTGGAATCCCTAGCAGGGATGCAGTTAGGGTTTTAACAACACGATTCATACAGACAAAGACAAGAGATCCATTGCACTTGCTCTAGGTATGATGATCCAAATTACTGGAAAAACCCTCATCCAGATAACCACATGTCCCAAGCATTCCGGATAGCAGATTCTATAACTTTTTAAAATATTTAATATAAACATAATCAGCACCTATTGTATGTACAAGTATGGGACCTGCTATCCAGAATACTCAGCACCTGGGGTTTTCGGAATAATGGATCTTTCTGTGATTTGGATCTTCATACCTTAAAGGGGACCTGCCACCAAGACATAAGAAGCCGTATAATAAAAGTGCATTTCAAATTAAACATGAAACCCAAATTCTTTTTTTATTAAAGCTGTTAATAAAAATCTCAGTTGTCAATCAAATATTGCCTGCCCCTCCTTTATGCCTTAGGCATAGAGGCGGGGCAAGCAATTACTTTCACTTTCCATTCAGCACTTCCTAGATGTCACTGCTCTCCCCACATTCACCCATTCTCTTTACTATTTAATTGTGTAGCCAGTGCATGGGGAGGGACATCAGGTCCCCCATTCTGATGCACAAGCACGTTTTTGAGATGCAAGGTTTGCCTTAATACCAGTGTCCACAAAATGGCTCATGCCTGCTTGCTTTAATTATGAGTTCACAGACAGAAGGAAACAAGGTTTAAATAATTTATATAGTGTAAGTAAAGTTCATTTTGCTTGACTAATGTGATAAAATAGGATTTTGAATATTTTTTTTAGTGAAGGGTACAATTTACATCTACTAAAATATTATTTAAACATTGAATAAACCAAATAGGATTGTTTTGCCTCCAATAAGGATTGAATATATCTTAGTTGGGATCAAGTACAAGCTACTGTTTTATTATTAAAGAGAAAAAATAAATCATTTTTAAAAATTTGAATCATCTGATTAAAATGGCGTCTATGGAGATGGCCTTCCCGTAATTTGGAGCTTTCTGGATAACAGTTTCTGGATATCAGAGCCCAAAGCTGTATACTGTAAATGATTTAAAAAGCTCTGGAGAAGCTATAGAGAAGCTTATCTAGGTGAGACAAGGAAGGGTTGGTTGGATAAGTGGGGGGGGGATATTTTGGGGCAAGTTACTATGGGAGAGGGAAGGTGTAAAGGGAAACAGTTTAAGTTTCAACAAAGTAAAAGAATAAAAAAAGAGGTAGAGCAGCCTTTAGAAATCCACGAGGCCAGCCATTCATTCCCTAATCCGTATATGGGGAGTGGGCTATTTTCTGATAGAAATGAGTAGATATCATTTTATTTATCAAAACTCTCTTCCCCTGGTACAATAAGCCCATCAGCCGTTAAAAAAAATTCTAAACACAGCTTTTTCTTTCCCTTCCACTTACAACAGGTGCTTATAAAAAAAATGAGTAATCATTGTCTATAGTATAGGAAATGCAATTAGCACTTACATCCTTGTCAAGGAGGTGAATTTTTTATAAATGCTTTGTTGGTTGCTACACGCCTCGCACAGACTATTAAACCTTCACAGTCATTTTCTAGAGGAGAACAAACACTTCTTATCTTCTTTTATTGCTGAAAAACAACAGGTGATAAATGTAACAGACTGCAACTGGAGCAGAACACCGGTCACAACCAACATAATGTTTACCCAACACAGAAATAAAATTTGAAAGAAGCGATCATTTAATTTTGTTGTACCCTGCGCTGTTCCCAAGCCCCGTCTCTCGATTTCCCAATAGGCTATGACCAGAAAAAAAGAATTCAGGTCAGACAATCTCCAAAATACTTCATTCAGAAATGTGCTTTGGTGAAAAACATCACTATCTGTGAAGATGCCACTGAAATTACACAATTAGAGGAAAAAGAACATGCTGTCATGAAAGCTTGTTGCCTGTTATTTATGCCTGGTTATCGATGTTATTGCAAGAATATTCTCTCTTTTTCAACACAAAATAATATGAAATGTATGTCACTTATAGGAGCCACGGACACAATAACATCTAAGTCTGATGTCTTGTAGGTTGGAGTTTGGAATTCAAACACAGGCCTGAACATGACGGACAATTTAAAAGACAAGTCCACTAACATCACCGATTCACTCGCAAACAGGACTCTCATAGTGACCACCATCTTGGTAAGTGGAAAAATGCTTTCCTACAAATGTCACAAATATATTTTGAAGAGTTTATAACCATGACAGAGGTCAAATGAAGATGTTATATAATACCTAATTCTGGCGCACCTTTATGGTTTTAGCTTTACAACGCATCATGTACCACTGTCTACTCCACCTTTAAAGAGAGGAGACTATATTGGTCATTTATCTACAATAGGTCAGGTTTGGGGACAGGGATATGATATAATCATGATGTCATGGAAAAACATCTGGGGAGCCATTGTGCTGAATGAGGACTGGAAGAACCTGTTGGTGGCTGCATCCAGCCTGTAGGCCACCAGCTGGATAGTGTTGGTTCTTATAAACCTCCCACCAAATGGAAAAACATCTGAGTAGCCAATGGGCTGAATGAGGACTATAAGAACCTCTTGGGTGGCTGCATCCAGCCTGTAGGCCACCAGCTGGATAGTGTTGGTTCTTGTAAAGTTCCACCAAATGGGCTTAATGAGCACTTAAAGGAGAACTAACGCCTAACTGAAGAAGTTGCCTAGAAATGTTGTACATTGTGTTTTGGGCTTCTGTACCAACCCAGGGCAACAGCCCCTTTAGCAGGGAAGATACGTGACTCCAAAAAGTTGCCCCAGTAGCTCCTCATCTTCTTTTCTGCTGATTCACTGCACATGCTCTGTGCTGTTGTCAGTTACTGAGCTTAGGGACTGACTCAAAATATACAGTACACATAGAATAGGAATGTCGTAATATAAGGCTGTTTAGTAATTAATATAATTACTGCATGGCAACACAGAAACCAGTGCAATTAGCATCAGAATTTAATAATCAGCAAACCTGTAGCATCAGCTTATATTACAGGGGAAGCTCATTTTCTGCTGGATAATTAGTGACGAGCCCTAAGCTTAGCTTCTCAACAGCTGCTCAGAGCCCACTGAGCATGTGAGTGTCACAGACACTTTCCAAGATGGTGACCCCCTGTGATAGGTTTGAAATCCTGGTTCATTGCTGCTATTGAGAAGCTGAAACTTTAGGCTGGTGCAATAAGTTCACTATATAAAATATGTCATTTTTAGCCATATTCATTTTTAGGGTTTAGTTCTCCTTTAAATGGCTGCATCCAGCCTGTAGGCCACCAGCTGGATAGTGCTGCTTTTTATAAAAGCCCCACCAAACAGATCTCTATAGTCTGTTTTTGGTATTATCTTCTGAAATAACAAGCATCAGTATGCATAACTTACTTGGAATTGTCCACTGAAAAAACAGTCATATTAAAGGGGATTGTGGAGACACACCCTAAACTCATTTTGGGTCATGACCCTGATATAAATCAATAATGTACAGCTGGACACAAGTCTTTAATAAATACTATAGTTATTTGTGTGAAAAGGAACACATCAAACACATCAAATCGTCATAAAATCAGCAGTTATCACAACTCTCTGCATTAAATCTCACCCACTTACTTCGATTTTGCCCACTCCCACACCTTGTGTATTACTCCCTTCCCTTTAGACTGTATGCCTATGCATAGGGCCTTCCTCACCTCTTTGTACCTGTATTGATTGTGATGTTTGTTACTCCATATATTCTATATATGTAATTCATGTGATGTAGTTGTATAATCACATTTACTTTACAGTGCTACGCAATATGTTGGCGCTATATAAATACATGTTAATAATAAAATAAAATAATAATAAATGACAATGAGGAATTATATAGTTGAACAATAGCAAGATAATATCTTCTCCATGGCGTTTGTTGACAATGCAGTTTTTATAGTAACCTATGGGTCTCCTAAATAAATATGAATAAAGGAAATAATAGTGTGTGCTTTCATGTGTACATAGTATGATTACATTATTACTATTATATCTTTTTATACCTCAGGAGGATCCGTACGTAACGTATAGGAAGTCCGACAAGCCACTGTATGGAAATGACCGATTTGAGGGCTATTGTTTGGATTTACTGAAAGAGCTGTCAACTATCCTGGGCTTTACCTACGAAGTCCGATTAGTCGTAGATGGCAAATATGGAGCGCAGAATGACAAAGGAGAGTGGAATGGAATGGTCAGAGAGCTGATTGATCACGTAAGAGCCATCATGCCAAGAAAGATTTATCATTTTGTGATATAGAAATCATTTTACTAAAGAACTCAAATTAAAATATGTTTATATATATATATATATATATATATATATATATATATATATATATATATATATATATATATATATATATATATATATATATATATATATATATATATATATATATATATATGTATATACAGTATATAGGTGTAGGATCTATTATCTGGAAACCTGTTGTCCAGGAAGTTCAAAAATAAGGCAATTCCATTTCCCATAACACCCTATCTTAAAGGGCAGTTGTTAATATTTGAAGTTTTTGTATATAATTATGGTCATTTCTGCTTGAACTTGGTGGTGATAAAGTAAGTATATGCCCATGTTTATGGCAAACCAATTCCATTGGGGTTTTTATATTAAAATGTTTTCAGTTGAATTAAAGGAAAACTATACCCCCAAAATGAATACTTAAGCAACAGATAGTTTATATCAAATTGAATGACATATTAAAGAATCTTACCAAACTGGAATATATATTTACATAAATATTGCCCTTTTACATCTCTTGCCTTGAACCACCATTTCGTGACTCTATCTGTGCTGCCTCAGAGATCACCTGACCAGAAATACTACAACACTAAGGGGCAGATTCATTAAGGGTCGAATTTCAAAGTTAAAAATACTTCGAAATTCGACCCTCGAATTGAAATCCTTCGACTTCGAATATCGAAGTCGAAGGATTTAGCGCTAATCCTTCGATCGATCGATCGAAGGATTTTTCGTTCGATCGAACGATTAAATCCTTCGAATCGAACGATTAAATCCTTCGAATCGAACGATTCGAAGGATTTTAATCCAACGATCGAAGGAAAATCCTTCGATCAAAAAAAGGTTAGCAAACCTATGGGGACCTTCCCCATAGGCTAACATTGACTTCGGTAGGTTTTACCTGCCGAAGTAGGGGGTTGAAGTTTTTTTTAAAGGGAAAGTACTTCGACTATCGAATGGTCGAATGGTCGAATAGTCGAACGATTTTTACTTCGATTCGTTCGATTTCGTTCGAATTCGAACGAATTTAACCAATTCGATGGTCGAAGTACCAAAAAAATACTTCGAAATTCGAAGTATTTTTCATTCGAATCCTTCACTCGAGCTTAGTGAATCTGCCCCTAACTGTAACAGGAAGAAGTGAGTTAGCAAAAGGCAGAACTCTGTCTGTTAATTGGCTCATGTGACCTTACATGTGGTTTGTATGTGTGCACAGTGAATCTTACGATCTCAGGGGGCGGCCCTTATTTTTATATTTATGATTACCCAATGGCACATACTACTAAAAAAGTATATTATTATGATAATGGTTAATTTACATGAAGCAGGGTTTTACACATGAGCTGTTTTACTCAGTATCTTTTAATAGAGACCTACATTGTTTGGGGGGTATAGTTTTCCTTTAAGACAAGATGCTCAACATTATGGAAGGCCCCTTATACACCAAATAGTTACCAATGCTGGGAACAATAACCATGTTTGTTTATGGGTGTAATATAGCATTCATAAGTGGGCAATATACTGTAAATAGTGCTTCATTTGATGCAGATTTGTAGATGATTTACTTGGTAGAATACAAGTATTCCCATTTGGTTTAATCTACTTTTTTTTGCACCTTTGTCTTTTGCAGAAAGCGGATCTTGCTGTTGCCCCTCTCACGATTACATATGTCAGAGAAAAAGTTATAGACTTCTCCAAGCCATTCATGACACTCGGAATTAGTATTTTATATCGGAAACCCAATGGTACAAACCCCGGTGTATTTTCATTTCTCAACCCTCTTTCCCCTGATATCTGGATGTATGTGCTACTTGCCTGTCTGGGAGTCAGTTGTGTCTTGTTTGTCATTGCCAGGTAAGTTTCAACCTTCTTGCAATGTACTTGGCCTGTGATAAGATTTGGGTGAATACAGAGTAATATTTTTGAGATTTTTTTTTCTCATTAAATTAGATTAGTTATTGAATAGTGTACCAGCGAATGTAGTGGAGCATTTCTAATGTTCTTGAGTCCCAAATTAGAAACATTCGAAGCAGAATCTATTATTTATTAAAGTTGTTTGATGAAAATTAGGTGATAGCTGCTTTGAGGAACCTGTGTTGGTATTTACCTTCACAGAAGGGGTACCCAATCAAATTTTTGATGAGAAAGGAGGGTCTCTACCCAAAACTTCTGAATCACTTTTTTCTAAACTTAAGGGAAATATCTAGTTTATTTGTAATGCTCCAGTCACATTAATACATAAGGCCAGATTTATTAAAGATTGAGTTGTATTTACCCAAGTTTTCGAGGGTATTTTTCAGTCAAAACTGAAAAAAAAATTTTTTGAGTTTTTGTAAAAAAATTTATATTTCGAGATTTATTAAACCCTGAAGCTGGAAATAGCTTGAATCCAAAAATACTCCAGCTAAAACCTGTCAAGGTCATGTAGAAGTCAATGGCAGAGGTCCCTTGAAACATTTGAAGATGTTAATAGTCTTCGTGATTCAATTCAATTAATTCGAGCAATTTGAGGTTTTCCCATGGAAAATTGGATTCATTTGGGTTTTGGGTTGTTCTCCTTGAATTCACTGATTCAAGTTTTTTTCCAATTGAGTTTTTCTTTAAAGCAGAAAGAATTTGAGTTGTGGGTTCAGTCGAGCTATAAAAAAACCTTACAAAGCTCTAAAATTCGACCTTTGACAAATAACCCCCTTAATGTCTTCTTCTCCACTATGAATAGTCCATATGTAGTCGCCCTCAATTATTAACTTAGTTTCAATTCTGTGGACCCTCTCTTGTTCCATCTCATAGGTTAACATGAAGCCTCACCCAAAATTGCAATTCATTGTTTAGCATTCCCTTTACACCACCGGCATTGTTATCTTATTTTTCTAAATAAGTTCAATGGTATCTTAAAATATTTGCTCATTAATTAATGTGTTTATTGCAAACTGGTTTCATTATTTCAGATAAACGAAGCCCCAAGAGTTATGAGTTAATAAATTCAGAGATTAATCATAATGCTGAAATAGTAATTAAAATGTATCGGCTATGACACTGGCAATTAAAAAAGCTTAGCAATTATAAATGGCGCAGACAAGTTTTGATATCACTGTGGGGAGGAACAAAGACCTTTATGTGTAGCTTTGACAGTTGCTGCTTGGAATTTGCATGGGATTTACTTATAGCATTTTTATAAAGGGAATTTATGTTTTCTTATTAATCCAGGTGACTAAATGAACATGTTCTTTATTATTCTATAATACCTTTAGATCTAACTTTTGAGGCACGTATTTAAAATAACAAATGAATTCTGAAATGAGTTAAGGAGATGTCTTTCAGTCTTTCACATACCTAGGATATACACTGCATGTCCAAAGGCATCTGGTCTCATTTCTAGCCAAAAATATATGGACACTCCATGTAAAATGCCATGTCCTCAGTTGGAACCCTTTCTTCTGAATTCCAAACTGTTTCTGAAACCCCTTCTGATAACAACTGTCACGGCACAAGGGGATTTTGTAGGTGATTATCACCATTTGCAACGCAAGGTGTCCACTGAAGTAGTGTAAAGGTCAAGTTTTAAAGATGAGTTTCCACCTGGACTCTGAAGCAATAGAAATGCATCCTCAAAGTGATCCCAAACCAGTGGTTCATGAGCAACATGTTTCTCACCAGTGGCCTCAAATCAGGTGCTTATTTATGAATTCCTGGCTTGAAAGTAAGCTTTAGTTGCATAAAACAATGTGCACTGCCAAACAGAACCTCTTATAGGATGCTAGTCCACATAGGGGCTACTGAATAACCAATCACAGTCCATAGTTGGCACCCCTTGAAACTTTTTGGATACTTGTATTGCTCTCCAACTTTTTTTACATTTAAATATGGCACATGGGTAAAAAAGTTTGAGAACCCCTGCTGTAGAGGGATAGCATCTCACCATCTGCCTGTCTGATGGAAAAGTCTGGGTTTGACTGATGCCCGGAGAACACTACCTGCCTGAATGCATAATGCCAATGGTAAAGTTTAGTAGAGAAGGAATAATGGTCTGGAAATGTTTTCCATGGTTTGGACTAGAGCCTCAGGTTTCAGTAAAAAAAAACAAATGTAAAATGGCAATTCTGTGCTTTATACTTCATGGAACTGTTTTGGGGAAAACCCCCTAGTGAACCAATTGAGGTCCATGCAGAATAGGTTTGCTGAGAAGGGAGTGGAAGAACTTAATTGGACTACACAGAGCCCTGACTTCAACCCAACTGACCTGAGCCTATGTGATTAATATTATTATCATGATTATTACTATGATCATCATTATATTTAAAAAGCCCCAACAAATTCCATACAGACGATATATTCAAGCACAGACAGAGCCAGAGCAGATCACCAATTTCAGTGCACATCCTCTCCAATGTTCTGGAGGCAGAATGGAACCAAATCCCACCAACAATGTTCTAAAATCTAGTGGAAAGCCTTTTTATAGCAGCAAAAGGAGGACTACGCTCATATCAGTCCCTTTGCAAATAGGATGTTGGGCAGGGAGCTGTCCTAATGGCAAAATTAAAACTTTTGAAAAACCCCATAGAGAGATTTGAAGAGACAGATGCAATTGCCAGTTCCAGGTGGCAAATAGGATTACCAACAATCTCTGGAATTTATCTTCCAAGCAATATTTGTTTGATTTCCAAGGTCCATCCATTGTTACATGACTAATTCCTTCTGTAGTATTCTGTACTACTGGCAACAAAACATGGCACCATGTCCCCTTATGTAACTCCACCATGAAAAGTCTTGTGTAGAAAACTCTCCATCCTGTTAATAAATACTCTTCTGCCCTCTCTATATTTACAACCAACTCATGGGTAGAAATCTGAGCAGCAATGTCCTCCTATAGCCCGCCATGTGTGCTCTCCCATTTAATAACACTTGATTTATTAATCACTTTATTAACAACAAACTAGCTACAGAGCATTACTTTTGCCTTTTCTGAAAGAATAATAATGGAAGCCATGTCTTAGTCCCCTACACATGAAGCCTAGACAAACAGCTCTTTTCTTCTGTTCCATTCCATTTTTTTAACGAACAATTAAAATTCACTAAACATTCCCCTAAGTGCATTTCTCTTGAAAGTGTCTGTTCCATGTAAAACTGCTCATCCTTTGTCATGTTATCACCTGCTCTAATAGCAAATGCAAGTTACTTATTAACATTCAATGATCTTTAAATTGAGTTCCCTTTCTCTGACTATGGGCGTATCAGAAGGAAGAAAAGATTTTAGCCCTGACCGTCAAAGCTCCGTGGTGCCTTAAAGAATCATCTGGCACTTAAATGTTTAAGTCAATACTGGTTTCCTATGTTCTGATGTGGCATCCATTGGGTCTCAGAGCTTACATAGAAAATCTATCACTTCTCAGCAGTCAGTGTTTAGTCCCAGTTGGAATGAGATTGCAAACCAGCGGGATGTTTGATGTGCAAGGGACACTAATGCATTTCTGTCTAATTGTGTTGTAGAATGTGACACAGTGCGCCAATTTCCAGTCTGCTCATATGGTGCTGGCCTCCATTTGAGAATGTAATGTAAGTAAGAATTTGCATGTTAGTGAGGGTTCTACATTCCTTGTAGACAAAGCTGAGGCTTGTGACTATTCAAAGATCCACATAAGGCTTTAAGCAGCCCTGATGCCTTCACCATTAAATATAGGTTGAAGAATTCTGGTTTTAAGTTTTAAACCAGCAGCATCCTAGGACCCAAGGTTAAGAAATAAGAATCTATTTAATCTATCTCAGGAGTCTTTTCCCTAAAGCATTTGCTTCCTCTGGAATACGCCTTATGGAAACAAGGAGGTTCCCCATAGCTGAACTTTAAGGTTAAAGGGGACCTGTCACCCAAGAAAATGATTCAAAATCCTATTTTATCACATTAGTCAAGCAAAATGAACTTAAATTACACTAAATAAATTATTTGAATCATGTTTCCTTCAGTCTGGTAATTTAAAATGATAGCAAGCAGGTAGCGGCCATATTGTGGACACTGTTTTTAAGGAAAGACTTGTATTATCTCAGAATCATGTTTGTGCACCAGAATGGGGGACCCGATGTCCATTCCCATGCCCTGGCTACACAATTATATGGTGAAGAGAACGGGGGAATGTGGGGAGAGCAGTGACATCTAGGAAGTGCTGAATGGAAAGTGAAAGTAATTGTCTGCCCCGCCTCTATGCCCATGGCATAGAGGAGGGGCAGACAATATTTGATTGACAGCTGAGATTTTTAAATGAGCTTACAACAGCAATGAATGCTTTAATAAAAAATAGAAATTTTATTTCTTGTTTAATTTGAAAAGGACTTTTATTATACAGATTTTTGAAGAAATGAAGCTAAATAATCGTGATAACACTTCATAGGAGGCAGGGTCACCGTATATGCTGCAAATGGTACACATCTCCAGCCATAATGCATAAATAATCAAAATAATGTAAAATAAATCTAAATAATTTTAAATATTTAAAAATGTATCAGTGTTAATTTCTCTTCTTCCGGTGGAAATTGCTTGAATTTTAACCTGTTCTAACTCTTTTTCTCTCTGCATTGCTTAGCAGGATTGCTGATGTTGCCTTGGTTTCTGTGCCATTTACAGATTGTTTCTCTTGCCAATCACAGGTTCACCCCTTATGAGTGGTACAACCCACACCCGTGCAACCCAGACTCAGATGTGGTGGAAAACAATTTCACTTTGCTAAATAGTTTCTGGTTTGGAGTTGGAGCTCTCATGCAACAAGGTACAGAGGTCACAACTCACTGTCGCACACATCCCACAGTCTGCTCAAGGGCTTCTGTGCTGGTAAACTCTGCAGTATGTCCATTCGTTATGTACTGTAAACCTTGCTTGCGGCTTGCTGAATCTCACACTGAGTAGATACGGTCATTAGGGTAAGAGTGTTATTGAACTGTAGGGAGATGGTTATTGCTGAAAGGCATACTTACTGAAATAGAATTTTTTAAGTAAGTTTTAGGCTTATGGCACACAGAGGTGTTTGTTATCAATGCCGCCTTCTCAGCGAAAGCTATGTCAATGACAGTCGCTTACCATTCAATGGGTTTCTCTTCCAAGTGAATGAGAAATGTCTGTCTGCAGGGCTGGGTGTTTTTATTGTCTGCAGTTTTCTTTAGGAGGCTTTTGTCATATTAAAATATAATGAAAAAGAAGCCTGGACAGCTTATATAATAGGGCTAGGCAAGGCACGATGTTAACTGTAATTATTGGTGCAGAAATGGGCCAGCTAAAAAGTCATTCAATAACCACTTGTCCTGCTAGTTTGCTAATTGTGTTTAGGGTTTTCACCTTTTCTGAATAAAAAAAATCAGTCTTCCTATATTTTTACCTTTCAGCCCTATTACTATTATAATATTGGCACCAAGCATCATTTTTTAATGGTCAGGCTTTTATAATACCAACCAGGTAGCAACCCTAGTTGTGTCTACAATGCAGAATATGGAGCAAGGGGCAGTGGACTTTGAGGCAAGGGTGCCCTATTAATTGCACCCGCCTTAAGATGTTGGAAATTCCATGGTTCCCTAAAGCTCCCCATAGACGCTACGATTCTTCTTGCCGAACGACCAATTTTAGGGAAGTTCGACCAGTCCTTCGAAATTATCGTGCAGTTAATGGGATTTGAACGATCGTACATCTTACAATTTTTTCGTCCGCCATCTGTCAGGAAATTGATCGACCAGGTCAAAAAATCTTTGTCGGTCCCAGTGCAATCTATCTATGTTTGCAGGGCCAAGCAGGCAGCTCCCCTTTGTTTTCCTGGCAAATTGGTCTTTTTAGTTGATGGTCAATTCATACGATCGTACGATCGTTCTGAGAAAATCGTGGTCTCACGATGAGGATCGGATCTTCTAAAAATCTCAACATCTATGGCCAGCTTTAGGGTGTTGGGGTATATTAGATAACATGCTTGCAGTTTATCTTACATTTGTGGGTTAACACCACCCAATGGTAATATCACAGACCATAAGACTCTACTGAGTAAAATGTATAGCAGGGGCTAATGGGAATAATGGGAATCAGTGCATAGACTTGAGTACATAAAAGCTGCTATTAGAAGTCACAATTCTGAATTGCAAGATAAGGTAACAACGTTGGGTGATAATATCCCTTTAAGGAAGGATAAATACAACACAAACATTTTCTTATATATTGGGCTTTTTCTTTCCTTTGGACGTCATTGTTTTCCTAGCTGTGCTGTGTTGAATACTTTTCTTGGCCCTTTTCCTGGAATCCAGTACAAACTTGGATGACATGGAAGATGGACAAGAAAATGATGGTGAGTATGAAACTGTTTTTCCATTGACTCCTGTTCCCCTCTATACAGTCTATCAGCCTGTATAACAATATAGCACACAGGGTGCCTTTTTGAATAGTATGCACCTCTTATAGTTGCTTACCAGCAGTTCCCATGAACCATGTGTGACATATTTAAGTACAGATGGAGGGTTGGCTATCCCAAAAAGTCTGCTGATAAGATGGATATCTAGGGTTTCATTTTATTAAATGGCTCCAACAAGTCGGAACTGTTTTGAGATAACGAGAGTAGGGATGCACCGAATCCACTATTTTGGATTTGGCCAAACCCCCGAATCCTTTGCGAAAGATTCGTCCAAATACCAAACTGAATCCTAATTTGCATATGCAAATTAGGGATGGGAAAGGGAAAACATTTTTATCTCCTTGTTTTGTGACAAAAAGTAACGTGATATCCCTCCCTGCCCCTAATTTGCATTTGCTAATTAGGATTGAGATGCGGTTTGGCCAGGCAGAAGGATTCTGCCAAATCCGAATCCTGCTGAAAACCGAATCCTGGATTCGATGCATCCCTAATAAAGAGTTTATATTAACTTCCAGCTTCCACGGTAAATAAAAAATGAACCTTAGCACTCCTGTGCATAAAGTCTATCTGGAATATGAAAAAATATTGTGAAATAACCAAGACTATAAGGAAAACTTTATCATATCGATGGTTGTAAAGCCAAATAATTGGGATATATGCAGTATAGCTACATACATGGATGAGCAAATTACACTCAATCACCCTTACATACAGTATGCTGGCATATATGGCACCTTAGATGCAGGCTTGTGGGTCCTTGACAAATTCTGAATATTTTTGACCTTACTTTGTACCCAATTCTTTTCTTTTCTGAGCAAAAAACTAAGAGAAAAAAAAAGAGCAAAAATAATTTGCATGGTTTAGCCTATTTTAATTGAGGTCTGTGCTCAAATGGGCCCCCCTATAATCCACCCTGATGAGGCACCAGTGGGCAGTCTATGACTGGGGGTGAAGCAAAGACTGTCAGGATAATACGGTCTTTTCCCTAAGTGTGTTCCCTCTGTCAGGTATTATCAGTCACCTTTCAATTCAACATCCGTGAAACACATTACAAGTAATGTACCCTCCGGTGAATTCAAGTCAAAAGGCATGTCAGTGATCCAGTTATCCATCATTCACATCTGTGTTTATAAAGCAAACTGCCAAGCATAGTCAGTATACATTTCTCACTTGGACGGCTTTTCTTGGCTTATAAAAACACCAACATTGTGTATATACTGTACATGTATACATACATACAGTTAGATTTAGAATAATATTCTTGATTCACCTGTGTAATTTGTATATGTATATGCAGGAAGATCACAATAACCCCAAAGTAACAGGACTAAAGAATACAATTAAATTAAACAGCCTGGCCCTGTTTTTATCGTTAAGTTCTGTTTGTATTCCATTGACTTTAACCACTCAATCAGTATTCAATTAAATTGGTAATTAGCTATAGAGGGATGAGTTGGACACTGAAGTGTAGTGGTCAGGTTAAATGAGAATAGGGAGAATTTACTCTCGGTTTACTCTCCTAGATAGACCTAAAAGGCCAGCATGAGCTAAGATGAATTTGGGGTGAATATGTATTTGTTGTCCTAGATATTCTTGAAACAATGATAAATATATCAATATTTTCTTATATCTGTAGCTATTTCATGAGCTAAGGGGAGCCCTGGCCAAAGGTTGGACCTTCAAGGGGTCCTACAGACAAATACAAGAGGTCCTCTGCACTCAACCCATCATCAATATATTAAAGATATTGAGGCATTTCGTGCCTTAAGTTACTAAAAAAATGCCTTACCCTTTAAACAAAACAGGGATTGTTTGTCCATATATTGCAATATATCCAAGTTGGTCAACTGCGTCATTCCTGGTCTGGCCAGTCCTACACTCAACTTTTATCTGATTCATTAAGCATTCTATTGCTTTGTTAAACGTTTTACTAGGGATGCACCGAATCCAGGATTTGGTTCGGCCAGGAGTCAGCACTTTTTAGCAGGATTCAGATAAAGCCGAATTCTTGTGCCTGCCCGAACTGAATCCGAATCCTTAAAATCATGTGACTTTTTGTCACAAAACAACAAATTAAAAGATTTTTTAGCCAGGGGCTGCGTGCACAGCTCTCTTTCCCCTCCTCCTCACTGATTTGCATATTAGGTTTCTGATTCAGTTCGGTATTCAACCAAATTTTTCACAAAGGATTCGGTTTTGGCCAAATCCAAAATAATGGATTCTGTGCAGTCCTACATTTTACACAGGGACTAAGTTTTACCTGCAACTTGCCTGCTTTCAAGGTTGAAACTCCGTTCAAGGGGTCCTGGCCAAAAGTTGGACCTTCAAGACCTTGAACTGGAAAAGTCTGAGGATGTTGTTTACATTGATTAATGCATTCTTGATAGACACCAATAGCAAACGTGTTACCTTAATTTCTATTAGGTGTATATAATTATAAGTTCTCCAAAGGAAAGGCACACAAACCAAAATGTAGCCTTCCTCTTTGGCAACATCCTCGGGTCACAAATGTAAACATATCAAGAAACATCAGCTATACACAAACCTCTTCCAAAGACCACATTTCTCTACATGCCTAGTGTTATACCTGGCATGGTATTTCTTTGTATAGATTTTGAGCAAACATAGATATTTATTTCTTCACTCACACTGCTTGGTCCTGTTAATTTTTGTAATCTTTAGCAGACCACATCTACAATGACATCAGGCCAATTCCAACAGGAAGATGCACATATTAGCCGTAATTTTAGTAGGTAGTAGTGGTGGATCCCTTGAAGCTCCGTCCCTGGCCTCCTAATTGTGTGGACGAACAAGAAAAGCTTAATTTGCAGTTATTCTGCTCCTAGTGTGTGATTCCCAAGTTTACAAATGTACTATCAGGCCAATTCCCTTAGGGTGAAGTATGGATGCAGGATTCGGTTCGGGATTCGGCCAGGATTCGGCCTTTTTCAGCAGGGTTCAGATTCAGCCGAATCCTTCTGCCAGGCTGAACCAAATCCAAATCCTAATTTGCATATGCAAATTAGGGGATGGGAGGGAAATTGCATGACATTTTGTCACAAAAGAAGGAAGTAAAAACTGTTTTCACCTTCCCACCCCTAATTTGCATATGCAAATTAGGATTCGGTTCGGTATTTGGCCGAATCTTTCGCGAAGGATTCGGTGCATCCCTAGGGTGAAGACACACAGAGATGCTAGTAGCATCTACTTGTCACAGCTACAAAATAAACAATAGTGATAATTGGCTTTGCTTAGGCACTACATGTGTTTTAGCAGAGGCAATTTTTAATATTGTCGGCACTGTATTTAGTAGCCACTAGTAACTCCAAAGCTAGTTTTTATAGGGATCGTTGTCTATAACCAACAACGTTTGCTCCAGTTAACTTGCAGTTTTGATGCACTTTTCCTCCATAATATAACAGGTGGACCCACATCTATTTAATTTTTTTAGAACAAAAATCTACGCTCTTCTATTTAATAATGTGTTCTCTATAATAAGTAATTCGGGCTAATACTCAGTACTATAATGGTCATAATTATAATCAGTGTATTTTTTGGAGAAGAAAAACAGTCTACAGGAGCTTCTAAGTGGAAAGAGCCTTTCACCCTACAAATCCAAAGGCTTTGATGCATCTCTATGAGAACTATATGTATCTGTTTACAATGTGGAGTCTCCAATGGTTTCAAAGGTGAAGTGTAATACTGGCCCAGCCTTGCATTATAAACAAATGAAATAAATATGTTACCTTTGATTCGTAGATTGGCTTGGACCCTTTATTTGCTTGGATAATTAATAAGAATTTGGTAGGGAAAATATCACAGGGAGAAGGAACAGACAAAATCTAGGAAACAAGTGGGGAAGGGGGAATACAATTGTAGTAAAGGGAATTGTTGAACAACAGTAGGAGGGTTCTAAATTGAATGTTGAGTTTGAGAGGGGTTTGTGCTTATGTGTGACATTATATGAAGCTGCAAGGCGTTTACAGTACAAGGAAGGCTTGTATCTACCTCCATTACCCCTATCTGTGTGTGAACATCCATCTCTACTGCCCCTCTCCCTCTGTTTATTATCTGCCTCTGGAGTTTACCACTGTCCACAGCAAACTATGGGATGTAGTGTGTGTTCGTTACCACTACCTTGGGTACATGACAGTCAGCCCCAACCAGACTATGCTTGTCTTTCAAGAAGTAAAAATGAGACCATTGAGCATCAAGTGTTCTCATGCACAAATTTTGTGTTACTTGATTATTAAATGGGCCCTTCACATCTGGAAGACACTATAGTTTGGTTCACTCCAGAGCTGAAGGGATTCAGTCTATGGAGGAGGGATAAACAAGCTGCAGTTCTCCTGTTGCTGCTGCTCAAATACAACTATCAGTGCCTTCAGAGGTTTCTGGGAGTTGTATCTCAGCCAGTACGGAAGCTGATGGAGCTTGTCTATTCCTGATATAGAGTTTAAACAAAAAACAGTTGCTACCCTCTGCATCCAGGGTTATGCTCTTTCTCGTTGCAGAAGCTTGACTGTTATGCTTGACTGGAAGCCATTTGTTTAAATTCTTAAATGTGATGATCAGACTTTCTCTTTTCTACAGAGCCTGAGCAAAGTCTGGATCAGGATTGGCTGTCATGTCTGCCATAAAAAAGGCATTAATGAGACTTCAGCAAGTATTGTCTCTGACCCAGATTTCCTGCTAGAATAACATGCATGTTTATAATGTTTATTTGCCTAATATCCACTATTTTATGCACTTGTTGTACAATATGCTTGTGATTGTTACAGTTAACAATGGTCATATACTGTATGGACCTACAAATCCCAATATTTTCCAACAATTTTGGAAGTTGTAGTTCTAAAATAGCTACCCATCAATGGTAAACATTTTTATTTATTATGTGAAAAGTAATGGTGCAAGAATCTTATTTTCACTTACAGGGTGTCAGATATACTGAACAGCAACTAATGACCTGGGAAAATGTTATTTCAATTGTCATAAGGGAAAATGTAAATCAAGTTGCAGACTTTGCTACTGGTCTTGTAACCGATTGATTGGTTGCTATGAGTTACTAGACCTGGGAAAACTTTGCTCCTTCTATTACATTTCCCAGACAGATCACAGGGACACAGTGCAGCTTCTCATGATCAGCAGTTCTACTTAACAGCCAATATTACTATTATACATTTGAAAATAGGCTAACCTTTTAACCACACCCCTATTTTCCTTGGCCATAACCAGTTATGCCCTCAAAATGCCAAAAACATCACCCGCTTTGGGTACACTTTATCCCTTTTAGGTATGGCACTATTCCACTGAGGAAGGTCAAATAAATTTATCTCAGAGCTCTTCCTACAGGTTCATTACATCGCATTAATCCATGAGGGATGGTAAGCAGAAATAATAGGGTCACACACCAGAGCATGGAGGAAAGTTAACTGCCACTTGGGTTGGCACAAGTTCTAGTTCTGAGAGGTCACACCCCATGGTTAACGAGTATTAAAACAAATATATGTCTGGCTAGGGCTTTAGTTTTAAACTTTAAACTATGGCACTATTTATCATCAGGTCAATCAAACCCCTAATCATAGTTTTGCAGCAATTTTATCCCAGTCTGTAAGTGGCAAATTGGAGTCTTATAAAGTATAAATGTCACAGGTGGGTTTTTGGACTGAGGGCATGTTTATGTCTTCATTTCATCAGCCAAACAGACCTAAGCCTATGCTGGTGGGACTGGTCAAACTGGATCATGTTGGGTCTTCCACTCAATGATTTCTGCTACGTAGTCATGACATCGGTTGAACGGCAGTTGCTGTTTTCCAGAATGTCATGACTGCCTATTGAATCTCACTGGATGAATTGGTGCTTATATACTCAACTGTACTCATTGGAAGACCCATCTACTCATCCGAAGACCGACTGGATCTGTCACAATCCAATTTGACCAGCTCCACCAGTCTACCAAGGTCCCGCTGGATGTTGCAGATGGAACAGTTGGAATTTCCATGCAGCAGTAGGAGTGAACACTGCACCAAAGCAATGTATCAACCTACAGAAACAGAAATGCTGATCAGACTGCTTCATTAAATCCTTGCCCATCATCCACTATCACATTATGCACAAAAAGCATACTGCAAATATCTATGAGCCTTCAGCATTGCTTTTTACATAAGAGCTGCCTCCTAGGTGTTACACTCTCGGTAACAACCAAATCAAATTACTGTGTATATTGAGCTTCCTGTTGTGCAAAATCCATTGCTATGCTCAGACATGGGATCAAATTTGCTGAGAACAATTAAATGGAAAAAAGCTAAAAGAGAAACATCACATACACACACATTTATATATATATATATATATATATATATATATATATATATATATATATATATATATATATATATATATATATATATATATATATATATGTTGCATTATAAATGAATGTATTTATGAAAGGCATGTGTGTTATAGACACAGATAAGATAATGCTATGGTTTTTACACTAGGTCTCATATCAAGTGGTAGAAAACCACAATAAGATTTTTTATTTGTAATATTTAAAGCTACTGTACATTTACCACTGTTCGAGAAGTCAGTGCTTAAGTGAAATGGACACATGTTTATGTTATATAGATCATATATCATTAAATTGCCGGGTCGGCTTCTTGACTCTTATCTGTCCCAAGGTTGTTATGGGCATTGCACCTACATGAACGTATGGGGTGGGAATGCAAAGCTTAAAAGTATCTTCAGCCATTAGGGGCTCTAAATATACTCTTGAGAATATAATTTAGAAACAAATTGATGGCTTCATTATAACCCAAGAAAATATCAATTTGGTTTAAAGATAATAATTTATATAATGGATGTATTGTCTTTCCCCTTCTAAGATAAAAACTAAGCACTGTGGAGTTTTTATTTAGAGTTCCCAGTTAGAAACCCTTAATTTGGAACTCACATTGAGTTGTCACTTAAGATAACTACTAGACATGTGACAACAGCTGAAATTGAAATATAAGTAATTAAGAAGGAAGGAAGGTGTATCTTCCAATTAGTTCCTCTTTGAAAATGAAGATGTGCCTTGTTATTCTATTGTTATTCTATTGAGTTAGACATTTTGTATAGACAAAAACAGCACCTAGTGAAAGCATTCTTTGTACACAATAGGCAGTGCCTCATTACTTTACTTATAAGAGAAAATACATGGATGACGTAATCTTGTGCTCCACTGCCAAATCATCCCTCTAAACCGTAGGAAAAACAACCTGTATTGCACACACACACTGACAATGCAGATAAGCAGCTGCTGGGTCTGCTGTGTATATAGTTACACACCTGTTGTCTGCCCTCTAACAAAAAAAATCCCCTTATATATTCCACCGCACTCTTTTCCCATTTACCCACCTAGGAGACAATAAGGGTAGCCAAATTGGAATGAAATAGGCCACAACTATATTTGCAAATAAGAAAAATATATAAATCAGTTATATAATTATAATAATCAAGTGAACACATAAATAATCCATGCAAGCTTTTGGAATGCTTCCATGCCACCGCCTTCCACAAAAGGCAATAATATGCCCAAGAAGAACATACACCACTATTGACACAATTACACCTTAAACTGGGGTATATTCCCTCCATGCCCATGGAAAGTATTTTTCCGAGCTGTAACAAAGTAACCAAAACTATACTGTTGCTCTCCTTCCAATTCCACCTTACCTGGTGGGTAAAAGGGAAGAACCTTCCTAAAAATAATTAGTACCCCTACGCCCTGCCTCCTTTCTCACCAATCACTATACCTGCCCTAAAACCTGTCACACTAATATTCATCTCTTTAATCCCTTTCTTGCCTACTTCCCACTAAGCAACCCATTTTACCATTCACCTGTCCAAATTCCTAGCCCAGTCAATGCTCTTTTCCCCCACCCTGTTCTCCTAGCTGGAACCCCATTACAACTGCTGTTAAAAATATCACACATCATTTCCAGCCATTTAATTAACAGAAAATATCAGAATTAGAGGTTCTGCAGGTCAGATGTCCAAAGGCAAGGATATGGTAGAGAGCGGTATGCAGGCACAAGTGCATATTTTTAAATATATTGGGTGGAAAAAATGTTCCCTGGATATTAAATGTGTCTTCTTACAATGTGACATTCATCCAAAAATTATCTTTTTTCCGCTGTAGTTAAACCATATTCCTTAAGGAAAACTGCTTGGAATTTCAGATTCTATGAAATATTCCCAGGCTGCAAAAAACATTAGTAATAAGATTTGCAAAATTAAAGAAAAAGATATATCATATCTGATGAGATTCATGAGTCATTTAAAATTGTATTTGCCATATCCAGTTAGGTATTGCTTAATATATCTTTTTTAATCAAACACACTTCCCAGGGGAGCAAGTAGAAGTTACTGGTTCCCACAGCAACATTTCTTTAGGGCCCCACCATGCAAACCTTGGGGAAGATGATAGCGTTCATTCATCAATGCTGGAGCTCTAAGGGGTGCATAGTTGCCCATAATTGTGCCTATCACTGGTGGGTGCAATCATTGCTCTGCACCTTGTTCCAGATTTTTAAAGCACAGTTCACATGAACACAAATCAGGGAAACATGATCAGGGAAATCCAGGCAGGGCAATGGGTTATTGAGGGGGCGGGGCAATGACATTTAGTGGGTGGCCCTGTGACATCAGTGAGCGTGACTATGACATAGTGATCAGTGATTGGCTGAGTGTAATGTCATTCAATGTAGAGTCCTGTCTAGATTTCTAAATTAGGGTCAGTTTAGACCTGGACAGGGGGTTGTCCTGGTCCTAGACAGGTGGGAACCCTACAAAGGAACCCTGTTTATTTCAGGCACAAAGTACAGGACACCCTACTCCCTAGCTTTCTGAATGACACACAAGTTTGGGAATTCCATGGGCACTCCTTGTGCCTCCCACCTTCCTCCTACTCTGCACCCAGCAGTACCAAACACAAACAACACTGCAAATAGAAGGAGACACAATACATTTTGGGTCATTTTTGATGTGGAAGACAGAGTGCAAATTGTACATACTGGGCATAAGTCATCAACGTTTTGGTCTTTGCACCCTACCTTCCATACTAGATAAATTGTCAAGACCTTTGGCTCCCCATGAAAACAGTGTTCCCTGCAGTTGCCAATGCTGTATTTATAAGGGGCAGATGTGGAAAAGCTCATAGGCTTCCTCCCCTTCCACCCCCTACCTATCCCCTAACTAGCCTGTCATTCAGAACTTATGGTACGGCAGTGGACACGGGCTGTGACGGACCCTATATTTAATGCACCCTTAGTACTCATGTATTTCTGTCCAGGGTCTTTATAAATTAATTCTTTTGTGCTCCATTCTAGCAACAATACACTATAGGATCAGGGAAAGCTATGAAGTCCTTCATGTTAAAGTGGTATTTGGCTAAAACTACAGTGATATCTGGTATATCTGAACACAATCCCTTATTGCTGTAATGCTTTGTGAGATATTTTGTTTTGATTATGACTGTATCTCATAACAGGCTCCGAGCTAATGCCCAAAGCTCTTTCTACCAGAATAGTTGGAGGAATATGGTGGTTTTTTACTCTGATCATCATTTCCTCCTACACTGCTAACCTGGCTGCCTTCCTTACTGTGGAAAGAATGGAGTCCCCAATAGACTCGGCAGATGATTTGGCCAAACAAACAAAAATAGAGTTTGGGGCTGTTCGAGATGGTTCAACAATGACCTTTTTTAAGGTAAGAAAATTATTCTGGTTTAAAAACTATTTTTTGTTTAGTTTTGCTGAAAGCTTTTGGTACTTAAAGGAAAACTATACCCCCCAACATTGTAGCTCTCTATAAAAAGATATTGCATAAAACAGCTCATATGTAAAACCCTGCTTCATGCAAATAAACCAGTTTCATAATAATATACTTTTTTAGTAGTTTTTGCTATTGGGTTATCTTAAATAGAAAGTTGCCATTTTAAAAAATAAGGGCTGCCTCCTGAGATCGTAGGATTCACGGTGCACACAAACAAACCAAACATGTTAGGTCACATGAGCCAATTAACATACAGAGTTTTGTCTTTTCCTTCCTCACTTCTTCCTGTTACAGTTAGAGCTGCAGTATTTCTGGTCAAGTGATCTCTGAGACAGCACACAGACCATCACAAAATGGTGGTTTAAGGCAAGAGATGTAAAAGGCCAATATTTACTTAAATATATATTCCAGTTTGATGAGATTCTTTAATATGCCACTTAATTTGACATCTGTTGCTTAAGTATTCATTTTGGGGGTAAAGTTTTCCTTTAACAAGAAAAGGTTTATAGTGCATTACTAAAACAGATGTGGGGTTCAGTTGTGCATTCCCCAAACCTACAGCTTGGGGAGAGAATCCATCCCAAAAAGATTCGTAAACAAAATTCGAAACAATTGTGGTTCATGTAATAGCCATACGTGTTCCGTACACAGGGCACTTAATCATAGGCTCAGATCTAACTTGTATCATGCAGAATTTGTAATGCCTTTTATTTAAGACATTATCATGGCATTTGAATCCAAGATCTTCTCTGCAAAGGAGCCGGAACCTAATCATTTTTGTGTGTGAACAGTCTTTGTCTGTTTATTTAAAAATGAGACCACTTAAAACGAATGTAGCTCTACTGTGTAAGACACCTTGTCTCAGTCATTAAGAAGATTCTTGTCTCCAAGACATGGTGTACAGCAAGCCTAAATGTTAATAATGCCCAAAACTAGATCATTAAACCGTTCATTTATCTCAAGTGACTGACTAATGCCTTTCTTTCTCATTTGGCAAAGACATTGTTCCCTAGTAAAAGTCAAGTATTAAAGGCACGCATTCCCTAGTCTCTTCACTTCTCTCTTGGAAAAGAAACATCATTATACGGCCTCAGTGAAGATCCAGGTGTAAAATAAATGTTATTGTTCTTCAGAGTTGGTTTCCATGATACCAATGAATTGAAGTACATCTTTTTCAATCTAAACTACAGTTAATTTAACATTATCAGTAAGATAATTAAAGGGATATAAACATAAAGGGAAAAAACTGGTGAGCATTTATATATAACATTTGAAACTCATTATAGTCTGGTTAACAATATAGATTATCTGTTATATTCATTTTTTTTTACATTTGTTTTTTATTTATTGTACAAGGTTTTGGTGATCTTCAATGAGTAAGTTGGTCCTCTATGACACTGAAAGGCTGGGAAAAGATATGCTGTAGTTCTTTTAGTAAACATACTGTAGATTGTCTGTGCAGAAAGAATAACCACTAATCAAATAGATTGCTTGGTAGTCAATTGAAAATGCCACCAAGATACTTCTAGAAGCTTTTCAGAAGGTCTATAAAATCCTCCTATTTGAGATCAGTATCTTATCAGTAAAAGTGATGTTTCTGAGTAAACATATAAGCTAGCTATACACAACTACATTGTCTGGTTTGTCCCAGTCACTAAATGAGGACATCTTTCCCCACTTTGGAAACCCAAGTTTGGGGGTATTTTTTTGTTAGACTTTTGGGGGCAGAGTCACTTAAGGGGCGAAGTGGCTAACGCTATTGAATTTTCGGCAGCGTTGCCAGGGATATCACCAATTCAGTTACAGGTGCAAGTGCCAATAGCGAATGGGACCGTTATTAGTGTTCATTTTTGTGACTTTTCGCTCTGGCGAACTATTGTTACTCCGCAAATTCACTACTAGTGCAGATTTTACTGAACATTACCTCTTTTGCCAGAGTTGACTTCACCACCTCAGACCAAGCGAAGTGCTATAAAGCAGCTACATCTTCCTCAATCTTCTGTCACTTGCATCATATTCTGTGTGCCGAAAATACATTAAAGTTCAAAAAACACTTTTTTTAAGGGGTATTAGCTGCAAAAGTCCTAACTTAGACTTTTTTTGGGTAACCGGCTTTCTCCACACAATTTATAACATATGGAACATTAATTTTACAGTGGGCTCATGTGTGGACATGTGTAATAAAAAGTGGTAACTTCAAGCATTTTCACCATTTATAATAAAGACCTCCATACAATTTTAAACTACCCGCCATATGCAAACTGACCTAAGAGCAAGATCGCTAGCGAATTTTTGCTAGGCACAAAGGAACGCTAGCTCATCTTCACTTCACTGCCAAAGTAACGCTAGCGAAAAGTCGCCAGCGTGCGTCGCCCCAGGGCACAACTCCGCATATGAGATAATTAGTGTAGTGGTAGGGAATTTGCGCCTGGTGAAGTGGTGCAATGTGTGCAAAGTGGTCGCTGGCGACAATTTGCCCTTTAATGAATTTGCCCCTTGGTCTACTGATTAGACCACAGACAGTGTGGGGTTCAGCTAGATCATTTGCCGGGATGATTTTTTATCCAGCCTGATTAATACCTTAGTAAACTCCAAACTGTTATTGATTTGGCAGGGCAATGTTTTGGGTCCATACTGGGTCAACTTGGTCAGAGTCAGCAGTGAATGACTGGGCATTGACACTTTACCATCTGTTCAAACATGTCAAACTCAGAAAAATGTCAGTAGGATAACACGTACTCTTTTATTTGCAGAAATCTAAAATTTCCACGTATGAGAAGATGTGGGCATTTATGAGCAGTAGGCAACAAACTGCCTTGGTGAAAAACAATGATGAAGGAATTCAAAGGGTTCTCACTACTGACTATGCTCTACTGATGGAGTCAACAAGCATTGAATATGTTACTCAGAGAAACTGCAACCTGACTCAGATTGGTGGACTTATTGATTCGAAAGGTTATGGAGTAGGGACACCTATTGGTAAGTTATCTTTTGATAATGACTGATCTATCTGTAGATATACTGAAATTCAGTTTTAACAATAAGTTAAAATATCTAAATGCAGCAAACTAATGGTCTAAGAAGTATGAACTACAAACTGCTCTTACTAAAAGAAACCCATATAAACAAATACTATTGTCTGTTAGGACAGAGCTAAGTTGGTCATACACATAAATCTCCTCCTGCTTGGCCAGATTGCCAAACAAGCAGATTTTTGCAGAGTTTGGTCATTCAAGTGTAAGGCCAAAGTGGGTTGATCAATCGATCTGGAAAGATCAATCCTTGGATGGGGGCCCATACAGAGCAGCCACCCACAGACATCCTCCATGTCCAGCAGGAGTTCCCAGCCCTTAGTTTTTCTGCCCAGACAGATTAATATCTGAAAAAACACAAAACAGATATCAAACAAGAAAAATATTGTTTTGATCTCATACAATTCAGTAAAAGCGAATCAAATCAGTATCTCAATCAATATTAATTATCAGTACCTGCACACAGCTACAATGTCATCTACTGCATGTTTTCAAATAAATAAAATAAAGCATTACATTTCCTTTAAATGCTGATGGCCCTAACAGCAGAATAGTCTCCAAGTTGTCGGCCTGCCAGAGACAAAAGTTCTTACCATAATTGTTAGCATAATAAAACCCTAAGGCTAACAGTGGAAGTGGAAACAAGATAAAGACTTAAACTAGATCACAAGAGTCCACCAAAATTTTCAAGAGCACATTTGAATATCTTTGTGAATAAATGTTTAATAGTACATGTATGAGATCCCTTATCTGGAAATCCATTATCCAGAAACCTCTGAATTTTATAAAAGCCATCTCCCCATAGACTCCATTTTATCCAAATAATTCAAATTTTTAAGATGGAATTCCTTTTTCTCAATAATAAAACAATACCATGTACTATTGCCCAAACTAAGATATAAGATGATTAGAGACAAAGCAGTCCTGTTGGGTTTATATCATATTTAAAGGAGAAGGAAAGTCTTTTTTACTTGGGGGTGCCAAAAGTTAAGCACCCCCAAGCGATAGCATTTACTTACCTGACCCCCCGGGCCGGTGCTCCTATCAGGAGAAAACTGCACGGGCCCAGAGTTATTCCAGGGAGGTATGAAGGTTTGAAGATCCAAATTACGGAAAGATCTGTTATCTGGCAAGCCCCAGGTCCCGAGCATTCTCGATAACAGATCCCATACCTGTAGTAATACAATATATATTACCAAGGCATTGTAAACAAGTCGGCAAGTTAGCTAACGCCATTAGCTTCGGATGTTTGAAAACCTCAACTCTGTGTATTAGGTTCTAGAAAATAATTCCCCGTATGTGTATAATCTATAACCCTGGAAATGTCTAGGAAGATTTGTAATCTAGAAAGACTATGTTAGCTGAGGAAGACCTAAATAAACTACATTTTGAACGAAATTCGCTAATTTTTCGGCGAAGTGAAACAACGCAAATTCGCCCATCACTAATGGTCGAATATTCGAACGATTTTTACTTCGAATCGAAGTCGAAGTAAATTCGAAGTCGTAGTATCCTATTCGATGGTCGAAGTATCCAAAAAATTACTTTGAATTTTGAATTTTTTTACTTTGAAAATTCTCTCGAATTCACTTCGACCCTTGATAAATCTGCCCCTTATATTTAAAGAACAAATACCAGCATAAATTATTGAATTAATGAAAATCAAACACTTTTTTAAACTTATCCCCCAAGCAAGTAAAAATCCCCACTCCCCCCAAAATATTCATTTAATGTTCATTAGTCACATATTAAATGCTGCCATGCTTCCTTAAATATAAGGAAAGTGTGTCAACGATGCTTAGAAATGATCTTATTACCATCCAAAGGGGGATTTCTTATAAATCTGTGCCTTTGATGGTGTGACCAAAATAAATAATAACATGAATGGTTTCTTCACATGGGAAATCAGAGACAAATAAAGTGAGCAAGTCGAATTATTCACACTTAGAACCTGTACACATTGCTTGATGCGAATACAGAATTGAAGTCCAATGAGCAGGATACTGTCTGTATATGTGTGTTTCGTTGAGTACAAATCATATTAAAGATTAGTTTTAACAATATATGGAATATACTGACTTGAGACTTGATGCACATGATATAAGCAATGGTTTAGAACATTTAGGATGGGTTAAAGGGCATGTAAAGGCAAAAAAATAAAATGCCATTTTTACTTTCTTTAATGAAAAAGAAACCTATCTCCAATATACTTTAATTAAAAAATGTGTACCGTTTTTATAAGAAACCTGACTGTATAAATAACACCCTGCTGAGAGAGTCAATTCAATTCAAAGTATGGTTTGTCTGCAGGTTAGAGTTCATTGAAGAACGTGTAACATCATTTCCAATTAAAGTACAGTCCGCTGGGCCAGACAAGGAAGCCTTAAAAGCCCTGTTGACTGAAAGCTAACCAGTTCAGACACTCTTAACAAAAGTGACTGGCTAAAACATAACTTTTAATAAATATTTTAAAACCATAACACACACCACCAACGTGCTGAGTAAAAACAACAAGACTCCATGGTGTTAGTAATGAAGTCTGGGTAAAGTGTCCCTAAAAACACATTAAAACCAGGCTATAGATAGAACGGTGCAAAGCACAAATCCAACTGTCTCAATTGACAGTGTGCTGGTTATAAGCAGTATGGAGTGATGGATGCCAGTCGCAATCCCAGAACCCTCCCTTCCACAAGTTCCCCAGGCCAAAATTTTCTACCTAGCTACGTAGGGAGCAAGTGGGAGCTAGTCGCCCACCGTCCACCTATGCCAAAGCCCGACGCGTTTCGCCGTTTGCGCGGCTTCCTCAGGGGCATAAGTGCCGGGTGTGTGTCAAAATTCGGTTTAAATAGCCGTCTCTAGCCGTCCGTCTGAAAGGGCGCATTTAGAATGACGTCATTTCCGGTCGCGCATGCAGAGAAAGTGCTTAGGCGCTTCAATATGCCTAATGCGCATGCGCTGCCCACACGAACTCCTCCTGTGATGTCATCCTCACCAATCGCGTGTATGTTATGTCCCTTCAGGCGCTTTGCAGTATATTTTTTGCGCATGCGCTGTCCCAATCTGACAAAAAATAAATAATTAAATAACTAAAGGTTCGTGCGCACTTCAAGTTTGGCACGCAATAAATGAGTGTGGACGCCTTATTAGTCTAAAGGGCATGCGCTATCTCAATTGTAATGACATGCGCTTCATGCATTCGTATCTTGCGCATGCGTACCCTATGGAACACTCGTTGCTACGAAGTATATGGCTAGTAACCTATTCAAGGTGCAGCAAGATTATATGCAAAAAACAAAGTAACAGGCCCCAAGGTTTAAGATACTAGTGCTCGGGATAGTGGCGAGCTAGAGATCGCTACAAATTATTCAAAAGGAACAGTACCAATACTATTCTTTTTAAAGAAAAACTTTACATATAGATAGCTTCCTCAGTTAATTATTAGTCTATTATTGTATCAAGAAAAATTATTACGATTTACAAAAATGGAGAGAAAGTAAAGCCCTCATTTAGGCCATATGGCACTTTGGTGTTTAACCAGTAAATCCATTGTGCCTCGCGCTGCAATAATTTCCTGTCAATATCGCCAACCCGCATTGTAGGTTTAATGTGATCTACTGCTGTAAATTTTAACATCTCAATATTGCCATTGTGTGTTTCATTGATGTGTCTCGCTACCGATGTGTTTCTCCTGTGCCTCACATCTCCAACATGCTCAAGGATCCTTCTCCTAAATTCCCGTTTTGTTTTGCCCACATAGCGTTTCCCACACCCACAATTCATCAGGTATATTACTCCTGATGTTTTGCAATTCATAAAAAACTTTAAGGTGTAATCAGGGATGTCCAATCTACCATGGCATGTCGACGCTTTCTCTATGAAGGGACAGGCTTGACAGCTACCACATTTATAGCAGCCTTTAGTTTTATTTTCTAACCATGTTGGTTTAGCCTCATTGCTAAGGTGGCTATGTACCAACTGGTCATGTAGATTTCTACTGCGTCTAAAAGTGATTGTGGGATTACTCCCAATGACTTCTGATATATCTTTGTCCTGCTCAAGAATGTGCCAGTGTTTACTTAGAATTTGGCGAATTTCCTTGTGTTCAGAACTATAGTTCCCAATGAACCTTATCACTTTCTGATCCTCACTCGGACTAGCTGGTCCACTACTTGCTGTTTTTCTAGGAACCAAAAGGTGACTTCTGTCTGCCGTGAGCGCTCTCTTGTACGCTTTCTTGAGGGAGTTGTGGCTATACCCCCTCAATTTGAATCTTTGGTACAATTTATCAGCTTCAGTCTTAAATTCGGACACAGTGCTACAGAGCCTTCTGACCCTCAAATACTGTCCTGTCGGGATGCCTCGAATAAGGCGTGTAGGATGTTGGCTTCGAGCATGCAGGAGATTGTTAGTTGCTGTTTCCTTTCTGAACACCGTAGTTTGGATATTGTTGTTGGGGTCTCTATAGATTCGAATGTCAAGGAAATTAATTACGTCTTTATTAATTTCAGCTGTAATTCTCAAATTTATGTTATTCCTGTTTAGAGCATCGACTAACCTACGAAATTTTTCTGGAGAACCTGACCATATTACTATTACATCGTCTATGTAGCGTAACCATAGTACGATGTATTCTGTGAACTCTGCGAGGGTTTCGTTAAACACAAAATTCCGCTCCCACCACCCCAAATAGATATTGGCATACGTGGGAGCGCAGGTACTACCCATCGCAGTGCCACGTATTTGATGGTAGTAGTGCCCATTAAATGTGAAAAAGTTGTGTTTAAGTAAAAATTCCAACAGTTCTACCACAAATGTATTGTGTTTCTTGTATTGTTGTCCCCTTTGCTCTAAGGTGTCCATGACCGCTTTAAGTCCTATCTCGTGCAGGATGCTTGTATAGAGTGATTCGACATCTAAGCTGGCCAGGTAATGATCCTCACCTAGAGAGATTCCTTCTAGATGCCGTAAAGCATCCATGGTGTCTAAAATGAAAGAAGGAAGACTATATACAAATGGTTTTAGTATTTGATCAATATAGATACTGGCAGGTTCCGTTAGGCTGCCTATACCTGAGACGATTGGACGTCCAGGTGGGGACATTGCATTTTTGTGGATCTTGGGGATCGTATAGAAAGTGGGGATGGTAGGTGATTTTACCATCATGAAATTAAATTCCTCCTTACTGATAATGTTAGATTCTTTCCCTCTTTTGAGAATGCCACTCAGCTCTATCTGAAAAGCCTTCAGAATGGTTTTAAAATATTTATTAAAAGTTATGTTTTAGCCAGTCACTTTTGTTAAGAGTGTCTGAACTGGTTAGCTTTCAGTCAACAGGGCTTTTAAGGCTTCCTTGTCTGGCCCAGCGGACTGTACTTTAATTGGAAACCTGACTGTATGCAGTGAAATTCTCCCTTCATTTACTGCTGTGGATAGGAATTGTCAGACAGTCCCTAACTGCTGAGCAGGGAAACAATCATACTTATGTACAGCAGGGGAGCCCCCGCCTTACTTCCCAGCCATGCAGAACTCCAGCAGCTTTGTTTATGATGATCCCTAAGCAGCCCAGACCACACTGAGCATGTGCACAGTCTTAGTCTTGCAAAGATGTCTAACAAGTTACAAGATGGTGACCCCCTGTAGCCAACTTTGAAAGCATAAATTATTTGTTTGATTAGGCTTGTGGTGCAGTAAGTTCATGTTTATATTTAGTATACAAAATACTACATCTTTAGCCTTATTCTATTTTAGACTTTACATGCCCTTTAAACATTTAAACAATATGAAATTCATGTTACGCAGAAGTCCCTTACTATGTTCTGTCTGTGCTTTATTTATTGGTCTCTCCATGGGAGATCCCCACTCCTCTTCAGCTACTTCATTAAAACAAGATGCAATACAATAGAAATGCATATATAGTGGCATACAATACATTATATATTTTCTTTAGCACATAATCATTGCTTCCCTAAAATCAGTTTTATTGGGAGTGGGTGTAGTAACAATGACAAGGAGTGAACATTCAATTTCAATGTATTTTTCCAGAGGTGTCATAAAAGCCTAATTTCCACATTCCTTGGAAGTAATATACATTTCAAAAATTTGACATTTACATTTTTCTGTAGAATGAACATTTATTTCATCAGTTACATTTGTGAAACCTTATGTTACTCAGTGGTGTATAAAAAAAAAATAATCAACGTCAAATTATGAGTCTCCACTGGAGGTTCAATTCTGTGGCTGTCACTCGTGGCAGAATTATTATGTTTCAAAAGTAAAATTCAATTGCTTTATTAAAATAAAAAATACAAATGATATGTTCTCCCAGCCTTCCAAATATAATGTAGAACTGGAGCTTTTTATTTGAATGTAATACATGCAGTTTCTGGGAACCGTTGATAGAGAATGCTAAAACTTATGACAAGCACGCAGTGAAAAATATATGTCTGTGCTTAAACAAACCAAAGAAAAAATAGACAAGTGTCCCAGTCACTTATTTTTAATCATTCCTTGTCAATAAATCTTACAATGTCATGATTTTGCTTTCATTATATATAATATGTATATATATAATATAGGGGCTGCTCTATAAATCGTTGAAGTTTCTTGTTTATCAGATTAAATTATTTACAACTTTGACTTCACCTGCTTTCCTCACCCTAACTGTAAAGAACTTTGACGTCAATCAAAGTTTGTTTCTGTGGAAGGATGAAGAACTGAAGGCAGAAGATGAGAGAAGAAATGATCAATATATTTTACTCAACGAAAATTATTTTATTGCTGAAAATACGAATGAACCAACGCAAACTAAAGTTGTTGGAAAACGAATGAAATAATAATTATTACCCAATTAAAAATAATAATTACCCAATATTTTAGTACTCTAAACTTGATTACATTTCCATTACAATTGATTATATAACTAGACATTTCTGGGAACCACAGGATCATAATTTTAAGGCCCAAAACAAGCCATTTTCATGAAGATAACCTTAAGCTTCTTAACAGTCCTACTGGTTCTTCCATACCCCCTGGCTTCTAGCAGAGACAAGTCTGTTCCTCTATAGTTACACCCCAGTTCATTAGTATTTGATAACTAATTCAATATCCCTTCAACATGGATAAAAACATTTTAAGGTTAAAAAATTTTTTTCCAACATCAGTGGGAGCTAGCAAAGCTTTTCTTCCTTAAAGGACTAGACTAGACTTAGGGGCAGATTTATCAAGGGTCGAATCTCGAAGTAAAAAATACTTCGAAATTCTACCATCGAATTTAAATACTTCGAATATCGAATTCAAAGTTTTTTACCGAAGAAAAACGATTAAATCATTCGAATCAAAGGATTCGAACGATTTCAGTGATCGATCGATTTTACTTCGACTACAAAAAACGTAGAATAGTGCATTAGAAGGTCCCATAGGCTAACATAGCACTTCAGCAGGTTTAATTTGGCGAAGTATTGAAGTCGAAGTTTTTTTAAAGAGACAGTACTTCGTACTATTTTACTTCCAATCGAAGTTGAAGTAAATTCATAGTCGTAGTATCCTATTCGATGGTCAAAGTATCCAAAAAATTACTTTGAATTTCAAATTTTTTTACTTTGAAAATTCCCTGGAATTCACTTCGATCCTTGATAAATCTGCCCCTTAAAGTCTAGATCAAATGTAATTTGTTCTTGGTGGAAACATTTTATTTAACCCCCAGATCAACATTTTATTACTGTTTAACAATTGTTCTTGCTTCTTCTCACCAGCATTTTTTGATAAAAAATAATTCAGGAACTCAAACCTTCCAAGATTCAATTGATATAACTGCTTCACCATTGTTTGTTAAATAAAAATGGTTCTATAACTTAAGTTGTTGAAGGTTTCTCAGTTCTTATTAGCATTAGATAAATATAACCCAACCCGAATACTAGTCTATAAACATTTTCTCATTTTTCTTCTTGACCCAAATTAGAAACGTGTTCATGTTTTTTCATGTTTTAGATTTGAATATGATGCCATTTTCTGTCTTGTTACTATTATTATGGTAGGTTATTGTATGATATGTAGGGTTATTGTGCCTTAAAGGAGATCTATTGCAAAAATGAAAACTTAATATAAGCTTCCTCATACTGGAATAAGAGACTTTCTTAATATAAATATAAATATAAATTCTGAGCTGTATCTGAAATAACCAATTTACTCTTCACTGTCCCCCTCTCAGTATCTGTCTTCATTCCATCTTTATGCAGGTGTCAGTCTGAATTTGAATGACAGGTATATCTAATACAGCCTTTGGAGGGGGTTTTCCTAGAAGATGTACTCTTTCAAAATCACTAGATGTACTGTCTCTCTACATGCAGGATTTGTGCCACGTCAGTAATTTTGTTTGTGCTGGAGTCAGTTGTTTTAGTAAGCTTTAATACATCTGTTAGGATGGGGAGCCCCCCACTGTCAAATCAAAATCTTACACCAAACTCTTAAATGAAGAGAGAATGCTTAGAAAGAGATAGTGAAGATAAATCTGATTTTATCCGATTTAGTTTTGTATGATGAAGCTTAAATAAAATTTTCTTATTTGCAAAAGTTCCCCTTTAAACATAAGTCTGTATAGTCCTTTAACAGTAAGCCACATGGGAGGGGAGTTTGTTGTGGAAATGTGACTTGAAGGAGTCCAAAAATGTGCTTGTAGGTGTGCCCAGGAAAGTGAAGTTACGCCAATGAGAACAGGCATACAAAAATAGTTCTTACAGAGATGGAAGATTTAGCTCTCTAAATATTGACAACATGGCATACGTACTAGTAATAGGGCTTCCTGGACAAGCCAAAGTGGAGGGAGGGAAGCTTTGACCGGGCTAGGCAGGCTATAGGCAAATAAGGGGTTGGGATTGGTGGTGAGGAAAGGAAGGAGGGCTTACCAGCAGGGTGTATCCAGGGGGAGAACTGGTTGGCAGCCATCTTCCTGAATAGTCTGGTGAAGCAGCATCCCGCCCTCCCGCCCCCTTTTTTGACTAGTGAAGGGTATCATCAAGTTCATTTGTCGGCGGGGGGAATGCTTGCCAGTGTGGGGTAATGGGGCTTAGTACCCTATATGTGGTGTGTTAATGCCTCTCCGGGTAAGGGCCCCGGGTGGTAAGTTAAGTGAGGCCATCTGCTACTACTTGCCCATCCAAGGGCAGCGCCCTGGTGGCCGGCATGGCAGTGGGCTCGGTCACTCAGTGGAGTAACCTGTGAGGCAAGCATTCCCATGATTTACTGTTATATTACAGTTATGTATGGTTATTTACATTTATTAATGTTTAATAAAGCTGCGGCCTTTAAATTCCATCCTGGGCTTCAAGTGTCTTTATTGTTCATGAGGAGTTATATGTGTGGGAAGATCAGTGGAACAGGGTAAGACGGTGGCCTTAACACTGCCCGGGTCAACAGTGTTCCTATGTTGTGCTTAGTCTGTTGTAACAAAAATGTGAACACTGGTTGGTCACAACTTAATTTGTGCCTAATTACTTTCCACAGGGTCACCCTACAGAGACAAAATTACCATTGCTATACTCCAACTCCAAGAGGAAGGGAAATTACATATGATGAAAGAGAAATGGTGGCGTGGGAATGGTTGTCCAGAAGAAGACAGCAAAGAAGCCAGTGCTTTGGGAGTGGAGAACATTGGTGGTATTTTTATTGTTCTTGCTGCAGGGCTTGTTCTCTCCGTCTTTGTAGCAATAGGAGAATTTATTTACAAGTCCCGGAAAAACAGTGATATTGAACAGGTAAGTCTAGTATTTATTATATATTGAATGTCACGTTTATTTCTTTAACCCTTTGTTGACTTTACAGAGAATGACCAATAAACTCAATGTCCCCTTGAACAACCACGTCAATGATTTGATTAGACATGGGGACCTGGCACTGAAGTTGAGTTCAAAGTTATTTACACAGGAGGATCAATAAAAACTGCACAATAAGATTGTGATTTATCTACATTCAAATTTACATTTTTGCCACGATTCGAATTATATTTTCAAAAACTCGTAAGTCGCGTATTCATAAACATAAAATACTCTAATGTAAAATTTCAGTATCTTAAAGCTTTCAAGTTCAGGCAGAAGTCAATGGGAAATGCAAAATTCAAGCCATTTTTTTTAGTTTGAGATTTTCAGGGTTTTTGGATTCAGTTATAAATAAGCATTCGAGTTTTTGGTTTGAATTGTGAGTTTATTTGAAGTAGAATGTAATACCTCACAAATTAGATTTTTGATAAGTAAGCCCATATTATTTTTAGATAATATATTTATTCAGAGTTGGCCAGAGTTTCAAGGCTGAGGAAAACTGTACTTGAACAAATATGAATCTGCTTCTGGTGTACGTGCTAATTGTTTCCATGACCTATTCTGAATTTTGTCCCCAATTTGTCATGGGTTCTGCCAACCTTCTGTTTAAATGAAGGAATCACCAAGCATCAGAACATGGACACAGATTTAACCTTAGAGTTTGAGAGAGGTGTTTGATGTTTATATAATTCCTTCTACAATGATCTATGATCTTTTTGTGTAGGAGGCTAAGGCTTGAGGTCTTAAAACTGTTTTTCATTGTCTATTAATAAGTATTCCGTTATTTTCATGAATTTCCTTTTATCATAAACCATTTATTATAAGAGTGGAAGGTTTCAAAATCTATCAATTTCTAATCAAGCTTCTTTGCTTAGTCTCAGCAATATAATTGTTCTTCAGTACAGGATCCAAATTCTATTAGATGCTCTGCTAATCCATATATTTAGTGATTCTTTCCTCATTACATTTACATGCATAATAATATACCAGCTGTTGTTATTTGAAAACTTGAAAGATAAAAGGAAGGAAATGTCAGCAAAATATAATTCAAATTGTATAATATAAAATATAATATACAATATAATATAATTTAATATAAAAATAATAATTCAATTGTAAAAGGTATAAAAGTGTAGTATATGCACAAAGTCCAACATTGGAGGTGACCCTAATATGAAACTTGTGCCAAAACATTGACTTGATATATGTGTTTGAAAAAATGTGTTTGTTTTGATGTGTTTTTAAATGAGTCCCTCGAGTGCAACACAAGGGAATTCTACTTCTTTCGAGCCACATGGTTCTAGCCGTCTGTATAGCAGAACAATTAGATATCATCAATGGTCTGTACCTACATTAAAAGACAGTCTTGTGATGTTGCTCTGCTTAGAAATGATCAGAGAAACGTTGGATGACCATGGTTAATCATCACTGTTGTCATTAAATAGGCTTTACAGCTACTGTAGAAAAATTTCTTTTGTGTTTTGTGTTTTTTTTTCAAGATTTATTTTTCTGCTGCTAATGTAATGGAATTAAAACAGTACCACCTGCCAGCCAGTTTGGTGGACTGAATAAAGTCAGTCGAAAATGAATTTGCTGAGAAAAGGATGTTGCTCTGCTTAAAACTTACCAGAGAAATGTCAACTTACTCTTCTCTGCTCATTAACTTCATATTTTTGCAGAGCTATTATCAGGGGCATGTGTGCCATACATTTCTTCTGACATTTAAATAATCTGATTTAGGATCAAGAAAAGGACTAAATATTATGTTGATTTCACAGATGTTGATTGTTTTGTTTTATATTTCTTTTACTCATTAAAGGCTTGGTTTAAAAGATAACTAAACCCTATAAAAATTATATATTTATATGTGTGTGTGAATACAAGTATATGTACTTTACCAGCACAGAGGTTCAGCAGCCATATAGCCATATATAATCCAAGCCTTCAAAGTTGTCCACAGGAGCTTCCCATCTTAGATCTTTTTAAACCATTTTTTGAGCGTTGATGGCACTGTACATGCTCAGTGTGCTCTGGGCTAAGCTCATTGCAAATCATCAAAACATTAGCAAAAAGTGTGAATATATTTATTGCAGAAGCTAAATCTACAGGGCTTTTTCATAATTAATTCTGAGCAATGCAAACTGCACTGGTTTCTATGCTGTGATCTAATCTGAATCATTACTACTGTAGTATACTGTATATACACCATATATTTCAGTGGGTCCCTGAGCTCAGTTAACTGTCCACACATCTGCCAACATTCCCTTTAACCTCATGCTTCCCTAAAATTTAGGAATTTAGGAATTGTTTGCCACACTTTAGACCACACTTTGATCTTCTCTAACCTGTCCCAAAAACTCAAACCTGCCCCTTCTCCACAAAGCATTAGAACTGAGATGAGCCCCAGGGTAGGAGAGTTGACAGGTATGGGACGTAGCACATATATTGTTATTATATTGTATCTGTGGAATTAAGCAGCAGTTTTGTTTTCAATTTTGTTTCTTCATCATCTAATTTGGAATGTGTGTTTTTTTTTAATTTTCATTTCTGCTTTGTGCTTTCTGTATTTATAATCCCATGCTCCCATCTTAACCATGCATGTTTTCTTTTTTTATCTTATTCTTTTTTGCATGCAAGGCCTTTTGTTTCTTTTATGGACTGCAAAATAAGCCAGCGCCCCCATGCAACTCAGCCTCGGGAACCACTATATCTACGGAATTAGACTGTGGCAAATTAATCCGGGAGGAAAGGGGAATTCGAACACAGCCCTCTATCCACACTGTTTAGTCATTAAGCAAAAGGTGTGTCCAACCGAAAGAAAGCCTACTGTAATAATCTATTGTATAAGTAAATATTTATATATATATATATATATATATATATATATATATATATATATATATATATATATATATATATATATATATATATATATATATTATATCAAGGGTGTGATCAGAAAAACTGCTGAAAACTGCAGAAAAGAAAGTCCCTAAGTACACCATTAAAGTACCTACAGCAATTCCTTCCACCCAATATATTGTAGAGACCAAGGAAGCTTTCAATTCTAAATTCTTATACATTCAGATTTACAGATAAGCATGAAATTTCAGTGTGCAATTGGTGAGACAAAGTAAGAAAGAGGAAGCACTAGAAAGTAAAGGTAAATGAGTAATAGGTGTCACTTCCAAACTCAAGGGCAGTGTATAAAATGCAGTTTTGGATGCAAAACTCAATGTTTTACTCAAGTTTGTGTCAAAATAGACGCAACTGCTATTATCAGGTGCAAGTTGAATCTAGCATTACAAGAACATCTCATATCCAAGCCTACAAGAGGAAGAAGTAAAAGAAAATTTAAAGGAAGGGTGAGAATATTAGAGAGCATAGTGATCATAAAGGATAAAAGTGGTAGGTAAGATGAAAGTAAGAACAAAACATTACAGGGAAATGTAAACGTGGAAGGGTTGCCGGCACTCCTGTCTACTGAGCAGCCAATGGAAGGTGTTCCTATATCCGGTCTTCCTTTTAAAATTGCCTTGGGCCTTATAGATTAATTAGCGAAAGAGAAAGAAGAGTGATATGATGGAGTGACATTTGGAGAGAAAATAACATTTTGCTTATTCCTTGCATCTAGTATTATATGAAAATATAATGTAGAGGAAGGAGTAAAAGAAAACTTAAAGGAAAGGTGAGACTATTAGAGAGCATAGGAATCATAAAAGATAAAAGTGATAGGTAGGAGGGTGAATGTCAGAACAAGGCATTTCAGGGAAATGTAAGTGGAAGGCCTGTCTCCTGAGCAGCCAATGGAAGGCATTCCTGTTAATGGTTTTCCTTTTCAAATGGCCTTTGGCCTTATCAATTTATTCATGAGAGAGAGAGAGAGAGAGAGAGAGAGAGAGAGAGAGAGAGAGAGAAGGGTGATATGATGGAGTGACATTAGGAAAGATAGTTAGTGTAAGAGAAGGTGGAATAATGTTTTGTTTATTGCTTGCATTTAGTATTACAAGAACATATCATGTCCATACGTATGAGCGGAAGGAGTAAAATAAAAGTTAAAAGGGTAAAAATATTAGAGATCATAAAAGAGAAAAGTGATTTTTTGATGTGAGAGAGAAGAAAGAAGAGTGATATGATGGAGAAGGTTGGTGTAAGAGAAGGTGAAATAGTGTTTTGTTTATTTCTTGCATCCAGCAATACAAGAACATCTCTTGACCTACGAGAGGAGGGTGTTAAAGAAAAGTTAAACGAAAGAGGAGAATATTAGAGATCATAGGGATCATAAAGGAGAAAAGTGATAGATCACGTGAAAGTAAGAACAAGGCATTACAAGGAAATGTAAGTGGAAGGCCTAGTGGCACTCCTGTCTCCTGAGCAGCCAATGGAAGGTGTTTCTATCATGGGTTTTCCTTTTAAAATGTCTTTGGGCCTTACAGATTGATTAGTGAGAGAAAAAAGAAAGAAGAGTGATATGATGGAATGACATTGGGAGAGGAAGTAATGTTTTGTTTATTCCTTGCATCTAGCAATACAAGAGCATCTCATGGCCAAGCCTCTGAGAGGAGGGTGTAAAAGAAAAGTTAAAGGAAAGGGGAGAATGTTAGACATCTTAGGGATCATAAAGGAGAAAAGTGATAGATCAGGTGAAAGTAAAAACAAGTCAATACAAGGAAATGTAAGTGGATGGGCTGGTGGCACTCCTGTCTACTGAGAACCCAATGGAAGGTGTTCCTATCACTGGTTTTCCTTTTAAAATGTCGTTGGGCCTTATAGATTGATAAGTGAGAGAGAGAGAAGAAAGAAGAGTGATATGATTAAGTGACATTAGGAGAGAAAGTTGGTGTAAGAGAAGGTGGAATAACGTTTTGTTTATTCCTTAATAAGAATTCTGGAGGAGGGTATACAAACAGGCATCAGACAACTGATCTTTTATACAAAGAAAGTCTATTTATTTCCCTTTTATTGCTCCTGGTTAGTTTCCTCTGTGGTCTCCAATGATTTCTCTTTTCCTTCTTCGTTTAATAACTAACCACTCAAAGGTCAAGGTTCACCATCCTCTCATATCATTTCATGGCTGAGGGGGGAAAAAGGAATGCAGATCAATTTTGAAAACAAATTGAAAGGTTCTTTTGATTTGCTAAAGGTCACATGTAATTGCCGCTTGTGGAGTAAAGGTCTGGCACAATAACGTTCACTTCTAAGATCTTCGGCAGAAAGCGTTTTCATTTCTTTTGGTTCCCAAGTTCTTGATTTTCTTTTGAAACGCTGATGATGGCGTTGGCGACCAAGGTAACACAAAATTATTTCCCCGAGAGAAACTGACAGGCCTTGGATTATCTTCGAGGTCTGTAATGTCTTGTTTAAGAGACAGCACTCGATTGTTCTGGCCCTTCAGTGTGTGATTGTGATGATACTTCAGAATTTATTGAGTCTGAGAAGCTTGAGAGATTGGCAAGAAGAGCCTACACTCAGCTTTTCTTTTTAATATTGAATCTCTAGTTGCCTCTTTCTCCATACTTTTGGCACCTTCTCTAGATGTTATATCTGTCCCGTCTCACTGACTGAAAGCTTTAGAAGAATCAAAGTTAATAGGGGTCATTTAGTATAAGAAAGGCAATGTACAAAGTGCAAAGCATGAACACACTGTCTACCTAAATGTAGAATTTGTGCAGATCAGCATTCGGATTCATTGGAGGGGCATGTAGACATCCCCTCTCCTGCTGTTTACCCATCACCTATCTTGTGTAACATTCATATGTGTAAGTTAGGGTATGGCAGAGGATGCAGGACCCAATGGATATGGTAGGCAGTATGGGTGGGGTTCACCTGTAATCCCTGATACTGCTCTCTGCACTTTGCAATGAATAATTTGTATCCAGCATTAGGGGCAGACCACAGCCAGACTATTGGAAAAAGTGCTGGCTAAATGGGCACTGCAGGGCACACTCTTGCTCCCTTTGGTGTTCTTGCATTTCTTCATAGTAAATTATCCCTAATTAGCTAAATGATTAGCCTATCTATTATCTGTCTATCATTATCTATCTATCTATCTATCTATCTATCTATCTATCTATCTATCTATCTATCTATCTATCTATCTATATATTATCAATCTATTATATAACTATCATCTATCTATCCATTCATCTATGTAACTATTCTCTATCTATTCTCTATCATATAACTATATATCTATCTATCCACCTGTCTATCTATACTAGGGATGCACCGAATCCACAATTTTGGATTCGGCAGAACCACCGAATGCTTCGCGAAAGATTTGGCCGAATACCGAACCGAATCCTAATTTGCTTATGCAAATTAGGGGCTGGATGGGGAAAACATTTTTTACGTCCTTGTTTTGTGACAAAAAGTCTTGCGATTTCCCTCCCCGTCCCTAATTTGCATATGCAAATTAGAATTCAGATTCAGTTTTGCCGGGCAGATGGATTCAGCCGAATCCTGCTGAAAAAGGCCGAATTCCGAACTGAATCCTGGATTCGGTGCATCCCTGATCTATACTATATATACTATATATACTATATATGTATAATCTATCAATCTATCTATCCATCTATCTATCTATCTATTTATATATTCATCTAGTCTATCTGTCTATCATCTATCTATCTATTATCTATCTATCCATCCATCCATCCATCCATCCATCCATCGATCTATCGATCTATCTATCTATCTGTCTTTATATTTTCAGTTAAGTAAAGGCATTTCAATCAAGTGCTATAGTTTTACTATATGCTCTTTGACCCCTCTTTATCCCACCCTTTCCCCAGTGGGATGGCTTTAATGAAGCTATTTTTGGGGCAGTCAGTGACTTTCAACCAGATCATGGCACTGATTACCCCACCTTGATTCTGTAGACTGAACACAAAAACCCTCCTATACATGTAACTATCTTTCCTCTAAGTATGTATTGCCCCTTAGCCAGTGAACTCCTACTTGCCCATAAGGGTTGCCATGCTCTTTACTAACAACATGAGCATATGTTTAACAATGAGTCCCTGACAGGCTTGTTCTTAAATTAATAATTACATAATAATGAAATATACCCTTGGGTAGTTTTTGTAAGAGCTGGCAGAGAATGTAATAGAGAATTATTATATCTTTTTTTTATTTTCCTTATGCTTTTAGTGTTAACAGCCCAACTGTGTGCAAATGGTTTATTTAGCAGCAGAAAATAGAGTGCATTATTCGAACAAACTCCATAGTCCTATGCAGAGTACAAATACACGTTGACCTACTCATAAGAGCACATCATGATCCCACTTGCTCACTAGTCTATAAATAGCGGAGAATGTTATTTTTCCATTTTTATTTGTCTCAGAAATCGAACATGTCGCTAAACTTTAACTCACTGCGTTCCATAGAGCACACATTGGCTATGCATATTTTTTTTGAAAACATTTATTTTCAGACTTTTTGGGGTCATATCCCTGTTTGCTGTCCAGAATTTTGTGCTAGGTTCATAACAATATATATTCCTGGGATGGGATCTTCTATCCAGAAACCCATTATCCAGAAAGCTCCAAATTACAGAAAGGCTGCCTCCCATAGTCTCCATTATAATCAAATAATCCAAATTTCTAAAAATGATTTCCTCTTTCTCTGAAGTAATAAAACAGTAACTTGTACTTGATCCCAACTAAGATATAATTAATCCTTATTGGAGGCAGAATCAAATTGTTGGGTTTATTTAATGTTTACATGATTTTCTAGTAGACTTAAGGTATGAAGATCCGAATTACAGAAAGATCCCTTATCCAGAAAACCCCAGGTCCCGAACATTCTGGATAACAGGTCCCATACCTGTACTTAATATTAGTTATCCTCCTTTTGTTACTTTAGATGGTATCGGGCTTTGGTACCTGTCCTCTGATCCACGACCCTGTGGAAGGCAGTTTCTTCTCTCAAGACCAGGGCTCATTTATTAACACTGGGTAAATTTGAACTTGGGCAGTAGCCCATGACAACCAATCATTGATTAGCACATACTGTATCTGATTGGTTGCCATGGGTTACGTGCAAGTCATGGCCTCTGAGGAGCCTATCAAAATAGCAAACAAAATGCTACACTTTTAAAAAATCTTTATACACCAGATTTATGCTATTAATGTAGATAGGAATCAATTAAAGGAATGGTTCACCTTTAAATTAGCATGGCCAATTCAAACCAACTTCTCTATTGGTATGTATTATTATTTTTTTTTAATTATTTGCCTTCTTCTTCTGACTATTTCCAGCTTTTAAATGGGAGTCATTGACCCTATCTAAAAAGCCTCTGTAAGGCTACAAATGTATTGTTATCGCTACTTTTTATTATTCCTCTTTATATTCAGGCCTCTCCTATTCATATTCCAGTCTCTTATTCAAATCAGTGTATGGTTGCTAGGGGAATTTGGGCTCTAGCAACCAGAATGCTGAACTTGCAAATTGTATAGCTGCTGAATACAAAGCTTAATAATTAACAAAACCAACTATCACTCTCTACATCTTACTAAGGGGCTGATTTATCAAGGGTCGAATTTACAGTTCATGGGGATTTTTTAGACTTCCATAAACTCAAAATTCGACCAACTGCAATTTATGAAAAAATTTGAATTTTTTAGACTCGGGGAATGGGATCTACCCGCAAACTTGAATCGAATTCAAATCAAATTTGAATCAAATACGATTCGAGTTTTTTAGAATTGATCCCAGGGCATCCCCCATAGGCTAAAACAGCAATTCGGCACGTTATGGCGAATAGTCGAATTTGAAAATGAAGAGGGCCAGTACATTATAAATTTCGAAAATCTTATTCAAATTTTTTTAAAAACTCGAATAGAATTTTAACTATTCAATAGTCCAATTTCACTTGAAAAAAAACTCGCAAATTTGAATTTACACTTCAACCCTTGATAAATCTTGATAAATCCTTGATAAATCTGCCCCTAAAAGTTAATTCAAAGGTGAACAAGCCCTTTAAGCAAAGTCCGTTGAAAGAAATGGTTACAAAAATTCACAAATAGAAAGGAAACTTGTAGATAGAGCTTACAATCTAACAGGAGAAAGTGGTATCCTCTATCTACAAACCTATGAAGGTTTGTAGAAAGTTGAATAAAGTAATCATTGTAATTTCATTTACAGGTATGGGAGCTGTTCTCCAGAATGCTTGGGTTTTCCTAGGTTAACAGATCTTTCTGTAATTTGGATCTTCATACCTTAAGTCTGTTAGAAAATTATGTAAACATGAAATAAACCCAATAGGCTGGTTTTGCTTCTAATAAGGATTGTTTAGTTTATATCTTAGTTGAGATCAAGTACAAGCTACTGTTTTATAATTACAGAAAAAAAAGAAATCATTTTTAGAAATTTGGATTATTTGATTATAATGGAGTCTATGGAAGGCAGCCTTTCCATAATTCGGAGCTTTCTTGATAACAGGTTTCCAAATAACGGGTCCCATACCTGTAGTATCTTATCCTTTTAGTTGAATATTTGCTATTGTATTAATACTAATATTTTGCAGGGATCTTTATGGCTGTTTTTATTCAGGCTGTTCATGCTAATACATATCCTACATTTAAATGTTCAAGCCTGGGGTTCCAAGGACCAGAGTCACAAGCACATTTATTTTCATTTGATATAAGTGACCTTTACAAGCATATAATTGTGCTAGCATTAGCATTGCCCTTTTCTTCCCTTTTTTTCTAGCTCTAGATTTTTTTTTTCCCATGGATTTGTTTCCTATTGTATTTTACAAGCAAAACTTTCAGCAGAGCCAAATAATTGGAGGTGAAATTAGCAAAGGGCATAACACAAATCCTGCTGTTATCACAGAAGCAAACTGATGATTTTCACAGAAGCTTTGCTCATTAATTTCCATTAAACGGGTCCACTTTATATAAAAATCGTTAATACGTTGTTTTGAAGCCCATTAGTCTGTAAATTCTGTATTCATTGCAGAATGGCGTATTTTAAAAACGCTTGTGCATATGCAGTGATCAAGTTACCGTAAAGGCATACTGCTCCTTAATCTTGTTATACTTTTTCTTTTTAACATAGTGACATAGTAAGTTAGGTTGAAAAAGACACATGTCCATCAAGTTCAACCTATTAAGTCTATATATAACCTGCCAAACTGCCAGTTGATCCAGAGGAAGCCTCTCCAATTTGCCTCGGAGGGGGAAAAAATTCCTTCCTGACTCCAAGATGGCAATCGGACTAGTCCCTGGATCAACTTGTACTGTGAGCTATCTCCCATAACCCTGTATTCCTTCACTTGCTAAACACCATCCAACCCCTTCTTTAAGCTATCTAATGTATCAGCCTGTACCACTGATTCAGGGAGAGAATTCCACATCTTCTCAGCTCTCACTGTAACAATCCCCTTCCCATACCTCCCAACATTTTGCAAACAAAAAAGTTGGCGCTTGTATCGTGTCGATTTTTACCATGCCCATTTTTGTGGCCACACCCCCTAATTACCATGTTCATTTTACAAAATTTGGCAGGTTATGAAAGTTTGAACATATTTCTGTGTTTTTTCCGTTATTGCAGTTTTGCTAATGAAGGTGAATTGCCCTTTAAGCTGTGAGTCTAACTTTTGTTATTACTTATTACCTTATCTCAGAATTGTTACAAAAATATCTTATCTTCGGTTGTGGCTGTTCTGGGCTCTCTGCCAAAAGCCAATTAAGTTTAGAGAAAAACGGGGCTTTCCAGTACAAACGAGGGACTGCAGGCTGAGCTGTCAAAAGAGGGACTGTACCTCTAAAAAAGGGGACAGTTGGGAGGTATGACTTTTCGAATATTTTGCAGAATGGGTGACCTTGTGTCAGCTGGAAAGACCTACTGGTAAATAAAGCATTAGAGAGATTATTATATGATCGCCTTATATATTTATACATAGTTATAATATCCCCCTTAAAGTAGAAGGAAAGGCATACTACACTTGGGGGTGCCAAATGTTGGGGAGACCAAAACTGTTTGGCATATTCTAGATGGGGCCTTACGCTCTGTATAGTGGAAGAATGACTTCCTATTGGTTTTTTTTTCCTACATCCATGTTTCTAATGCTGCTTCTTTGGCTGTAAATATATTGTTTCTACTTTTCTCCTGTGACGCTCTTTATCTAGGAAGGTGGTGAAGTCGTATTACCGACAATGTTTTACCCTAATATGGAGGCTCATTGCCGACCCATTAGCAGAGAACAACATACATGACCCAATGCAGCCCTTGCCCAACAGGATTTTCCAGTCACCCCTGTCTACATCTAACCAAGTCCTGCACAGATATTGGAAGGCAATGGTTTTGGACCCATAGTTGTGTCAACAAGCAATAATATGTATAGTGCCCTCTTACAAAGACAGAAACATTAAAAAAAAACTCTTACACTTTGGCTTTGTTAGGTACCCATGATGCCAGGGACACCATTATAACTTAGTAACAACACAGGTGTCCCACACCACTCCACTCATCTTCTCTAGTCTCCTATACTGCACCAACATTTCTTATCAGCTCTTCTCATTTTAGTTTCACCTATCTTCTGACCTTCTTTTTCTTTACTTACCCTTTACCATAGTCATTTCACTTTTTCGGACTATCTCTGTCTACAGCCTACTCTTCTTTTCTACTTCTTCCACAATATCCTCCTCCTCGTTTCTTTCTTCTTCTTTCCCACTTTACTTTTTTCTATACATTTCAATTTCCCTTTATTTCTATTCATTCCTCTTTACTCTATCAATTAACCCTGCCCACACACTTTCTTCTATTTTCCCTTTATCTCTACCTCTTCCTTTTGCACTTATATTTCAGTTTCTACATTCTTCTCTTTTGTCCTTTTTTCTACCCCATTTTTTACTTTTCTAAGCTACCATTCTTCATTCTTTACTATATATTTCCCTTCCTATTATTGGCTCCTCATCCATATTTTTTTCTCTTATGCTCTACTAAATACTTTCCTAAACCTTGATCTGTAGTCCCTGTCAGTTTCTCATATACCCCTCATCCCTTAAACTAGTGATAACCAAGAATAGACTCACAAGGAACATGTTGCTCACCAACTGTTTGTATGTTGCTCCCAGTGGCCTCAAAGCAGGTGCTTCTTTTTGAATTCCAGGCTTGGAGGCAAGTTTTGGTTTTATATAAAACAGGTGTACTGTCAAACAGAGACCCCTGTAGTCTGCCAGTACATATAGGAGCTACCAAATCACTAGCACTTATTTGGCACTACCAGGATTTTTTTAAGCATGTGACGCTCCCCAACTCTTTTTACATTTAAATGTGGCTCACGGGTTGGAGGCTTTAAACATTTCTGAAACATCTCCCACTCATGTCCTCTATCCTCCATGTCCCATTCCCTCTTTGGGCTAAAAACACGCGGTGTATTCTCGTAAATATATCAGTTGAATATGTTTCTTATGATTCATAGATGGAAACCAGTTCTGCTGCCTCTCTTTCAATAGAATGGCTAATGAAATAGAAGCCCTTTTCAGCCTGAATGTGCCCTAGAGAGTTGTTCAGGCTGTTAGTCCTGATGTATTTTCCCATATGCTTTCCCTTCCCTTCCTTTCTTCTATATTTTCATACTTTTACTTTATGTGCCCCTATGCTATTTGTCGTCTTGCTGACACTCTAGGTTTATTAGGCAGATTTGGCGTTTTTTTAGTACATTTATGACTTTTTGCCCCATTGCCTTAGTGACCTGCACAAATAACCTAAACTAGTGCAACAGGCACATGTATCATTAAACCTCTTTGCCTGGTTTTAATGCAGAGGGTTTGTGCAGGGCATCAAGGAATCCTGTGACAACTATATTCTGGAGATAGGTTGAGTAGACAAGCATTGGATGGAACCCTGGTAGCCCCTCCTATAACCGTTGTGTTGGCATGTTTGTGATGCTATAATTATAGATGTTGAGTAAAATAGATGTACAGCCCAGAACAATTACTTAGCTTGGACATGTAATGATTTCCTTTAATAGTTGGATAGATCACTGTTTTGTCCTTTACTCTGGGAAAGTGTTGTGTGCAGAATTAGGCAATTGCTAAACGAGCATTTGTGTCATTATTGGTCATTTGTAATTTACTTATTTACCTCGTTTTGCCATTGCTGTTAGATTTTTTAAAAAAAAGTGCATCAGGACTGAGGCAGATTGGGATGACTATTGCTGTTATAACCAGGACTTACAAGTATTACATTATTTTATGTATATATATATATTTATACTGGAGCTATAGGAAAAACTTAATATATTGAAATGTAAAAGAATAAAACACTTCCGCTAATCTTTCTGACTATTCAATTTATTTTAGAACAGTGTATAAGGTTTATTAGGTATGCAGTCAACACAATTCTCATCACTTAGGGGCAGATTTATCAAGAGTCGAAGTGAAATTTGAATTCCAATTTTTGAATTTTCAAGTTTTCAGCCAAAACTGTCAAATTTGACTAGGGAATTTTTAAAATTAGATTCAGGTTTTTTTAAAAATTCAAATTCTATTTTCGAGATTTATCATACACTGGCTCTTTAAGAACTCAAATGCGACTATTCTTCACATAGAACTTGCCGAATTGTTGTTTTAGTCAGTGGAAGACGTCCTGGGGTCAATCTGGAGTTGTTTGCAGCCTTCCTGGCATTCAAGTTTTTTTCAGAGAAAAAACTCTATTTGAGTTTTTAAAACTCGAATCGAATTTGATTCGAATTCGATTTGAGTTTTCGGGTCGATTCAATTCATCTGAATTTGGAAAATTGGATTTCTTTTTTAATACATTTTGAATGGTCGAATTTCGAGTTTATGTAAGTTTATGGGAGTTTTTAAAAACTCACATGAACTCAAAATTCGATCTTTTATATAAATGTGCCTCTTAAGGGTAGATTTATCAAGGGTCGAATTTCGAAGTGATAAAGTCAAAGTTTTTTCACCGAATTTGACTGTTTTGCGGTCGAAGTAAAATAGTTTGATCGTTGGATGAAATCCTTCAAATCTAACGATTCGAAGGATTTCATCCAACGATCGAACGATTTTTCTTTGACTTCAAAAAACTTAGAAAACTGCTCTAGAAGATCCCCATAGGCTAACATAGCACTTTGGCAGGTTTAATTTGGCAAAGTATTGAATTCAAAGTTTTTTTAAAGAGACAGTACTTTGATTATTGAATGGTCAAATATTCAAACTATTTTACTACGAAACTAATTCGAAGTCGTAGTATCCTATTTGATAGTCGAAGTATCCAAAAAATTACTTCGAATTTTGAATTTTTTTTACTTTTAATTAGGGTAATAGGGTATAAGGGTAATTCTGACCCTTAATGTTTGATGATCTGAATATAGTCTAGTCTATTCTTTTTTACAGTTGCAGAAATGAGCAACAAATTGGTTATGGGATGTATATGTTCCATTTTATTTATTTATTTTAATATAATGGTTTATTAATGTTACCTGTTTTGAACTCTGCTTCTTTGTCTGTAAAAGTTTTATTTCTGTTTTCATATTGTCCTCATTATCCATTTCTAAAGCCATTCAATTAGCCCTAAGCTGAGCATAAATGAGAAGTGTGGCCAAGTAGGGGGACAAACCATGTGATCCTTCATCATTGTCTTGCAGGATTTTCGAGTCATCCCAGTCTATATCAGACCAAGTCCTGATTAGTTAATGCTAGTTTTGGACCCATTTCGTTCGCTAGTTTGGCTCAGTTGAAAACCTTTGTTGGTTTGTGTATGATCAGCTCTACTCTTGACAATATTTATTGGGATGTGTATGAGTAGCTTTATTTAGTCTTGTGTTGTCCATAATTGTGGACCCATTAGGTTGTAAAGAGGTATAAAAATATCACACCATGGATTAGGCAGGTACTCTCCAATATGTCTTTATCCTAACCAAATGTTTTACTCCACCTCCAGTGTCTTTCCTTCAATGCCATCATGGAAGAACTTGGAATATCTCTCAAGCATCCAAAACGATTAAAGAAAAAGCCAAAGGTCAAGGGAAGATCCACATTTACAAGTTTGCTGACCTGCCATCAGAGACGGATCATCAGGAAAGAAACAATGGCTTAGAATACTAAAACATTTCCAGGGAGCGAAAAAAAAACTGAACAAAATCAATATGGACATGGCTGGCAGAAGGATTTTTCAAAGGAAGGCGTCTCCTTTTTTTAAAAATCTTTACATGATTTTTATAATGACCCATAGAATTGACACATTGAGAATGTGAATTTCACTCCTAAATCATTTCACGGACTTGCTTCCGACAAAACAGTTTTGGATGTCAAAATGTCATTTCATCTCCGCACTGTACAAATGATCTGTGTGCTTTCTAAAATAAAACACAAACTTTTTTTCAGAGTAATTTATCCGTTTTATTGACGGTTTTAGGTATTTTTTGCAGGACTGTTTTCCATGATTGTGTCTCTTGCAGGCTAATACTTGAAACTTACTACACTTACTGGTTACTGTTTTCTGGGCGACTGCTACTAATGCATTACAGTATATTAGGGAAACTGAACTGTAATTCCGAAAGAAGATTCTGCAGTTAGTTCTCACCATGGCAGAGGACTGTTGGGGTTTTCTATTGTTGGTAATTGAGCTGGAAATATAGCGTGTTGGTTATTTTCATTTACACCCTATGGATTGTCATCAGATGGAAAGCAGCAGCAGTCAAAACTCCTGTGTCAGTCTGTAACCACTTCCTATAAAAATCAAGGGAAATATGTGCTTCAAGCACCAGCAGTGGTGGCAGTTGTGTAAGGGGGTAGAGTCGGTGATGTATGTTATGGTGAGTGAAAATTACTGTGTGCACATTGCTGTTTGAAACTGTGTGATATGTAAAAGTGGGTTCATTTATGTTTGATTGTATTTGCAATAAAGGGTGTTAAGTGTAATTTGATAAATCGGCTACTAGGTGGTGCAAGAAGGTAAAAACAGTGTGGATGCAATATACTCCCCCGCCACTAGAGGGAGATGTCTAGAGGTATAAAAAGGGGACCGCAACCTGGTTTTATGGCTTTAAGCTGGCCATAGACGTGCAGATTTACCTTCATCGTACGTACGAACGATCATTCGGTGCCATCTCCCGACCTGCCACTAACCATTCAGATTAAATGAAGTAGTAAAAGAAAAGACCAGACAATGTTTTGCCCCTGACAGCAACCGTACGAAAGTTATGTCCGACGAAAGCTGGTAACAAACAAGGGAACGTTTTGCTCACCACTATTATTTAAAACCATTAGGCGGGGGTGCAATGAGGCTCTGACCACAAAATACATATAGACAAATACAAGAGTCCTCTGCACTCAACCCATTATCAATATATTTATGACAGAGACATTTTGTGCATACTGCTACTGAAAAATGCCTTACCCTTTAAACAAAACAGGGATTGTTTGTCCATATATTGCAATATATTTAAGCTGGCCAACTACGTCGCAGTCATCCCATATCTGACCAGTCCTACGCTTAATTTTCATCTGATTCATTAAGAATTCTATTGCTTCATTATACATTTTACAAAGGGACTAAGTTTTACCTGCGACTTACTTGCTGCTTTCAAAGTAAAACTCCCAAACTTGGCTGCCCTTTTATTAGACACCAGTGGGATCACCTGACTATAGCTGGGAAGGGTGGGAGCTACAACATGGAGCTGGTCACTGCTCCTGTATAACTATAACAAACAAGGGAAAGTTGTGCTCATCACCACGACAACAGCTTGTGACAGTCTCCCACTGATATCGTCAGATCGGTAATACATGAAGAGATATTATCGCTAGCCGATAGAAATCTCTAACCTGTCCGATCGACTGAACGACCGATTGCCATTTCACGCAAAATGTCGGGAAACGCCACACACGGCCCGAAAATCATATGAAATGTCTATGGCCAGATTTAGTCTGTAGGGAACGGCAGAGAATGGACGACTGGAAGAAAATAGATTAGAAAATAGAAGTAGAAGCAGGCTGAGAGTAGGTAAGAGGGAGTATAGCAGGCACTAGGTGTCTGAGCTAGGATAGTGAGCATTGGCCGCCTAATGCCCCAACAAGGAGGTTAGTGCCCAGTGGATTTTCCACAGGAAAGGGTTTAGGCCAGTAGTAGGGTTTGATGGGCTTCGGGCCAGTGGTCTGCCCGTAGAAAAAGCCTAGTTGGAATAGTAAAGGGGCACCGCAGAGAGTGCCGGATTACTGAGACAGGTGGGGATTCCTGTGGGACTGGAGACAAGTGTGAGTACCCGTCCTAGCCATGCCAAGTTATCAATCCTCTAGACAAAGAGTTAAACTTGAACAAGACTGTGTGAATATTATGCACATTTGAAAGTATGTTCCTGTGTAATGTTGGATGCATGTGGTTATGGTGAAGATGGTTGATGTAATAAAGCACCTGGTTACCTGGTTCCTTGGAGTTTGTGTCCTATGTTGGAGAAGTGTATTACCAACGAATGGTTATGCTCTTTAAAGGTGGACATTCAGACAAAAATGCTAGCAGGCCAGCCTGTGACCACTCGTGTTTTAAACACCATGATTCCCATTGAATAATATGGGAAGTAAAGGCTGATGGAAAGGCATGTTTTGACAGCCACTGTATTAGCATGTCTCATTTTCTTACACTACTTCTGTAAAAGGTTGGAAGCTTGAAAACAAGGCCGTCCTGTCCAGCAGCAAACGATAATTTGACCTAAATCCCACTTGAAATGGCTAAATCGAACTAGTGATGGGTGAATAAATTCGGAAGACGAGAATTTGCGGCGAATTTCCGTGTTTCGCTGGAGGCGAATAAATTCATGAAACTGCCGCGATAATTCGCCGGTGAAAAATCCACTGCTTCGAAAAAATTTGGTTCGCCGTCAGAATATTCGTGCGCATAAAGATTGTCTCGCTTTAAAATTATTTAGACACCCATTCACTTTAATGCATTTGGCCAAAATAGGCGCATGTATAACAATTGTCGCGGGCTTCGAATTTGACGTGCGTCAAACTAATTTTGACGCCCATTGACTTCAATGCATTTTGCAAAACGGGACACATTCACCCATCACTAAATCTAACCATGAAATGCCTCCAGGTTTTTCAGGAGAGCCAGTTCCATAGTTGGGACCACTGCTGTATGTTTTTTTGGGTGTTATCAAATACCCACAGAATAGAGAAAACTTTATCAGCCATAACTGCTATTGATTTTCAAGAATTTTCAAAGTATTTATGGCAGCTTTACTTACGGTATGTTATGGGCAATGGCAACTGCACCTGGGCCTGCCCCTCCCCCCATGGATCAGCAGATAGGGTGTCTAGTTCTGTTTCTGGTTATGGACCACTATGAAGAAAGTAGAGTTTCAGTAGAATGCATTCTCCATGACCAAGAACAATCCCTTTTTTTCTAAAAATTTGATCAGACTCGAAGCCGGAAGAAAACAGGACTGTTAGGATGTGTAATTCCACAATGATATTTTCTTTGCAGTTCAACGTATTTTTTCCCATTTGTGACACCGTTAGATCCTGCCACAGCAATATCAGAGTTCTATATCTTCTGTCATACAGCAAAATGATTCCCCATTAGGGTCTCATTACTGACTAGATATTTCAATGCTGCTGCCTACTGTGGCAGTCTACTTTCATTTTTCTCTGACTCTTTTCTTTTCAGCACTTCATAAAGCTCCGCTACTTACATCTCTACCAAATTGCTTGATTCTCCCTGCGCAAGCCATCCAAATATTAATGTGCTGCTTCCTAAGGAGCAATGGATGATTCTGAGACTCCTTTGTTTACTTTCCATCCTTCGTTCCCCTCTACCTTATTACTCAGTAAGCCTGGTATCAGTTATATCCAGAGGGTTACTATCAAAGGAAACTTGAGAGCAAGCTGAGTGTTCCGTAAGTTAACAAAGTAGTCAAGGACGAGGGGAATCTCAAAATTGGCTTACATTTAATCTCTATACAAGTTATAAGATAACCACGACAGTTGTGTAAAGTCCAGCATCTCTGGATTTCTAGGCTATAGCACCTTCTAGAGCAGTAATCATCAACCAGTAGCTTGGGAACATGTTGCTCACCAACCCTTGGATGTTGCTCTCAGTGGCCTCAAAGCAGGTGCTTATGTTTAAATTCTGGTCTTGGAGGCAAGTTTTGGTTGTATAAAAACCAGGTGTACTTCCAAAAAGAGCCTCCTATAGGCTGTCAGTCTACATAGAGGCTACCAAATAGCCAATCACAGTCCTTATTTGACATCCCCAGGGACTTTTTCATGCTTGTGTTGCTCCTCAACTCTTTTTACATTTGAATGTGGCTCATGGGTAAAAAAGGTTGGGAACTGCTGTTCTAGAGAGTTACAGAAAGTGTAACAGAAGCTTGTGGTCAGTCGGCCAGAGATGGTGGTTGAAATTGATCATTATTTGGGCCTCATGAGGTCCCCTATATCTTCTGGGGGCCCCTGCAGCTTCAGGGTCTGCTTCCTCTATAGTTACACCACTAATTAGACCATTATGGCAAGGATCCATTGTACAATATGTGAATTTCCAATGTATAGTAGAGAAACTCGCTAACGATGGGCAAAATATTCACCAGGCCTGGATTCACGGCAAATTTCAGGATTTCACAGGCGGCGAATGTTTTCGCAAAACTGCAGCGAAAATTATGAGTACCCATCAGAACTAATACACGTAGGGGTAGATTTACTAAGCTGGAGTGAATAATTTGAATGCAAAAATATTCGAATGTCAAAGTATTTTTTGGGTACTTCGAATTGGTCGAATTGGTCAAATTCGATTGAATTCGAACGATTCTAAGTAAAAATCGTCTCTTCAAAAAAAACTTCGACTTCATACTTCGCCACATTAAAGCTACCACAATACAATGTTAACCTATGGGGACCTTCTAAGTTTTTTTTGATCGAATAAAAATCATTCGATCGATCGCTTAAAATCATTCGAATCGTTCGATTCGAAGGATTTTAGCGTTCGATCTAACGTTTTGCGCTAAAATGCTTCGAATTCGATACTTGAAGGATTTTACTTCAATGGTCGAATTCGAGGGTTTTTTAACCCTCGAAATTCGACCCTTGATATAAACTTCCCCGTGGTGTTTTAAGTTGGTGTGACTATACAGTTTACAGCCTGACTTACTGAGAAAGCTACACCTGGTGAATATATATAATTTGGGTCAGGCCATACTAATATACAAAATACTACACTATATTATTCTCTTTGCTATTACTTGTAACCCTGAGGTTTTTTTTTTTAGCGCTGACTCCAACCTACTAAAAAATTCTGTCCTATAACCAGCTCACCCATTTAAAATCTGGATAAATTTATATTCCAAATATAATATAATATTACTGGAAATATAACTACCTATAGAGTGGGAACCTGGGAAACACTTGCATAAATTAATTTATGAAAAAATACGTTATCCCTTCACATTGTTACAGCATTTCTATTATGTACATTTTCATGGGGAAAAAATCTATATGTGTTTGTTTAGATTGAGCTGAAATTGATACTCCCCACCCATATTTTTGGGAAAGGGGGTTTAGGTGGGGTACAGAAACAGCTGAAGGAATCTGCAAATGCAAGTGAACTGGTCTGCTTTAAAGGGGAACTATCGTGAAAATGATAATGTAATATTAGCTTCAGCGTACTGAAATAAGAAACTTTCTATATACAATCAATTAAATATTCTGTACCGTTTCTGAAATAATCGAGTTTATCTTCACTATTCCTCTCTCAGCATCTGTTTCTCCTCATTCTGTCTTCATTCAGGAACTGGGTGTCAGATCAATGATCCAATATATCTTATAGGGGGGCTCCTTTTACCTAGAAGATGTATTAGAGCTCACTCTATTAAACTGACCAGACATCATGGGGCAAATTCACGAAGCGCCGAAGCGCCGAACGCTAGCGGTACTTCGCTAACGTTACTTCGCTAGCGTTTGGCATTTTCGTTACTGCGCAAATTCACTAACGAACGCTGGCGTAGATTCGCTAGTGTTACTTCGCACCCTTACGCCTGGCGAATTATCGATACGGACGTAACTACGCAAATTTACTAACGCGCGCAGTGTACTGAACGCTACCTTTTACGCTAGACTTCCTTCGCCACCTCAGACCTGGTGAAGCGCAATAGAGTAGATAGGGATTGCTTCAAAACAAGTCAAAAATTTTTCTAAGTCCCAAAAAACGCTGGCGTGTTTTCTACATTATGGGTGATAGGCTGAAAAAGATCGCAAATTTTTTTGGGGCTCCCCTCCTTCCCCCCTACATTTCCTGACTCATGGCAACTTACCTAGACAGTGGGCACATGTGTAGGGCAAAATAAAATTTTTATTTGATGTTTTGAAGGTTTTCTAGGCATTTGTAGTGCTGATACGTATTCGTCCATTGAAATTTGAATTTGGCGCCGTATGCAAATTAGCCTTCGCTAGCGTAACTTCGCTTTACATAGCGAATCAACACTAGCGCAACTTCGCAACCTTACGCTACCCCTGAGCGCAACTTCGGATTTTAGTGAATTTGCGAAGTGCTGGCGAAACTACGCCTGGCGAAGTGCGGCGAAGTGCGGCGAAGTGCGGCGAAGTTACGCCTGGCGCAACTACGAATCTTAGTGAATTTGCCCCCATGTCTCTCTACATGCAGAATTTGTGCAAAAGGCAGTTATTTTGTTAGATTTAGTTTGTACAGGAATCAGTTATTTGAGTGAGCTCTAATTCATCTGCTAGGATAAGGAGCCCCCCTATAAGATATATTGGATCATTCATCTGACACCCAACTGCTGCATGAAGACAGAATGAAGAGAAACAGATGCTGAGAGAGGGATAGTGAATATAAAAGTGAGTATTTAAAAACAATGCAGAATTTTGAATTGATTGTATTTAGAAAGTTTCTTACTTCAGTATGAGGAAGCTTACATTAAATTTTAATTCCCCTTTAAGAAAAGCTGTCCTAACGATCCCAGGACTAAAGTGTTACGACTGATGATAACTGACAGGAGGGAGGTTATTGGCCAGCAGGATTATTGGACAAAGACTAAAGATGGATTTTATAAGGTAATAGGGTTATAGGGTATAAGGGAAATACTTTTCAATCACCGCTGCAATAGACCCAACATGGATATTTTTACATAAAGTGCCAACTGCTGACCTATACTTGGTATCAAGTGAAATACTCTGTAATTTTATATTGCTATTAGCAAGAGAAGCATAGTTTGTTCTAATGATGCTAAAGCACAACATGAACACAATGCTTCCTTAACTCCAATTATGCTCAGGCTAATAAAGGTTGAAGTGTCATTTTGAAACAGTTCGACTGGTATTTTTAATTGCCCACAATCCAATTTTCCTCTTGCGCTGCTATTTCTATGTAGATGGCTGTTTCCGCCGTCTCCCCAAAGCTTTCAGACTCGGCAGCAGCGCAAATGCAATTTGGTTCTGACTGTGCAAGTCGGTATAATGGGTAAACGTTGGGTACAAATAAGGCCGATTTGCAAAGTTGCATATTCATGGGCTGCTTATCAAAGTGCGAGATTGCATTTCAGTTGGAAAGTTCAATGAATCCAATAACTTTTATGAAGCAATGTAATTCTGCATAGTTTTCTCATTTAAAAAAAAAAAACAACATTTGCCATGTCTGTTATGTATAGGAAACCATCAAAATGTTTCCCAGGAGGCAAAGCCTTTTGTAAATCCACCTAGAATTGATGAAAAAAGACTATAAAAATATATAAAAAAAGGACTACCATTCAAGTGAATGCCCAAAATTAGGCCTTTCCTTTATTGTAGTGCTTACTAACTAGGGATGCACCGAATCCACTATTTGGGATTCGGCCGAATCCCCGAATCCTTGGTGAAAGATTCGGCTGAATACCGGACCGAATCCTAATATGCAAATTAGGGGCAGGAAAAAAGTGGAAAAAATCTTCATTTGTGATGAAAAGTCACATGATTTCCCTCCCTGCCCCTAATTTACATATGCTAATTAGGATTTGGATTCAGTTCGGCCAGGCACAAGGATTCGGCCGAATCCGAATTCGGCCGAATCTGAATCCTGCTGAAAAAGGCCAAATCCTGGCCGAATCCCAAACCGAATCCTGGATTCGGTGCATCCCTATTACTAACCCAAGGACCACAAATGTGGACCTCCAAGGGATCATTATAATAGCCCAGCCCAAAAGTCTAAGGGGCAAATTCACTATGCACCGAAGCGCCCAACGCTAGCGTTAATTCGCTAGCGTTTGGCATTTTCGTTACTGCGCAAATTCACTAACGAACGCTGGCGTAGTTTCGCTAGTGTTACTTCGCACCCTTACGCCTGGCGAATTTTCGCTAGCAACGTAACTACGCAAATTCACTAACTTGCTCAGTGTACTGAACGCTACCTTTTACGCTAGACTTCCTTCGCCACCTCAGACCCTGCGAAGCGCAATAGAGTAGATAGGGATTGTTTAAAAAAAAAGTCAAAAATTTTTCTAAGTCCCAAAAAACTTTTTTGGAGCTCCCCTCCTTCCCCCCTACATTTCCTGACTCATGGCAACTTACCTAGACAGTGGGCACATGTGTAGGGCAAAATAAAAATTTTATTTGCTGATTTGAAGGTTTTCTAGGCATTTGTAGTGCAGATACGTGTTCCTCCATTGAAATTTGAATTTGCCGCTGTATGCAAATTAGCCTTCGCTAGCGTAACTTCGCTTTACATAAAAAATCAACGCTAGCGCAACTTCGCAACCTTACGCTACCCCTGTGCGCAACTTCGGATTTTAGTGAATTTGCGGAGCGCTGGAGAAACTACGCCTGGCGAAGTGCGGTGAAGTTGCGCCTGACGCAACTTCGAATCTTAGTGAATTTGCCCCTAAGGGTTTGGCATCTGAAGGTCACAGATTTATCTAAAAAGCCTTTCATATTTATTTGCAGAGCTCTTCACTCAGAAAGGACATCACTGCTATACTGTATGGTATTAATGTAGGTGAAAAATAGGCGGACAATACTAGAGCCAGGCAAGTTCAGGGCATTGAAGTTCACGAACGCCATCTTCTTCTCTTTAGTAATCTTCAGTCTTCTTCTGGTGCTTTGGAAATTTCCTCCAATTTCGTCAAACACCCGAAGACTGCCCCAACTGTGCAACTGAGCGGCACTTAATTCCCAAAGAAGTCCGAAGAGAAGAAGATGGCGCCCCTGAACTCTGATGCCCTGAATCTGCACCGAGGGGTAAGTAAAGAGTTAGGGGCATTTATCAGGAGTAACAGCTAAGCTGGGGGGAAGCAGTGAGTGGGGTCTATATAGGGTAGGGTTTTTATGAATTAAGGGTTTAGTTCTCCTTTAATCATAGGTTTTCCTATGATTTTTTGTGCCAGCCCATTTTTGTCCAGTGGTGGATTATGAAGTCTTTAGTAAAGGCATGGGATCCATTATCCAGTTACCAAATAACGGAAAGACCATCTCCCATAGACTCCATTTTATCCAAATAACCCAAATTCATAACAATGTTTTCCCTTTTCTCTGTAATAATGAAATAGTACTTTGCACTTCATCCAAACTAAGTTATAATTAATCCTTACAGGAGTCAAAACAATCCTATTGGGTTTATTTTATATTTGAATTCTTTTTTAGCAGGCTTTAGGTATGGAGATTCAAATTACGGAAAGATGTGTTACCTGGAAAAGCCCAGGTCCTGAGCATTCTGGATAACAGGTCCCATACCTGTACTGATCTTCACTGCAAGGGATCACTATGTAACTTGTTGCTGCCCCTTCATGTATATTGAGTAAATGCTCATGTTTAGTGATGGGCGAATTTATTCGCCAGGCGCGAATTCGTGGCGAATTTGCGCGATTCGCGTCAGGCGAATAAATTCGCGAAACGCCCGCGAAAATTCGCGGAAAAAATTCGCCCGCGTCAAAGATTTTTTTTCGAAAAAACGGACGCCAGCGTCAAAAACGCGCGCCGGCGTCAACAACGGGCGCCGGCGTCAAAAACGAGACGCCGGCGCCGTTTCGCAAATTTTTCGCCGTTTCGCGAATTTCGCGCGAAATTCGTGAATTTTTCGGCGAAGCGAAACGGCGCAAATTCGCCCATCACTACTCATGTTTATGCTTTCCAGAAAGGATACACATCATATATAAAGTCTGTCTGTGCTGTCGTATTGGTCATATTGCCAAGAATATTTAGAACTGCAAATAGGAGTTCCCCCAAAATATTTCCCTAGCTGATATTCAGGTTTTTTTTCCAGCAGAATATTGGAGATCCAGTAGCCAATTACTAAAGGAAATGGATAATCAGCATATTAACCATAGATGTGCTAGTATAAATGACTATAAAAATGGCTAATGAGCACATGAACTCCAGACATTCCAGTAAGATGAATGCAGAAAAGGATGGATTAAAAGTATTCCCTCATCTACACTTGCACCAACACCTTCTCCTTTCCTGCTGCTCCCACACAGCTTGTCTCTCTACCTCCCTCTGCCTGGCTCATGTATAAAATCCATGTTAGTTCTACAGTTGAACACAAGGCCATCTTGGATTTTTTTCTCCAGAAGCAGAGAGCTGAGAAGACCAAGGACAAGCAGGGTAATGTGTAGAGTTGCTACCTGGCCAGTTTTGAACCAGTCAGCAATTTGGCTGTCTAGGTCAAAATTGCCTGCCCAGTTTACCTGATATGGAAAACTGGGCAGGATTTTCCGACCAATCGCCACGTCATATCCCAGCCCCATGACTGTACTATTTCACCCCTTTGATGTCACCATACCATCCAGTGATGTCACTGCCCTCCAGCGGTGGGGAAAAGTGGCAACTCTAGAATTGTGGCACATTTAAACAGTGATCTGGGCTGTGAGTGGACACCCATGGACCTGAGTTTTATTTGTTTTTTATAAGTAAGCAGAGAAAGAAAGCTAAAACAGTGAACCAAACTTGTTAAAACCAGTGGATGAAGTACAAAGCTTTCTCTTGTGCATCTCAGCAGAGGGGCTTAAGCTGTAATATATATATATGTGTGTGGTGTCCTAGACACTGGCTGGAAGTACAAACCATGCCTAATACCAGGGAATAAAAAAGAGAAGACTATCTGACCTCTTACTTAGGATTCTGTAAAGTGACTTTTAAAAAGAAGCAGCGGTTTAGTTGCAGAAGGAAACCTACATCAGTTCACTGGACTCTTTAATCTCATGAATAAACTTCTGTAGGTTTGAGCCAACCCCAAGCTCACACTGATCTATCTGTAGATACGCGGAGCAACACAACACACTCTCGCCTTCTTCTCCCGACTGAAAGGAACCTTATAATCACCAGATATGGATTTTGTGAGATAATAAATGTTGGTTTGGCTTCAGGTGCTGAGTAAAATGACTGGGTCTCCGAGATGTTTGTTTCAAAAGTTATTGCTCAGCAAAGCAAGCAAGCTATATATATATTTTCATAATATTGTAACCGTAGGGTAGGAGTCATTTTACCTTGACACACGCATATATATATATATATATATATATATATATATATATATATATATATATATATATATAGTCAATTTGTTGAACCGGCACTCACCATTAATCAATCGAATCCCGGGTGCTTCTTCAAAAGGGAGCATAAAGATACAGTTAAGAGCACTCACGGGTGTAGTGAAAAAAGGCTTTTTATTGGAGTGTTACAATCTACCCCACATCAACGCGTTTCGGTTCCCTCTGAACCGTCGTCAGAGGGAACCGAAACGCGTTGATGTGGGGTAGATTGTAACACTCCAATAAAAAGCCTTTTTTCACTACACCCGTGAGTGCTCTTAACTGTATCTTTATATATATATATATATATAGAGTTGCTTTGGGTGTCCGCACTCGATCTCCAATAGAGTAGAGGTGCACGATCAATGTTCATAATATGCAGTAGTAATGGATCAGCACACTCATTTTAGAAGTGATTAAAGTGTCTTTATTGGTAACACAGCATTGTTATCCGACGTTTCGGTCCCACCTGGGGACCTTTCTCCAAGGTCCCCAGGTGGGACCGAAACGTCGGATAACAATGCTGTGTTACCAATAAAGACACTTTAATCACTTCTAAAATGAGTGTGCTGATCCATTACTACTACTATATATATATATATATATATATATATTATCATGTCCAGTACTTTCTCACTAAGTATTTTTATATTTCTCATAATCAAGAACAAGGCCTCACCCATGTGTATGTCTGTATATTTTTTTATTTATATACTTATGTACACAGCACTGTACAGCAGAACAATAAACTAATAGAACAAATAGGGGGTCATTACAATCATACATACAAAGTACAATAATACATACAAAGTCAAAAATACGAGAGGATGGAGGTCCCTGCCCAGTAGAGCTTACAATCTAAGAGGGAGGGTAACTTACAGACATAAATAAGAGGACAGAAGGGGGCAAATTTACTTAAGGTCGAATATCGAGGGTTAATTAACCTTCGATATTCCACTGTCAAAGTTAAATCCTTCGACTACGAATATCGAAGTTGAAGGATTTAGCGCTATTCGTTCGATCGAACTATCGAACGAAAAATCATTCAAGCGAACTATTAAATCCTTCGAAGCGTTCGATTCGAAGGATTTTAATCCATCGATCGAACGATTTTTCTTCGACCTAAAAAAGCTACCAAAGCCTATGGGGACCTTCCCCATAGGCTAACATTGACCTCGGTAGGTTTTAGGTGGCGAACTAGGGGGTCAAAGTTTTTTTTAAAGAGACAGTACTTCGACTATCGAATGGTCGAATAGTCGAACGATTTTTAGTTTGAATTGTTCGATTCGAAGTCGAAGGTCGAAGTAGCCAATTCGATGGTCGAAGTAGCCAAAAAAAACATTCGAAAATCAAAGTTTTTTTCCTCTATTTTCCTCTATTCCTTCACTCAGACAGTACTTCAACTATCGAACGGTCGAATAGTAGAAAGATTTTTAGTTCGAATCGTTTGATTCGAAGATCGAAGTCGAAGGTCGAAGTAGCCCATAGATGGTCGAAGTAGCCAAAAAAACATTCGAAATTCGAAGTTTTTTTCCTCTATTCCTTCACTCGAGCTAAGTAAATGGGCCCCTAAGTGCTGCAGGTTACAGTGAGTGACACTGACTTATACAGTAAAGGCCATTCCCAGTTCAGGTATTATGTGAGTGCTCAAAGAGGGAGTCTTTGGGGGAAATTTACTAACGAGCGAAGTGGCGAACGCTAGCGAATATTCACGAGTGTGACGTCATTTTGGCACTTCGCCGATTTACTGGCGGGTACTGGTGTAAATTCGCTAGCGAAGTAGAAATACTCTAGTGCTACTTCGCACCCTAATGCCAGGCGAAGTTGCACTCTGGTGAATGGACGTAACTACGCTAATTCACTAATTTGCAGATTTTGCTGAACGTACCTCTTGCGCCAGACTTGACTTCGCCACCTGAGACCAGGCGAAGTGCAATTGAATAGATAGGAGAATATTCAAAAATAGTTACAATTTTTTCCAAGTCACAAAAAACGCTGGCGTCTTTTAAATTTTTCAGGGGGATAGCCTGAAAAGGATCAAAAAATCTTTTTGGGGTAAACTCCTTCCCCCCTACATTTCCTAACATATGGCACCTAAACTATACAGTGGGCACATGTGTAGGGCAATATAACAACTTTATTTTATTTTATGAAGCTTTCCCAGGCTTGTGTAGTGTAATGTAGTTTATGCTGCATAGACGTCCATTGTACTTTAACTTGGTGCCGTATGCAAATTAGGCATCGCTACCGTAACTTCGATTTGCTTGACGAATTAACGCTAGTGCAACTTCAATACCTTTTGCCTCCCTGGGTGCAACTTCGGATTTTAGTGAATTTGAGCAGCCCTGGCGAAACTACGCCTGGCGAAGTGCGGCTAAGCCGTCGTTAGCGAATTTTCAGCGCTTGGTGAATTTGCCCCTTTGTGTTTAGTTCTGAAAAGACTGAGGGAGGATTCTCTCTGGAGGAATTCAGGGATGACATCCCAAATGTTAAGTGCAGCAAAAGAGAAAGGTTTAAGGTGGGAAACAGCAGTAGTAGTGGGGGGTTCAACTAAGTGGTTGCTCTGAGAGGTGGAATCAGCCTGGAACGTATGGAGACACGGGAGAAAAGATGGACTGAGGTGCAACGGAATAGAGAGCTCTGAAGATTATGAAGATGAGTTTGTAAGTTATTCTGTATTTCATGGGAAGCCATGATAAAGACTTCAGCTGGGGAGGGACACACTGCATTGGGGAGAGATGGGAGGCCAGTAGTGATGTGCGGGCCGACAGGTCGGGAGGGTTCAGGTCGACCTCGCAGTGCTCCTCGCGGGGGGCGCCACCTTCATATGCATCTGACTTCTGGGTACCTATTTTATACTCTCATGTCTGCTCGCCCCTTTTGTGACGTCATCGGCGGTGTGGGTCAGCGTGGGTCTATGAAAAGACCCCCGGAAGTGGGTGCGGGCGGGCGCGGGTCGGTGCAGGGCGGGTTAGGGTCGGTCACGTCACTAGAGGCCAGTTAGTAGCGAGTTGCAGTAGTCTAGTTGGGATAGGATGACAGCATACACAATTGTTGTAGTTGTTGCACGTGAAAGACAGTGATGGATTTTGGCAATATTACGTAAGAAAAAGTGATGGGTTTTGATAGTGGTGTGAATATGCTCAGAGAAGGAGAGAGAAGACAAAGATTACCCCCAGACCGAGTGCTGAGTTGATAGGATAAATGAGAAGAATGCCTTCAGTAGAAATAGAAACAGGTGGAGTAGGAGCAGGTTTAAGTGGAAAGATGATTAGTTCCATTTTTGTTAGGTTCAGTCAAATGAGTGGATGAGATCTCACAATCTCTCTCTCTCCAGAGACAAACGCAGGGAGTTTAAGAATAAGGGCATAGTTCCGTTTTATAAGTCTACAGAATAACAATACCTTGAGTATGCAGAATACAGGGATAAACAGTGCTCTGGGCGGTAGGGAGATCCAAACTGTTAGAGGGGATCGTCTTCAGCTAGGGTCGATTTCAAGGAAATACAGAGGTCCTGCCGCAGTTAGGTTACACCCGAAGATGAACAAAAGGCTCTCTCCACCTCATCTCTCTGGTATTTCTGTCCTACATCTGTTGACTCTGTTCTTTCCCACACCCCCTAGGGTTAATTGGCTGGAAAGGTTGGCCCTGCGACCTCCCTAACAGGTCCAATTGGCAGGGGCTCTGCTGCATCATTGGGGAGGGGAATTTAGCCCTGAGAGGCTTGCCCAGTTGCTCTGAAGGGAATCCTGGGGGCTTCTTTGTTTAAATCCCTCCATCTGGACAATAGAACAAAGAGAAAGCACCATCTTGGATTTGGTATGCAACAATTTAGGATAAAATGTCAGTAGGAGGGCTTTTGGTCACATGTGCCAGTTATATTTTTAAATAACCCTGTCAACATCTGTACGGACAGTACATAATGCTAAAGCAACCATTGGGACAGATAAAATATTAATGTAAACTTCAGAAATAAAAAAAAAAGTCCAAAACTCACCACAGTCAGGAGGAGGCCCAGATGATGTAAACTTCAACTAGTCTTCAATACCATCTATATGTTGAGGCACGGAAAGTAAGCAAACCCTCCCAGCATGTCCACAGCATTTTATTACATGAGCTTCATTTGCTTCCTATTTCGTTGGTGTAAAATAATGACCGTGAAGGGAACCCTGGACATAATGGGTTGTCAAAAGCATGGTTTAGGTGGACTAGACTGAAATATTAACACCGAAGGCCACAATGCAATTTAGTTTCTTTATAATGTTTATATTGTCATTATTCACTGCCGATTTGTCTACTGTATATGCAACCCTTAAACGAGAAGGACCTACTGTTTAGTGAAAAAGTAGCCCAAGTAATATGTAAAAGTAAAAAATCTTTATTAGGACATGCTTTAGCCTAACGCGTTTCATGCCAAGGCTGGGCACTTAGTCATAGGCTTTGCTTTTGATTTACCTTACTAAATAATGTACAACCCTTGGACTGGGGGTTTCTCTGGGATGTAATCGCTGTGTGTAACTTTTTAGAACAACAATTTTTGAGCTCAATTGGACTTTTGACCATTGTTTAAAAAGTAGAAGTACACACCACAGCAACAATACGTATATGCAGCCCTTACCTTAAACCTTAGAAGTACAGACATAGCGTTTGCAGTAAATTTGCTATTTGACTTGACACTCTTACAGGGAACCTATCCTGAAAGATAATTCAAACTGCTATCTCTTCAAACAATGTTCTAAACCAAAGTTCTACAATGAGAAAAGAGAATGATCACGGGCAAAGCAATTCTATACCGCTGTCAATTCCCTGTCACACAGGAGGGGTTCTTTCTTCCCCGGGCTTATTTCAATAAAATAGGATTAAAGTGATCTTAGCTGTGTAAGTCAGACACTTTCAAATACCAGAGAAATCTGTAAATATATAGAATTTTAGTTTTTTAGTTAGATTTCGTGAGTAGTGATGGGCGAATTTATTTGGCAGGTGCCAATTCGCAGCGAATTTGTGCGATTCGCAAAACGGGCGCGAAAATTCGCCGGCATCAAAAAAAACTGGACACCGGTGCAATTTCGCCAAAAAACAGACGCCGACATCAAAAAATGGACACCGGCGTCAAAAACTAGAAGCACGTTTTTCGCCGTTACGCGAATTTTGCACGAAATTCGAAAATTTTCTGACGAAGCGAAAATTCACCCATCAAATCGGGAGCCGTGTTTTAAAATATGTAGGAAACCAGGTTGGACATTCTCTACAGTTGTTGTACAGATATGGGACTTGTTATTATTGTATTAGAGAGGGTACAGAGAAGGGCAACTAAGCTGGTAAAAGGTATGGGAAATCTTAGCTAAATGGAAAGACTGGCCAAGTTGGGGATCAGAATATCATTCTCTAAATCAGGGGTCCCCAAACTTTTTTACCATTGAGCCACACTCAAGTGTAAAATAATGTTGGCGAGCAACATAAACATGTAAAAAGTTCCTGGTGCTCCTAAATAAGAACTGTGATTGGGTATTGATAGCTAGTGATGGGCGAATATATTCGCGAATTTGCCACAAAAATTCACTGGGGTCAAAGTTTTTTTGACGTCGCCGCCGATTAACGGACGCCCATTGACTTTAATTGTTGCCGGAGTAAAAATCAGTGTTTTTCCAGTTTGCGAAATTCGTGGCGAATCGAGACGGAAAAAATTTGCTATTGGTAGATCCTATATAGACTTGCTGTCATGCCTGGACTCCCAAAACCAAGATTAAAGGCTAAGACTCCAGTCACGGCACACCCTTTTGCCTTTAACAGCCCTCTTTCACTTCGGAGGGAGCCCTCTTCTACTCGGATGCCGCCAAGTCTTAATAGTGAGAGAGTCAACGTTTGAAATTCTGAGCAAGCAATGGAACCAGAGTGTACCACAATGAACGGGGAAACAGCAACACGTAATCAGGAAATAGGCTAGGGTCAAAACCGTGAAGACATCGCAGTACCAAAATTAGAATCCAAAATGTAATCAGGGACAGGCAAGGAGGTCAGGACAGGCAGCAATAATCAATGTCAGGGACAGGCAAGAAGGTCAGGACAGGCAGCAATAATCAATGTCAGGGACAGGCAAGAAGGTCAGGACAGGCAGCTAGGATCAATGTCAGGGACAGGCAAGAAGGTCAGGACAGGCAGCTAGGATCAATGTCAGGGAAAAAGATATATCTATGGATTGCACACTCAGACTTATATAAATTAATCAAAATTTATTGTATCATATTATTAAAAACTTACAAACATCATAGAAAAACCGACGCGTTTCGACCACCATGGTGGTCTTCATCAGGGGCAAAAAACTCCTCAATATAAGAAAAATCAAAAAGGCAGGATCAATGTCAGGAACAGGCAAAAAGGTCAAACACAAGAATCACAGCAGAATCGCACCCAGGAACTCAGAATAACAGAACCTTCATCAGGCAACAGACAATTGGGCACTTTAATTTTCAAATTTCTCGCCTTGCCCAATGATGTCATGTTGCCACGATGTCATTGTGCCATTCCAGACCGCATAAAGACCCGAGTGAGCCAGTAGGGCGCACCAGAAGACTGAGGGCATCCCCACGAACGGAGCAGCAGGCATTCCCACTGCACCGCTGGACCACCAGAGATCCTAACACTTGCAGCCAACAAGAGGCTCCGTTTGGCGGTACCCATGTGTTTTATGCAACTAAAGCTTGCCTATAAGCCAGGAATTCAAAAAGAAGCACCTGTTTGGAGGTCACTGGGAACAACATCCAAGGAGTGGGAGACCAACATGTTGTTCACAAGCTACTGGTTGGGGATCACTGCTCTACATCATACTAAAAGTTAACTCAAAAGTGAACAACCCCTTTAAGTTATTGTGATAACGAAAAGACAGTTTTAAACCTGAGAATATTCTTTCAGAAATATTACATGAATTGCCAGGAAGAAATGGAGACAATAGGTGAACTAATAATACCAGTTACAAAACTGACAGAAGTATCAAGGGAGCCTTTATTCTCTAAGTTTCATGTCTTCAAATCAATTCAAATTTACATCATTTGAGAAGAACTAAGAACATTCCACTTTGAAGGAGCAACGGGACTTCATCAGCATTTCTTTCACTGCATTTCTTTCTGTCACTCCATCAACTTGAGAATTGATCTACGATCAATGTGAAAGGCGAGAAAGTGTACCCCCTGCACCCCCTAATGGCAGCGCTGAAGATGAACAAACAAGAAACGCTTCACATTTTGATAAATCTGCCCATTAGCGAGAACGTGGAAATAGAAAATCTGAATTATATCTGTAATGTTAATGGAGACTGTATTATTTTCCTAATTACAAGACAGCAACAGGGGAAATGAACGGAAACATTGGAAATTAATTGAAATTGCCAAGATATACAATACATGCACATAAATAGAAAGAACTGTTCCAGAAAGAAAAAAAATGACGCATCCCATATAATTTATACTTACATGAAAACGTATTCATTGCAATTTACTAGCTGTCTGGTTGGATACGAGGCAATTATAAAATATACACTGCACGGAAATGGGTTAAACAGAAATGTTTTGTGAAATCATTAGGAAGGCTTTGTGTTCTGTCACTTACAGAAACGGTGCAGAATCTTTCACGTGGCAGTGTTTTCATACAATGCGCTTCTGTCGTAGAAATATTGTCATTTTCACACGGCAATATTTTAACACCATTTGGGAGAAGCTGTAGCATCATTGTGACAAAATGTTTTACAACAAAGCGAGCAAAATAATGAAGAGAATAATAAATGGGGTGTGCCTAGAAAAGATGGTAAAATAGGATGTATAGCCTCGGGCAGGTACTTCCTGATTGTGCGAGGGTTTAATTAAGGCCTTAATTAGTATGAGAATCCTGGATGAAATATTTTCTTTTCCGTTTTTATGCCCTGGAGTCTGAAAACCTGTAGCCCAAGGCATTGTTACTGTTCCTATCAGTAGATATTTTCCATTTAACTTCCCAGGAGTAAATGATTTCCAACTTCCTAAGCTAGGCAGATTTCCTTTAGACCAATTCGGCAGCTTATCTGCCTGTGTATGGGGCGCTCCAACTGGCCTCTCCAGTCGATATCTGGCCAAAAATCGGGCAGATATAGATTGGGCAGGTTTGATTTTCCCTTGAGATTGAGGATCACATCGGCTAGTTGATACAGTCCTCATCACGTCGGTGCCCATTGCCATCAGGGCCGGAACTAGGGGTAGGCAGAAGAAGCAGCCACCTAGGACACAACGATTAGGAGGCACTGGGCAGTTACATCTTCTACTCAAGGGGCAGGTGCAAGCAGGGACAGTCCCTTGCATTTTATTAGCAGAAAATGCGACGTTTCGGGGTCAGGCCCCTTTATCAAACGTAAAGGGGTCTGACCCCGAAACGTCGCGTTTTATGCTAATAAAGCGCTAGGGACTGTCCCTGCTTGCAGCTGCCCCTTGAGTGCCAGTGATTTCTTACCCACTTGCAGTTGGAGAGTGCCGATCCCTTCATCACCATGCACCGGCAATCAACACGTACAGTAGGCCAGGGAGTGCGAGAGGAGCTTCTATTTGAATCAGTTGCCTCTTCTGCCCACCCTTAGACCAGACTCACCTGGCATCCAACGCATGTGAACACGCATAGCGTCACCGCACATGCATGAATGCCAGCAATGGGGAAATCCCCAGTTGCAAAAGGGACATCTGCCATTGACTTTGATTCAAAAAGGTTTTAGCTGGAGTTTTTTTCGAAATCGGAATTGTCGCATGATTTCCAAGACTTTTACTGATTTTTGGATTCAAAAAGCCAAATCTGAAAATGTCACGGCTTAATAAATAGGCCCCCTGGTTACACCACTGACCAAACTTGCTCAGATTTTGTTATACCATTGACATCTTCCCAAGCTGTGTAGTCATCTTTGAAGTCTTCAGTTGATCCAATATCAGTCCATACTTTTGCCTTATGATTCGACCGGATCAGCACCATCTGGTTATGTGGCCATATTGCCAGACAATCAGTAGGATACCCTGAAACTTTGCACAAGAACATACCGAGACCCAGGGTCGGACTAGCTCTTTTGGGCCCCGCCAGCCCAGACCTGCTCACTGGACTCCTTCTCCTCACCTCCCTCCCCGGTCACGTCCCTAGCATGATGGATAAAGGTACGCACACGCAGGGAGGGGCTGGTCTGACGCTGCTGAGACCAAGAACCAGTTTTCAAGTTTGGGAAACCTCAAATAATGTTTTTCCTTATGGAATGCTGTTCAGATTCACAACTTGTACCAGAGGTGAATCCTTAATAATCTCAAAAAAACAGATTGTTCTTTCTCTTTTTCACGTTCTCACCTTCCTTCTTTCTCAGGGACATGCATTGTAGACTTTGAGTTTTTCATTGCCAGCGGCATACAGAGATCACGTGTAGCTTCATATCGTCTAAAATCCAGTCGGTAATTGTTTGTTGCTTGGAATAAACCGAATATAAACAATAGAAGAATTGCCAGGAATTATATTATTTGGATAAAGTGGAGTCTATGAGAGACAGCCATTCCATAATTTAGAGCTTTCTGAATAATGGGTTTCCGGATAACGGATCCCATACCTGTACTATACTGTATATATCTCTCCAGTATATTTTACACAGCAGATTATTCCCCATTAGTCCCTGACCCAATGGAATTCGAGATTTAAGGTGTACATCAATTTATCTGCCTTTATTGTATGTTTTTGAAGTGCTGAAGGAAACCTGACTACCAGGAGTATCTTTGTAGATTGGTGATTCTCAACCAGTAGTTATCAAGCAACACTGGTCATTTCCACCTCATTTGATGCTGCTCCCTATGGCCTCATTTTGAATTCCTGACTCGGAGGAATGTTTGGGTCCATAAAGACTGCCAGGCATGTTTACTTCTTTTGTTCAAAGTGCAATATTTGGCACAAATCAGCATGTTTTTTCCCATAATGCAGCATGTTTCCTAAAATTTCAGCGGAATTGTGCTTGAAATTGCACACAATACAGCAAAACTCAACTTTTTTTTTAGTTTTAAAGCCAGGATGCCAACCGCTTCAGAGTTTCTCAGTATCAACTTGCAAACGGGCCATCAGACAGGATCATGTTGGCGTGGGCAATTCCGGAACCGCAGACCACTTGAGATAAAAGAAAAAGTTTATTTAATACAAGCTCTGGGGATTCTGAACTCACAAAGAGTAAGAACGCCAAACAAAGGAATCACAGAGTTTTTATAGACTTGGAAACGTATGACCAGGGCCGGGCCAACCCGGCCAGGCGCCCTAGGCAGCCTGGCCAGGCATAACGCCCTCAGGCGCGCATGAGTGAAAAAGCCAAATGTGCGTATACGTGAAAAGCCAAATGTGCGCAGAAGCACACACGCCGCCATACATCTGCCGGACTAAGGGGTAGGAGAAGCAGAGAAGGCGCATGTCTGGCGCCCCCGAAGCTTTGCGCCCTAGGCACGTGCCTACTCTCCCTACCCCTAGTTCCGGCCCTGCGTATGGCATGTAAATGTACAGGAATAAAAGGGAATTACTGGTGGGAGAGCATAGAGATATCGTTTCACAGCACACAAAAAACAAAGAACAGCTCTTACAGCCAAGCAGGTAGTTCTGCTCTCAAGGCCATTCTACTAGTGACCAAGGCTAGCTTGAGAATAGAATCCATCCAAGACAGGGGAGCTCACAGGATGAATCTGCATAGACAAAAAAATTTTCTCCCTCCTGGACAGATTTACTAACCGGCGAAAATTCACCAGCGTCCACTTCACACCCAGTGCAACACTTCGCCATGCAGGGTTTCGTCGTGGGTGCCAAACGCTGGCAACTTTTCGCTAGAGTTATTCTGCAATGCGAGCATTTAATAGTGGAAATGTGCCAGTGTTCATTTCTGCCTATTGAAATTGTGCTATGGATTTTGTACTCAGGTCAATTTGCATAGGGCAGGAAATTTAAAGTTGTATGGACGTCTTTATGTTAAATGTTGGTACTTACAAATTACACTTTTTAAAACACATGTCAAGAGAACCTTAATAAAGACAAGAGAGAGTTAATATAATGCCCTACACATGAGCCCACTGTAAAATGAATGTTCCATATGTTTGCAAATGTATGAGGAATACCGGTTACCCAAAAAAAGTTTAAGTTAGGACTTTTGCAGGCTGAAAAAAGGAAAAGACACCAGCGTTTTTTGGACTTTGATGCATTTTTGCCTCACAGAATGTAATGTAAGTGACAAGAGATTGAGGAAGATCAGCTACTTTAATGCACTTCATCTGGTCTGAGGTTGTGAAGGCAATTCTGGTGAAAGAGGTAACATTCAGTAAACCACATTTTAGTGAATTTGCAGAGTAACGTCCGTTCGCCAGAGTGAAAAGTCAACTGGCGATAGAGTGTGAATGACCATTAGCGGCAGTCTATTTGGCTAGAGAATTGGCACCTGCGCCTGTTAGTAAACTGGCTATGGTAACGCTAGCGAATTGATACACTTCTGTATCAGACTTCCTGTTTTCAGCTTAAACCTCCAGGGCTAGGGCTTGAGCATGCTCAGTTTGCTTCTCTCTCCCTTTTCCAGCCTGCAGAATGTTCTAAATGGACAATTGCAGCTCTTATTTGGCAACCTCCATGGACTTTTTTCATGCTTGTGTGTAACTCCTCAACACTTTTTACATTTAAATGTGTCAAACAGACACGGGGAAAAAAAGTTGCCCTGATTGGGAACAAACGCAGGATCCCACCTCTGTAAAGCTCCACCTCTGTAAAGCTCCACCTACTGCTGCCTAAAAGAATTGATTCAGTTACCAAATGAAACAGTTTACAGAGGGAATCACTTCTCTAGCAATCCTCATATTATTATTGCAATTATTTTTGCATTTATTTACTTTAACAATTTTTTCACCTGCAGTGAATACTATTGGTATTCATTTATGCTTCACGGGCAAAAAAGAGCATGCCCTAAGTAGTCCATTAAGGAAAGTAATTTTAACGATGCATCTATTATACAAATTTAATTCTTTACTTCTAAATTGGAAAGATAATGAAATCTTATTTACATTCTTCAAATTAACCTTATTTTCCGGTAAAATGTTCCTCCAAATAACTGTACCGGAAAGTATTTAATTACCTTCAATGGAACATGGAGATGTATCTGCATCCTCTCGGTAGGAGATTTGTACTACAAAATTCAAGAGTAACCCTAGGCAAAGATTATTTAGATACAAATCTGGGACATTTCCGCAGCTTTCTGTGCTTGAAAGCATAATATACTGGAAATGTTTTATTTATACATTAAAATATAGGTTTTTTAGTTTGCCTGGTTTAGGCTTTCTTGATTTGGGATTTACTTTAAAGTAAATGTAAACCCTAACACAAACTAAATGTAGAGTTGTTCGGAGTGATCTTTATTATTTAATTTTTGTTTTAATATTTTCTGATAAAAAAAAGAGCACCTCCTGCTGTTCATTGTGCATGACTGGACAGTTGGTAGAAAATTATGTTTGTAAGAAGAGGAAAGTCTTGTGATGTTTCCCTGCTTAGAACTAGCTTGAGAAGCATCAAATTACTTTTCTCTGCTCAATAAATTTAATTTCTCTCTGTTCAGTCTAAGAGAAACCCTAGAAAACTGCCCTACACTAAGGAGTTCCATGTATAACCCTCTTTGATAGTTCCCGCCTGCTAGGATTTACTCACGAAAGATCGAAGTAGAAGAATTGCACCTCATCCAACTTACTACAGCAAGTCAACTGCAGGGATTGGCACAAAGCTGAGTCTTTTAGAAGAGAAGTATGAGGGCAAAAAATTAGCAAAATAGGCCAAGGTTAGATTAGTCAGAGTTCAGGCAGGTCAATAATAGGCTGAGGCAGGCAGCAAGCAGACAATCCAGAAGATAGACCAGAATATCAGGATTTATAGGCCTATAACCAAGCACAGAAGATACTTTCCAATGTCATTTAAAATGGACTTTGGTGGTGAGGACACCCATGATAAGTGCAAATTTACCCCCATATGATTTCAGCCCAACCAGGGCCACCATAAATGGGGGGGGGGGGTACAGGGCAGATAATATGGCAGAGGGGACCCAAAAGACTTAAAACATTTAATTTTCAGGTTATGAAGGGGTGAAAGGGGATTAGGTTAGAGTCCTGCATCTGGTTGGGTACCCACAGAATATTTGCAAAGCCATCAGGTTTTCAGGCAGACCATTCTTATGGGGCTTATTTTTTTTCCATTGTGCCCCATTTTATTTGTGGACAGGGTCTTTTGCCCAGAGCCCCAGATGGCCAGTGGGTTAATAATTGGGGCCCCTTCGGGGGAAGGGCCCTGCAACCTTAGTAGTATGGGAACCATGACTCCTGATGGTGGCCCTGAGCCCTACCTCTGTACTGCAAAAGCTACTGGCTCTCTGTTAGTGGATAAACATGTAATTGAAAGACTATGACAAGCCTTACAGACAATGGCACCTTATACAGGGTTAAAACCGCAAGTTAAAACCTTAAACACACAATCTTATGTAACGCTAATCTGGGCTATCCACACCTCAGAAAACAAACAAAGAAACTGTTTATTAGTCCGAAGACAATATCCCCAGGTTTACTCATGTACACAGATGAGGTGTTAGCACACGACACACAGTCACATCATGTAATAGGCAATTGCAGTATTCAGTACGTCATTCCCATACAGTAACCTAACACCCTCTTCACTGAGGTCTCTGCACTGGAGGCATCACACAGAGCCTCTGGGAAGCTACTCCCTGCTGCAAATCCTTGTTGGAGCTTCAACTGCGCTTTCTCTTTACACTATCTACCTTTCTCTCCTAGAGAGACTATTACAAGTCTGCCCTACTATAGCTAAACCTCATTCACAGGGTTTCCTGGTCCCTGACTTCTCTCCAGAACACTTGCTTCTCTGGGCCTTGCTGTACCAGGCTCCCCTGGGCAAACTCAGCTGGATCACCATCCAGCAACCAAAGAGGAAGAGGCCACTCCTTACACTCACTATATTGTAGTGTGGCAGGAACATGTCATTACACTTCTTGGCCAATAACTCTGAGCTTAAACTCAAATTGATACATAGGTTTTTGCCTAGTAACTGAGGAAAAGGGTAGGGCCTTAAAGCCATAGGGGCAGATTAACCCCTATGGGCCCCTACTATTATGATAAAAATAATAATGGTATTATACATAATAATAAAAAAAAATAATAAGGAATATTGGCCAGAATAAGAGTAAGGAAGAGCCTGAGGGTTCTGTTCATTAAACACTTTCACTGTTGTCCTGAAGGGTGGACATTCTTGTGGCCAACCATAATTTATTTAGAAAAAGGGGGTATTAATAGAGTTGATAGTAAGTAATAGAGATTCCAATATTCTAAGGCTGTCAGGTGGGATTCTGGAAGTTCTTCTACACTAACGCTAGTATTGTTTATTATGTGGGTTACAGGCAACCTGGAAGTTTTGAAGAGTTGTTCTTCAGCCCTACCTTGCAGTCATTTTTGTCAACGTAAAAAAAACCTACACTTTCTTCCTCTAGAATTATTGATTTGTGAGGCACTGCTGTTCCTCCATTTATTTCTCCATACTGAGCTTTTTTCAGCTCTGAAAAAAAGTCACATAGCTAATCAGCTGGAAAATGAGCATTCCATCTTTTGCAGGCAATAACAAGATGCAGATTAGCATTTTCTAGAACTCAATGTGCTGAATATTTTCTTACATAAGCCAAGTGGTCAAGAAAACAACATCCAAATAGAGACTTTTGAAAATGTCTTAAAAATGGAAAAAGCCAAACAGTAATTTTTTGGGAAATAAATGTCATTTTTTGATAATATTAACAAGGATGGAAAACTTTTCAGAGAAATATGCTCAAAGTACTCACTCACCCTTACTTAACTTGGAAAAAACTTTTTTTTTTTGGGTCTCTAACAGATTGCCAACCAGAACCTAATTAAGAGGACTGGGTTACTCACTGCTGTTAGCACAGTTGGAAAAAGCACTTAACACGCAGTGGCTTCTCTTTGGAGATGTTTGAAGATGCATATTCAGTCCACTGATGATACATCAAACCTCAGACCAATCTGCTGTGCCGCTACCACCTAAACCCTAAATAAAATCTTCAGTAGCTAAGAGTTTTGATAAATACATAAAATTAAAGCCACAAATGCTGAATCTGAGGTCCTCAGTGCTGAGTGTTGGTTCTTAAATATAATATCTACCCATGTCCCTGTGTTGTTTAACCAAGCTGATCTTTCTGAAATTTGGTCACTTGTGTAGTTGGTCAAATAAGGTATATCCAAACATTCATCCTCATGCAGTGCGGTCAGTGATGATCCCAATCAAATACCAGCCAATGGTTTGGTTTCAATACATCTGCCACTTAGTTGAAATTTAGAGAGCTAAACTGGCAGTTAAAATCTGCCGATGAATGGGCACCTTTATTGTTACTACATTAAAGGGCAAGTAAAGTCTAAAAGAGAATAAGGCTAGAAATGGTGTATTTTATATACTAAACATAAACATGAACTTACTGCACCACAAGCATAATCAAACAAATGATTTATGCTTTCAAAGTTGGCCACAGGGGGTCGCCATCTTGTAACTTTGTTATACATCTTTGCAAGACCAAGACTGTGCACATTCTCAGTGTGGTCTGGGCTGCTTAGGGATCGTCATAAATTACCAAAACAGGGAAACAAACAAAGCTGCTTGAGTTCTACATGGCTGGGGAGTAAGGCGGGGGCTCCCCCTGCTGTTCATAAGTCTGATTGTTTCCCTGCTCAGCAGTTAGGGACCGTCTGACAATTCCTATCCACAGCAGTAAATGAAGGGAGAATTTCACTGCATACAGTCAGGTTTCTTATAAAAACGGTACACATTTTTTAATTAAAGTATATTGGAGATAGGTTTCTTTTTCATTAAAGAAAGTAAAAATGGGATTTTATTTTTTTGCCTTTACATGCCCTTTAAGTACCCCCTCGGTTCCAGATATGGAGGTTCAAATCTCATTCCCAGAAAATTGGGTGATCATGGGCATGGCCTATATTGCCCTGCTTATTCAAAAACTAGGAGGTGCAGTATGTGACTGATAGTTTTCTTGAACAAGTGTGTGGCCCATTATGGTGTTGCATGGAAATAAACTAGAACAATAAACTATTGCATGTTATCCCAATGTTTGCATGGGCTTCATCTGACCAAAAGCATACATATAGGTTAACTGACTCCTGATGCACCAACGTGACTGTGTTTGAGTTTATTTGAGTGCTCCCGTGTTAGGAATCTTGTATTTTCCACAGGGAAGAGACTGATGAACAGTCTTCCAAAGTGTGGAAAGCGTTGGGCCATTATAAAAAAGAGAACAAACATTACAGTCCTGGAGAAGAATGAGGGTGTAGAGTCCCTTCCTCCAAGTGACTCCTCGGGCAGAATTCGCAAAAATAGAGATACTGAGCCACAATAAAACTGGAGACAAGTTACTCAGATTTCAGTATCTCCACTTTTGAGAGTTCCTCCCATAGACTTCTATCTGTGTCAGTTGCAGAAGGGTAATTGTCACTTTGATTCTATGGAACTTAACATCTTCACGGCTCACCTTGCATCAGTAGGTGAGGATAGCAAGGTAGGCACTGGCCTGGCTATGAGTGAGGCCACTTACAGGTCTATATAATAACCATTTTTCCAGTTCGAGACATTACCCACGTGAGTATGTATTTTAGTTAATAAAATGTATAACCCCAACAGAATGGAGAACAACCGTGCAGAAGATGTGTCACAGCACCACCAATTCTCATTTCCAGTGAAAGATTATACTTACAGGAACATAATCATCATTTTTAAATAAGTATATGACAGCACATTATTGAAGATTAATAGTAGTCCCAGTTGCCTGCTACAAATGACTCTTTTATGCATTTAAATCATTTCTGAATGCTGGTTCATGGAGAGCTGAACAGGGAAGCTGTAAACCTCTGGCCAAAATCGATGATTTATAAGTATAAAGGGAAAATAAAATGAAAAAATACAGCTTTCTGGTTTATATTTACTTGAAAAGGAAGATGGTAAGAACCATCCAGCTTAAAGGCCAGGTAGGATGAGATGTCGGAATAATACCTGTTTGCTCTCCTAAAAAGTCTCCCTGAAAGTCCATCTCAAAGGCCAGTTAGTGTGAAATGTGGGGACAATACTTACTTGTTCTAGAAAACTATTAAAGCTCAGCTTGAGGCCCGTTAGTGTGAAATTTGGGGACAATATCTACTTGTTCTCCTAGACAACAGTGAAAGTCCAACTTGAATGCCAGTTAGGGTGATATTTGGGGACAATACCTACTTGTTCTCCGAGACAACCCTGAAAGTGCAGCTTGAAGGCCTGTTAGTGTGAGATTTGAGGACAATACTTACTTATTCTTTTATACAACCATGAAAGTCCATCTTAAACACCAGGTAGGATGAGATTTGGGGATAATACCTGTTTGTTCTCCTAAACAACCCTGAAAATCCATCTTGAAGGCCAGTTAGTGTGAAATTTGGAGACAATACTTACTTGTTCTCCTAGACAACAGTTAAAGTCCAGCTTGAAGGCCAGTTAGAGTGAAATTTGGGGACAATACCTACTTGTTCTCCTAGACAACCATGAAAGTCCCTATTGAAGGCCAGTTAGGGTGAAATTTGAGGAAAATGCCTATTCACTCTACTAATGTCAGTTAAGGCTGTTCTATATTATCTAGAAGTATGCATGTTCATATATCTGTAATTTTACTATGAGCTAACTTTGACTAAGTGATGAGACATTGGTCAGTTTTTGCAGTACAGTCCAATCAAAGAGCTCTTTCCCTAGAACTCAATAGAAGGCATATGTCTGTAATATGACATCCCACATCAAGGTGATGATTGTACACTAATGACAGTGACCTTTTGCTGTTGAACTACTCATCTCCACTCACAGGGCTCATATTTTTTTCTATCAAATTCAGCTCCTATGCACCTGTCAGTATCTGTGGATGGAACGGAGCCTCACCAGGTAGGTCTCATAGTTTTCTTTCGACGGTCTCTTAATTGGGCTGTTTGAGTGATTCAGTTTACTTAGTACCCATCCTACACTAATCTGCTACCTGGTTTCTGGGGTGCCTTCATGAAGGCCACATATACTAACAGAAGGCAAGGAAGGATTTACAGAAATCAGTGCAATTCACTATGGGTTTTTTTAACCACAAAACAGCATTTATTTTAGAATATCAACATTTTGCAGATGTTGTTAGATTTTTGCAATATACAAATACTGGCCTATTAATATGGACATAATGTTGGCTCGTTGTGAGCATTTTCTTAGATGCCCGACATATATACTATTATGCCTGCAGAGTTCAGAGACAATCCTGTACCCAATACAATGGGTTTGCATGACTCCCCTGTTTAATCTGGTTGTAGACTCAAGACCAAACAATGATAGCTAATCCATCAATTTGGGGGATAAATTAGGTTAAAAACTCATTTGGTGACTTTAGATCTACTTTTTTACAGTCAGTAATTTTCGACTTGTTCCTGCTGTTGCGTTATTTTAATACAAATACAAGAGTCCTCTGCACTCAACCCATTATCAATACTGTATATTAAGGACACAGGCATTTTGTGCGTTGAGTTACTAAAAAATGCCTTACCCTTAAAACAAAACAGGGACTGTTTGTCCATATATTGCAATATATTTAAGATGGCAAACTACATCAAAGTCATCCCTGGTCTGGCCAGTCCTACACTCAACTATCATTGGATTCTTTAAGAATTCAATTGCTTTATTATATATTTTATACAGGGACTAAGTTTTACCTGCAACTTACTTGCTGCTTTAAAGGTTAAATCTCCCAAACATGGTTGCCCTTTTATTGGCCACCACTGGCATCACCTGACTATAGCTGGGAAGGGTGGGAGCTACAACATGGAGCTGGTCACTGCTCCTGTATAACTATAACAAACAAGGGAAAGTTGTGCTCACCACTATTTTTTAAAACCATTAGGCGGGGGTGCAATGAGGCTGTGACCACAAAATTCTTATAGACAAATACAAGAGTCCTCTGCACTCAACCCATTATCAATATATTAAAGGAGAACTAAACCCTAAAAATGAATGTGGCTAAAAATCCCATATTTTATGTACTGCATTTATTGCACCAGGCTAAAGTTTCAGCTTGTCAATAGCAGCAATGATCCAGGACTTCAAACTTGTCACAGGGGGTCACCATCTTGGAAAGTGTCTGTGACACTCACATGCTCAGTGGGCTCTGAGCAGCTGTTGAGAAGCTAAGCTTAGGGCTCGTCACTAATTATCCAGCAGAAAATTAGTTTGGTCTGTAATATAAACTGATGCTACAGGGCTGAATATTAAATTCTGATGCTAATTGCACTGGTTTCTGTGCTGCCATGTAGTAATTATCTGTATTAATTACTAATCAGCCTTATATTGTGACATTTGTATTCTATGTGTACTGTATATTGTGAGTGGGTCCCTAAGCTCAGTAAGTGACAGCAGCACAGAGCATGTGCAGTGAATCAGCAGAAAAGAAGATGGGGAGCTACTGGGGCATCTTTGGAGACACAGATCTTTACTGCTAAAGGGATGTGGTTGCCTTGGGCTGGTACAGAAGCTCAACACATAGGGGGTTATTTACTATACTCCGAATGCAAAAATCACGAAAAATCTGTGATTTTTTTATCAGACTTTTAAAAAATCAAGAATTTTTCAGAATTTATTAAACTCTGAGGATGGAAAAGTCCAAATCTGAAAATCCAGCATCTCAGACCTGTCGAGGTTGCACATAAGTCAATGGGAGAAGTCCCAATGATTTTTTGATGTGCACAGGGTTTTGTGCAATTCCCCAAATGTTTTCTGAAAATCTGATTTTTTTCCCACAAAGCAAATTTTTGGGAAAATTTAATAGTAAATAAGCCTCAAAAACCCGAGTGGATTTGATTGGAGTTTGTAGCCGAAAATATTGAGACAAATTCGGACTTTGATAAATAACCCCCCAAATTTACAGCATTTCTAGCTACTTCTTTAGTTAAGCTTTAGTTCTCCTTTAAGAAAATTGAGACATTTTGTGCCTTGGCCTACTAAAAAATGCCTTACCCTTTAAACAAAACAACGATTGTTTGTCCATATATTGCGATATATTGAAGCTGGTCAACTGTGTCAAAGTCATCCCTGGTCTGGCCAGTGGTCACAGTGGTTTTTAAAAATGAGTGGTGAGCACAACTTCCCCTTGTGCATTATTTTAAGAACCAGATGATTAAATTGCTAATGCCTGTGTGCCCGTCACACCTAGGGGCAGATTTATTAAGGGTCGAAGTGAATTCGAGGGAATTTTATCGAAGTAAAAAAATTCGAAATTTGAAGTAATTTTTTGGATACTTCGACCATCGAATAGGATACTACGACTTCGAATTCGTTTCGAAGTAAAATAGTTTGAATATTCGACCATTCGATAATCGAAGTACTGTGTCTTTAAAAAAAACTTCGACTTCAATACTTCGCCAAATTAATCCTGCCGAAGTGCTATGTAAACCTATCGGGACATTCTTTTGCAGTTTTCTAAGTATTTTGAAGTCGAGGAAAAATCGTTCGTTTCGATCGATGGATGAAATCCTTCGAATCGTTCGATTCGAAGGATTTCATTGTTCAATCGATTTTACATTGACTGCAAAATGGTCAAATTCGATGAAAAAAACTTCGACTTCGATATTCGAAGTCAAAGTAAAGCCATTCGATGGTCAAGTTTCAAAGTATTGAAATTGATAAATCTGCCCCTTAATGTGCCATTAGCAACGGGGATTTTTTTTTTTCTGTAAAATTTTAAAAATTGTCCTTTGACAGACTGGTTCATGGAAGTCCTGAGCCAAAGCCTAATTAAATCCTCATCTGGGTCCTGGATATTAAATTAATTAAATTATACTCTTGTAAATTAATGACAAACAAATCCATGGAACTCAGTTAATGAGCATAATGTGAGCCTTTTAAATGAGACTGATATGTTCTAATTATAAATGAGTTCGGCTGGTGCTCGACCATCTTTTCCAAGAAACTGCCTGAAGAAAATGAATTATTGGTGACCTTTTTGGGGTTCATGTAAAGTCTATAGTAAATATTAGACTTTTTTTGAGTAATGTATATCTGCAACTTGCACTTATTTGCTGAACAAGTGCCATTATCTTGTTTCAGTCATCTCCATTATTCTTTGAGAATATCTAAAGGTCGCCGTTTCTAAATGTCACCTTGATACTTCCCTTGTTGCTGTTTAGATAGCCCCATAAATTTGTTGCGCAATAAACATGTCACAGTTCTCTTATGGGTCATTTTTTTGGCAGATAAAACTAAATTGTGCCCTATAGCATTTCTGTTTAATGGAAAAAAAAAAAACCAGTGTATATTTCAGTCTGTACAGCGAGAGCAAACTGCGCGGCCAGGATAGTTTCAACAGTGCAGTTAATCATAGCAACCAATCAGAACTTTGCTTCATTTTGTAATATGCTGCAGATAGTGATGGCAAATTTCCGCATTTTGCCGTCAGCAAATAAATTCACGAATCTCCCGTGAAAATTCGCCAGCGTCAATTTCCGATTTTTCGTGAAAATGTCAGTTTTTCAAGATTTTTGAGTGAAATCCTTAAAATTTCAAGATGTTTGAGTGAAATTCTTGAAATTTCACGATTTTTGAGTGAAATCCTTAAAATTTCACAATTTTTTAGTGAAAACCTTCAAATTTCAAGATTTTTTTAGTTAAAACCTTAAAATTTCACGATTTTTGAGTGAAATCCTTCAAATTTCACGATTTTTGAGAGGAATCCTTCTAATTTCATGATTTTTGTGTGAAAACGTCCGATTTGCACAATTTGTTCTTGAAAACATTCGAATTTCACGATTTCCGATTTTTCGTGAAAATGTCAGTTTTTCAAGATTTTTGCGTGAAATCCTTCAAATTTCAAGTTGTTTGAGTGAAATCCTTTAAATTTCACGATTTTTTTTGAGAAATCCTTAAAATTTCACTATATTTTTGTGAAAACCTTCAAATTTCACAATTTTTTTGTGAAAACCTTCAAATTTCATGATTTTTGAGTGAAATCCTTCAAATTTCACGATTTTTGAGTGGAATCCTTCTAATTTCATGATTTTTGCGTGAAAACTTCCGTTTTGCACAATTTTTTCGTGAAAACGTTTGAATTTCACGTTTTTTTCGGGAACTTGCCGATTTCATGATTTTTTACAAATTTTTCGCTGTTTCGTGAATTTTGCGGGAAATTTGTTAATTTTTCGGTGAAACAGGAGAAATTCACCCATTACTAGTTGCAGACTAATGGCAAATTGGTTGCTATAGGTAACAGCACATTTTAGAAAGGGGTAGTGACCCCCCAGGAACATCCAGAGAAAATGTAACATAAAAAAGATTTTCAAGGCACCGTTAGTAATAGTGTTACATTGCGTTTCTTTTAATACTGTAGAAGTTTAATTTGAAGTTTAATGGGACCTGTTATCCAGAATGCCCGGGACCTGGGGTTTTCCAGATAAGCGGTTTTTCCAAGGTTCTTAAGTCTACTAAACATTAAATGAACCCAATAATCTGGTTCTGCTTCCAATAAGGATTAAATACATTTTAGTTGGGGTCAAGTACAAGCTACTGTTTTATTTTAAGCGAAAAAGAATAAAAGAAAGAGAATATTTTTTACAAAATGCAATTATTTGATTCAAATGGAGTCTATGGGAGGTGGCCTTGCTGTAGTTCGGAGTTTTCTGGATAATGGGTTTCTGGATAACAGATCCCATACCTGTATATTAATGATGTCAAAAAGCACCTGACCCTAAACTACCCTTATCTAACCTGACTCACCCCGCTCTGATTGCAGGAAGGGGCAGGCTCATATATATATATACACACTGTATAAATTAGGGATGCACTGAATCCACTATATGGGATTCGGCCGAATCCTTTGTGAAAGATTCAGACGAATACCAAATCCTAATCCTAATTTGAGTATGCAAATTATAGGCGGGGAAAGAAAAAGTGGAAAAAGAATTTTACTTACTTGTTTTGAGACGTGATTTCCCTTCCCACACCTAATTTACATATGCAAATGAGGACTTGGATGCGGTTCAGCCACACACAAGAATCCAAATCCTGCTGGAAAAGGCTGAATCCTGGCCGAATCCCAAACTGAATCCTGGATTTGGTGCATCCCTAGTATATATATATATATAGGTGCCGAATGGAGCAGAATGGAAGTGGGGCATTGTAAGCAGGCACTCAAATTAAAGCAATCTTCCACTAGGCAAATAAAATGCAAAAAAAAAGTGAAGATTTTATTTACATTATTAGCACGTTTTGTGTTACAAACACTTTCGTCATAGGCTGAAAAATAGTAAAGTTCCGTGAGTTTCGGGCTGCCTGCACATCGTTATTATATACTATATTTGCATTTCAGTCCATAACTTATCCATATTTTCTAATAGAATTTATGACGCTAGGTGGTGCGCACTTTGACAATAGCCGAAAATATTAAAATCTTTGACATATGGTGTTGCTGCAAAGTCATACAGTTAATACAGAATTGCAATGTCTCAGTGGTGGTACAGAAGCCCCCCGGATTCCTGGTTTGGTATCACTACCAGCAGTAGAAAGCCAAATAAGAGAGACACACATTGGGGCCAATTCATTAACTTCGAGAGAAGGATTCGAAGTAAAAAAACATCGAATTTCGAAGTGTTTTTTTGGCTACTTCGACCATCGAATGGGCTTCTTCGACCTTCGACTACGACTTCGAATTGAAGGATTCGAACTAAAAATCGTTCGACTATTCAACCATTCGATAGTCAAAGGGGGGAAAAACTTCGAACCCCTAGTTCACCACCTAAAAGCTACCGAACCCGATGTTAGCCTATGAGGAAGGTCCCCATAGGCTTGCCTAACTTTTTTTGGTCGAAGGATAATCCTTCGATCGTTGGATTAAAATCCTTCAAATCGTTCAATCGAAGTATTTGCGCAAAATCCTTCGACTTCGATATTCGAAGTCGAAGGATTTTCATTCCCCAGTCGAATATCGAGGGTTAATTAACCCTCGATATTCGACCCTTGATGAATTTGCCCCATTGAGTTACATTGGTGCTTCACCCATTTATTTTAGGCTACAGATTTTGCTGCAAAGTCTCCAGGTGACAATGAAACCAGCCCTCTCAGCATCCTTATCAGTCCATTACATTACATTACAATCACAGATTATATTCATAGGTCTGATAGGTCGTAGGTGATTTACGCAAATGCATATTTTAATTCACAACACATTTTATGATATGCATATATATTTTGGGGGTTATTTATCAAAATCCGAAAATATCTGAGTATTTTCTCCGACCAAATCCGCACAGATTTTTTTCTCCTTATTTATCAATCCATTTTTCCAAAAATATCATGTGCAGCAAAAAACTCGATAAAATCGTGAAAACATTTAAATCATATGAATTTTTCTGATTTGATCCCAGAAAACCACGAAAACTTTAAATAACTGCACGAAAACCCAGCGCAGATCAGGATATCATCGAGAATTCGCCCATTGACTTCTACATGAACTCAGCAGGTCTGAGTTGGAGTACCTTTTTATTCAGACTTTTAACAACCTCGATGTTTAATAAATTCCAAAAACATTTTAGTTTTCTTTCCACTAAAAATTTTGATTTTATAGTTAAAAAAAAAACTTGATTTTTTCAAGTTTTTGGCATTCAGACTTTAATAAATAACCCCTTTTTGTTAAAAAAAAAAATAGGGATGCACTGAATCTAGTATCCGGCCAAGATTCAGCCTTTTTAAAGGGGACCCGTCACCCCCAAAAAATATTCAAAATCCTATTTTATCACATTAGTCAAGCAAAATGAACTTTAATTACACAATATAAATTATTTGAATCTTGTTTCCTTCAGTCTGGGAATTCAAAATTATAGCAAGCAGGCGGCAGCCATTTTGTGGACACTGTTATTAAGACAAGCCTTGTATCATCTCAGAATCTTGTTTGTGGACCAGAATGGGGAACCTGATGTCCATCCCCATGTCCTGGCTACACAATTAAATGGTAAAGAGAACTGGGGAAATGAGGGGAAAGCAGTGAAATCTAGGAAGTGCTGAATGGAAAGTGAAAGTAATTGCCTGCCCCGCCCCTAAGGCATAGAGGAGGGGCAGACAATATTTGATTGACAGATGAGATTTTTAAATTAGCTTACAACATATATGAACGCTTTAATAAAAAATAGAAATTGGATTTCATGTTTAATTTGAAAAGGACTTTTATTATACAGCTTTAAGTAGCATTCAAATTTGGCCGAATCCAAGTGCCTGGCTGAACCGAAGTTTAATCCAAAAAATCACGTCTCTTTTCATCGCACAAGCAAAGAAGTAAGTTCTCTTTCCCCAGTTTCTCTCATTTACATGCAGCAGCGCAACTAGTGGTGCGCGAGCTGCCGGGGGGCCCTGAGGGGGTGCGGGCCCTGGCCCAATCGCACCCCCTGCTCCCCCGGTAGTTACGCCACTGTTTACATGCAAATTAGGGTTCGGATTCGGTTTGGGGTTTCACCCGAATCAGGATTGGCAGAATATTTTCCAAAAGATTCCGCCAAATCCTAAATTATTGGATTTGGCCAGGATTTGGCCTTTTTCAGCAGGATTTGGATTCGGCTGAATCCTTCTGCCTGGCCGAACCGAATCCGAATCCTAATTTGCATATGCAAATTAGAGGCAGGGAGGGAAATCGCGTGACTTTTTGTCACAAAACAAGGAAGTAGAATTTTTTTCTCTTTCCCACCCCTAATTTGCATATACAAATAAGGATCCGGTTCAGTATTCGGCCGAATCTCTCGCGAAGGATTTGGGGGTTCGGCCGAATCCAAAATAGTGGAGTCGGTGAATCCCTAAAAAAAATACAATATATGGTACTTAAATATTTATTAATTGTGTCATTTTAATGCAGCACATTAATTGCTATGATAACACTTAAGAGGGAAGAGCTAAGACACAACCCAAAATATAAAATACTACAGTGATGATTTGTAGATCTTGCTACTATGAAACCAAACTTACAGTAAAAAAGGATCATTAAAACAGTATAATGGTATAACGTGAACTCTGCAGGCTGGGATATAAATAATATATTGGAAAGAATTATTGTGTTAAATCCATTCCAGACCTTAGTCCAGATCTCATCAGCATTTTTCACAGTCAATCCAATTAATGAGCCGTTGCCATTAATCTCCGATAATCAATTAGAGCCCACGTTCATGTCAGGGCAAGTGTGTTTTTAATGCTTAACTGTAACATTATTCTATTTTTTTCCTTATCAAGGCGCTGATTGGGAACGGGCATTGATAGTTCAGAACTCTGTTTTCCATGAAGAATGATATTTATGTTAGATTATTTAGAGAGAGAGAAAAAAAACATTTATTTTAATTATTTTACTTCTCTGTGCTGATTTCTGCCATTACAGCAATTTAGTTTGTGAAAATCCTTTGCAGGTGTCTTCCCAGTACTGCTTGGAAAGCAATTTAATGTGTCTACATATGGCCAAGCAGCTGTATAATAAAAATAAATGCTGATGGTGACTAGAACGTGCTTCATTTAGACTTGGCTTGTGTAGAATGATTGTAGACGTACAGGCAGGGATATAAAAAGCCCTTTATATATATATATATATATATATATATATATATATATATATATATATATATATATATATATATATATATATATATATATATATATATATATGTATTCCAGCAGAGTCGCACTCGAAAAGTTTTAAAACATAACGTTTATTGTCCCATCATAAAAACGTGGTAAAGAAGTATACTCATCTACATAGAGACATCACGCGACGTTTCGGGGGTCCCCTGCCCCCTTTCTCAAGCGTGTCTCCGATGCGTAGCGTGTAGAGTCAGTGAGAGACTCGGAAGCCCGTCTTTCCCATTGAAATAGCGGGGGCTGCGTGCCTGGTCATTCTGACGCAACCACGCAAAAGCGTGGGTGCGTCACAAGAGCGAGCACACGCTCCACCGCCAATAGAATCAAGCCACGCCATATTTGTTATTGGCAGATAACCCTCTGCAGTGGAGGGGAACCTAAATATATGGTGATAATCATCAGTAATATGACAGCCAATCAGTTGTAATCTTTCATACAGAATGCACAGAAAATTCCTCCAACCTATACAGAATCATAACATTTAAATGAACAGATGTAAATCGAAGTCCTTATTTAACCCGTTAGGGCTCAGTGATTTTAACCGATGAATCCATTGGACTTCCGTCCTTTTTAACAGCATTAGTCTATCGCCCCCTCTCCTGGGTTTGGTATGTGTTGTATCACTCTAAATCTAAGGTCATCGGCACTATGTCCCTTCTCCAAACAATGTTTGGAGACCGGGAGAATGGAATTTTTTGTGTTAACAGTGGATCTATGTTGGGAAAATCTATCTCTAATTTTCTGAATAGTTTCCCCTATGTAGATTAAATTACAAGGACACACTAACATATAGATTACATAGCTGGTGTCACATGAAAAATGCCCCCTAATATTATAGCTCCTGTTTGTAACTGGGCTGCAAAAAGAATCTCCTGTAAGCACAAACCGGCATTGTGCACAGCCTTTACATCGAAACATACCCTCTTTGGGGGGACCCAAAAATGTATATTGTCTGGGTGAGGGTCGTATGTCAGCACGGACCAGCCTCTTCCCTATAGTCGAACCTTTATTAAAGGACATCATAGGTGGTTGTTTAAATTCGGTCACAGTAGGATAGGCATCCCTTAACAGATGCCAATGTCTGTATAAAATCTGTCTAAATTTTTCACTCCGAGAATGATATTGTCCCACAAAGGTGAGTCGTCTCTCTCTATTGTCAGCCTTTTGTCTACCTCCTCTTGCAATCAACTTAGCCTTAGCACTTGTACTAGCCAACGTATCTGGTGGGTAACCTCTGTGTATCAATTTATCCCGCATAGCCGAAAGATCATGTTCAACCAAAGTAGGATCATTGTTAATTCTGCATACTCTTGTGAATTGACTGATAGGAATCGACTTTTTGACAGCTGGGGGATGAAAGCTGTCAAATGCCAACAGTTGGTTCCTATCAGTAGGCTTAGAGAACATCTTAGTGAGAAAGCCTTCTTGAGTGCGAATAACTTGGACATCCAGGAAATTTACAGAATGGAGATCAGCAGTCATAGTGAACTTTATGTTTTCGTTAGCATTATTAATTGTATCGTGGAAGACGGACAAAGAGTCCAGGTCACCCCGCCATACGAGGAACACGTCGTCGATGTACCGCCACCAAGCCATACAATGTCTGGTAAACAGCAGATCGGTATAGACGTGCTCCTCCTCAAACCAACTCATGTATGAGTTGGCATATGACGGGGCGACACTGGACCCCATGGCCGTCCCCCGCATTACATTATAAGTGACAATTAATTACTCCATTACTCACGCCATCAGTCCAGAATACAGAAAGCATAAGTCCAACCACATTGGTAGGTGAAGTGGAGAGAAAGCAAAATTACATCTCTTTAAAGGGGAAGTAAAGTCTAAGATAGAATAAGGCGAGAAATGCTGTTTATACTAAACACAAACATGAACTTACTGCACCACAAGCCTAATCATACAAATGATTTATGCTTTCAAAGTAGGCCACGGGGGGTCACCATCTTGTAACTTTGTGTAAAGATGCTCACCGATCCTTGCTGCTGTGCCCACGACAATCCTCTGTCCTGCACTGGTTCCAAGGCGCGCATCCGGTTCGAAGTCCTCGGCAGACGCAATCGTTGTGACATAAGGGCCCAAGGGGTTGCTGGTGTTTGTCGCCTACGTCAATTCGCCACTGATACCGACGCAGGATGTGTGTCTAATTTGTCTCCTGCGCCAATTCTGCACGTGCTCCTTACTTATTTAAAGATGCCAGCAAGTGATCTTTTGCTCCTGCAGATTCTAAGCTACTCCTGATTATCCTGATTGATTCTCTGGTTTTGACTTCGGCTTGTTATTGGACTCCTGACCCTCTGCTGCCTGACCCGGCCTGCTTCTCGTTTACGTTTTTTCGCTCCCTGAATTGACTTTGGCCTGAATCTCAACTTCGATTCCGTCTCTGACTGAACACTGACCTTCGTCTGGTTCCTGGACCCAATTCCATCCATTATCAGCACTCCTGGCTATTTACACAATCTCTTTCCTGTTCTCACCTCCAGGGATTTGTATTGTGAAATCTGAAGGTGTTGCTTGAGAGCATCTAACTGGAAGAATCAACACCTCGATACCTGATACTTTGCTAAACATCTTTGCCAGGCCAAGACTGTGCACATGCTCAGTGTGGTCTGGGCTGCTTAGAGATTGTCATAAATGATCAAAGCAGCACAAGTCAAATAATATCTGACAGAAGCCGATACAACAAGACTGATTAATAATCAGAATATGCAGACTGCACTGGGTCCTGTGTTGTCATATAATCTAATGAAGATTTTATAGTTTTTATATTGTTTAATACAAACTTTCTCCAACTCTGCAGAACTAGTGGCTGCAGCAAAATAATCCTCCAAATAGTATCCAAATTTATCTGTTTAAATCTGGCTCCATGATCTTTGTCCCTGCAGCTGGAGATGGAAACAGTAAAGGGGATGTAAAGGCAAAAATAAAATCCAATAAAATCCAATACACATTCGCCGACTGCTCTACAGGGAAACAAACAAAGCTGCTTGAGTTCTGCATGGCTGGGAAGTAAGGCGGGGCTCCCCCTGCTGTTCATACGTATGATTGTTTCCCTGCAGAGCAGTTAGGGACCGTCTGACAATTCCTATCCACAGCAGTAAATGAAGAGAGAATTTCACAGCATACAGTCAGGTTTCTTATAAAAACTGTACACATTTTTTAATTAAAGTTTATTGGAGATAGGTTTCTTTTTATTAAAGTAAAAATGGGATTATTATTTTTTTGCCTTTACATGACCTATAAAAATTCTTCTATGTCAAATTATTCTGGACTAATACTAAACGTTAGGTTAGGAGACAGCAACAAAATAATAAAACCATTGGTTTTCTTTTTTGGATTAAACAGGCCTAGTTCTTACAGTTGTGGATGAGGGACTAGTTCTGTTTAAACCCCACTTGGAGGTTCGACCTTTGTTACGAGCCCCCCTTAGCTAATAGCAAAAGCTTAAAAGTTTAAGGGTCCAGTCATTCATCCATAGTTCCAATAATATGTAGGACATTAAATCTTTCTTCAATTTTCAACTTAATTGACCATCAAATTGGGAAATCCGCAGAGTTTGGGAACCACAATGTTGGGGCATGCACAGAGTCAATTCCTAGACCAGGGGTCCCTAACTTTTTTTTACCCATGAGCCAGATTCACTGCTCTAGATTCTATGAAATTCTGGTGATACCCTGTTTAGTCACTGGAGGCTTTTGGTGTTCACAGTTACAAATAGTCCAAATAAGCATTTTCTTCCTCCTACTTCTTCACAGCCTCCACCTTCAACCTCACCACAGGATACACAGTAGATAACAGATAAGTACTACTATAGTTTATATAAACAGGCTGCTGGGTAGCCAGGGGGCAGCCATTCAAGCACAGGATACACAGTAGATAACAGATAAGTACTACTATAGTTTATATAAACAAGCTGCTGTGTAGCCAGGGGGCAGCCATTCAAGCACAGGATACACAGTAGATAACAGATAAGGACTACAATAGTTCATATAAACAAGCTGCTGTGTAGCCAGGGGGCAGCCATTCAAGCACAGGATACACAGTAGATAACAGATAAGTACTACTATAGTTTATATAAACAAGCTGCTGTGTAGCCATGGGGGCAGCCATTCAAGCACAAGATACACAGTAGATAACAGATAAGTACTACTATAGTTTATATAAACAAGCTGCTGTGTAGCCATGGGGGCAGCCATTCATGCACAGAATACACAGTAGATAACAAATACATTCTGAAGAATCCCATTGTATACTACAGAGCTTACGTATCTGTTATCTGCTGTGAAAAGTACGTAGGGTGCTAGACCAGGTAGTGAAGACTTTTAAACACATTGGTATCTTGTTCCCAAACTTTATGTCCTCAAGAAAGTATGGTTGCTATGCCAGAATAAATGTAGGAACAGATAAGTCAATGCAGAAACTATGTTGCTACATTGTTTATTCAACACGACATGTTTCGATCTGTGGAATCTTTTTCAAGTTATCCTGTGTCTTCTCCTTTTTCAGATTTGAATGGCTGCCCCCATGACTACACAGCTGTTTGTTTATATAAACTATTACAAATACACAAGTTGTACCAGTGCAGCACAATTCGTATTACTTCAAAACACTTTTCTGGGGTTACTGTTCCTTTAAGCTATTTAGAAGTGACCCAGTCTGCTGTTGATTAAAAATTCATGTGATGCCTTCTTTTTTCCTGATCATCTGCCTGGTTCCTAATCCCCTTTTTCTGGTTCCTGTCTGCTGTGATTTCTGGTTTTAACCTCTGGCCTATTTCCTGGCCTTGGCTTTGCCCTGCAAACGTTTGCTGAGATCTTAATAAAAAGCACCATGAATATTGCATGTTGCTGATTAAGTGAAAGCCATTATTGGAGTAATACAGTCCTTTTGTAAGTCGTTAGACTACAAAATAAAGCACCAGATGTAGGTATAATTAGTTATACAACTACTCTCATGGACTTATTTGTGGTTCTGCCCGAACCTCAGCCTGTCTATTTGCCATGAGCGGTTATTACACTTTACCGTATAAGCAATTTGTGTATTGCACCTTCTAGCAGACTTACCCAGCATGTGGACTCCAACCTGTCTACTGTTCTAAAAGGAAATTCTTGTAGGTTTAGTTCTACTGCATATTCAAAGCAAGACAATTGTTAACACATACGGCAGCAGTATCTTGTCTGGAGTGCAAGACTTGGGACAAATGATAGCAAACCAGGCATCTCAAAGAACAAAGATGACCTACTCCGTGTTAAAAAAATGAACTGGTTTCACAGAGTGTAATGGAAAGTGTTCTGCTGAGACTTGTGTAATTTAATAGTACCATACATCTGACGCACAAGGCTCAGCAAAAGGCTTCCATTATGATCTGTATTTGTTATAACAGTAAAGACAATATTTGTTCTTTGACAGTGCTCAGCTTTCAGGTATTTGCTATTTAGAGCAATGTTTCTTGAACTGTGACTGGTGCCAATCTGGTGAGGTTGACTCCTTGCTCTTCACAAGGCCTTCGTAGACCTAACATGTCAATTTCTTTACCTCTGAACTCAAATTACTACTAACTCAAGATATTTTTCTAGAAAACAACTGTTGCGCTCATCCAAGGTGAATGAGCACTGTGGATTTATCTGCAATTTACATTTCTCCAATGTCTGGGGAGTCTCCACCAGCCCCACATACCCTGGCCTCATATCTGCTACCCCAACTACAATTAAAGTTCTGCTACAATGTAGCATAAGTAAAATAATTTCAAACCAACAGATAGAACTAAAAAAAATCAGAGAATATAAGATATGTTAATTGCCTCCTGGAATTATAGACTAGAGAAGTATAGGTCAGTTGAGGAACAACAAGTAATAATCCTGTGTTGTAATGAAGGCTTACAATCTGACTATATTAATGAATTCCGAGATTGGATCTAACCCTCTTTTCATTTTCCTTGCTGGTATTTATCCTTTTAACGTCACATTCTTAATCAGAACTCAAGGCTAATCTGTAATCTTTAGGTAAAAAAAAACCCACATAGGATTAGAGGTTGATGACATATTTTCATTGCCAACTCTGAAATGTTTTGAAATCTCAATTGTAAATATGTTTTCCTTCAGTTTTGATTTTATAGATGGCCCTGGAACTCCTTAGGAACTCATAATATCAATTCAGATAGCAAAGTTTTACCAATAGTGGGACTGGCTGTTATATAGGACATCCAATACACCAAGGGAGCCTTGGGGATCTTATCTCAGTGAGCTCATCTGCCAATAACAGCCCCTGTTGAATTTTGGTCTTATCCCCAATAATACTGGTCACTCCATGAACTGGTAAAGATGCCTGACACTATCAAATGTGGAAAGCAAAGAAAGAGAAAGATGTGCTTGGGACAACAGGGTCCACCATAGATTGGTTGGTGAATCAGAAAGTTGATGAAACATCTAGAATTAGGTCATCAGCAATTCTGGGAATGCCAGGTCAAAATATAGGCCAAAAATAAATATGTAGCGATTTATGACCATTATGGGTGGAGACACTGAAAGTACGTCTTTATAACCCGAAGCCATCTATGCAGGTCACCCGAGAAAGTTATCTTAACATGGCTTCTGGGTTCGAAGTGGAGAACAACAAAATGGGAGAACAAGATTGGTTAAGGTTTACGAGGCTGCTGGATTTTAGTCCAAATTTTAAGGCTGTACCTTCTGGATGAATAGATGGCCTCAGGGACATCAAGGAGTAATATGCACGTCTCCATGAATATCTGCTTTAAGGTGATACTATACAGGTTGACCCAAACCATGCAGTAACGAACCCTGAAATGGCTTGACCACCAGTTGGTTGGGGGTTGAAATTTGGCCAACCATTGTGTGTTAGGGTTGGGTGCAGGTCAGTGGACCAGGCTGTTTGCCATGTAATTTATTAATAAAGGCATTTTAATCTACCGGTGCTGTACAAAAACCTTCTTTTTGGACTAATGGTGGAGGATGGACCACTGATGGTACGTGCACCCATCACTGCATTTATATTGGGGGATCTCAGCTGATTCAAGCAAATAAGTGTTGGGTGCAGGTCAGACTGGGGAGATACGTTCCTCCACTGTCCCCAAAGTTTCCCTGTCTTGGAACCAGAGGCATGCACAGAAATAGTGTTGACTGAAAAGATACAGGTTGGGCACAGGTCCTACAATTTTAATGTCAGTATAATGAATTAAATATACAGGGACTGTCGCCATGGCACATCTCTTCTGACATGACAATAGAAGGTAATCAGCATCAGCCAATGCTACATATGGAAGATATATTGACAGAGCCAATAATATTTAGTCTTCCAGTTTATTAGCAATTTGAAATATTTTTGTGGCAAGAATTCCCAACACATATATATCTCTCTTAATTACCAATTTACAAATGCATGCTGCATGGATCTGAAGCAGAATTAAAACTTCTATTGAAAGACCCTGTGAATCACGTAGGGAATGGGCTATTTAATTAGCGGTTTGTTGACTAATAAGTATGTTTAACACATTGCGATTGAAAGAGACCGGAAGGGAGACCAACAGAGAAGCAGCGACTGAGCCAAATGTCCCTTCGTAGTGTTCCCACCTGACTGGCACGTTAGGAAATAGAGTCTTACATTCTGTTAGATAGGAAGTCTGCCAACATACTGGGTCGTGCTGAATCACTAATTGGACTTCCTGTTTCAACACAAAAAAGGGTATTGCCTCCATTAATTGACTCATAAATGAAAGAGAAACAGCTAATGATCGTTAAAAGTTAGGTCTCACGCAAAGATTAGTCACATTGCTTGGGTAAATATCAATATAGTTCATTAGCAAGCTGGATGAAAGGAAACTACGTGTGCAGCCTGCAAATAAGACAAAATAATTAGCTTTGTAAAAACATAGAACATAGGGGGAACATTTTCTTTATTCTTCTGTATAGATGTTTCCAGTTTCATTTCTGGGGAAACCAATGAACCATACATAACATGCTTTATTCTCTGGGCTTCCATGTTGTTGATCAGGATACATATGTGAACACATACTCCAGTCCACAAATAATGGCCGCATATTGTAGTCGGAGGTTAAGAGCTACTGCACGTGCGCTTTTCTGAAATAGGACACCAGGCCTTCAATCAACATTCATAGTTCTCAAAAAGAGTAATGCAAGCTCATTTACAAGGGGGTCAAGGTGCAAAGTGCAAAAAACATCATAATGAACCTCAATCCCTTTTGAGGTTCCAAAGCTCCAACTCGTGGTATGGACATTGAAAGTTGTAGAGCACAGCTTGCACTTTGCTATGGGGAGTCTTGTGGGCTCATTGGCTCAGTAAGAGCCTATAAAGATTCAGTTGGTAGAAAAACCCTAGTGGGCAGTTAGTGTTAGTCTTAAGGTCCCCATACACAAGCAGATATAAGCGGCCTACAGATTAAGTCGGCAGCTTATTGGGCAGTGTATGGACCCTCAGATGGGCTTCCTGGATCGGTAACTGGCCAAAATTATGTTGTTTGGGCATGTTTAAAAATTTAGTCAGGTCGAGGAGGTTGGTTCATGCGATCTTCGAGCCGACTGCCAATATTTTCCTCATTGCGTCCTCAAGGTGGGCATATGGGGGAGAGATCATCTTGTATGTCGACCTCCGTACGTATGGCCAGGTTTAGCCTTATATGAAGCAGAGGATGAACAATTAGAAGACCCCTTAAACAGAAAACCCCCAGGTCCCGAGAATTCTGGATAAAAGGTTCCGTCCCTCTACTTACCCATACTACTTATAGGACCCATATGGTCTTGGCATTCGCTATATACAGTACAATCTTTCTATAAGGATGGTAACTTGACAATATAAACAATGTTCATGGCTATGACTAAATTTCATAAACTTTCATACACAACATTCAATTTATTGAAGAAACTGATTTTAGAACATATTTTCTAAAATCATCCCTCGTATCCTATTGAAGGATTTTATACATTATATACTCCAGTGATCTTCAACGTCTGGTTGGCCACCATGCTGGGACTTTTATTTCTGTGACAGCCGGAGAGTCACAGAGTGGAGATCAGTGATTTACATGAATCTGGAAAGGATTGTTAAGTAAAGTCATTCTTTCTGCTTTCTTTGTGCAAGGGTCTGCATAGGATAGGATATAGTACTGTATTGTATATCGCATTGTTTTGAGAAAATATTTAAATGCCAATGGACGGGGAGATATATTACATGTTACATGGCACAGTTTTTATATGCTATTCTTATTATAATTGTTTTTTTTTTTTAATAACTTGCAATTTTATTAAAGAAAATTTTTTCAGGAAACTTGGTGTACTTGGTGGTCTAGTTGGGCCTTGAACTTCGAATGCGTTCCAGACAAGATACACCTGACGTCATTGCGCTTTAGAGTGAGATTAAAATATTTAAAGGGACCGCTGGCAAATACTCACTGTCCAACATAAGGTCTATTTTAAAGTTCCTTGGTGCATTTCCTAAGTCTGTTCCACCGATTCTTGACTCTGCCTGTCCCTGACCCTGTCCAGTTAAGTCGTCTGTCCTGATCTTTGCCTGTTATTCCGGCTATTCTCCTGGAGCCTGTTTCTTTACGGCGATATTGGTGTGTTTGACCTTGCCTGTGACCCTCGACTACTCTTGTTAAAGTTAGTCTCTTAAATAAACCATCACTCTCTAAAACAAAGAAAAATTCCTCCAGAGAAGATTTATTACACACGTGTAACAAGAATTGCTGATTCCAAATACACTTTTAAATGAAAAGTAAAGCTTAACTAAAAAAGGAAATGTTGTACATTATGTTTTGTGCTTCTGTACCAGCCCAAGGCAACCACAGCCCTTTAGCAGTAAATATCTGTGTCTCCAAAGATGCCCCAGTAGCTCCCCATCTTCTTTTCTGCTGATTCACTGCACATGCTCTGTGCTGCTGTCACTTACTGAGCTTAGGGACCCACTCACAATATACAGTACACATAGGGGCACATTTACAAAGCTCGAGTGAAGGATTCGAATTAAAAAAACTTCGAATTTCGAAGTGTTTTTTGGGCTACTTCGACCATCGAATGGGCTACTTCGACCTTCGACTACTACTTCGACTTCGAATCGAACGATTCGAACTAAAAAACGTTCGACTATTCGACCATTCGATAGTCGAAGTACTGTCTCTTTAAGAAAAACTTCGACCCCCTACTTCGGCAGCTAAAAGCTACCGAAGTCAATGTTAGCCTATGGGGAAGGTCCCCATAGGCTTGCCTGAGATTTTTTGATCGAAGGATATTCCTTCGATCGTTGTATTAAAATCCTTCGAATCGTTCGATTCGAAGGATTTAATCGTTCGATCGAAGGAATAATCCTTCGATCGTTCGATCGCAGGATTTGCGCTAAATCGTTCGACTTCGATATTCGAAGTTGAACGATTTTAGTTCCTAGTCGAATATCGAGGGTTAATTAACCCTCGATATTCGACCCTTTGTACATCTGCCCCACAGTGTACGTACATACATGGAGGACACGTATTACAATAAATACAATAAATAAGTGTGTGTAAGATTGTACGGTGCTGTGTATATTTGTAGTTCTTTATAAATAAAATGATACATACATACATGCTTTACAACCAATATAAGTTTTTCATAAATGTATACAGGAAAGTTGATTAGAATCCCAACTTCTTCCTTTAAGCAAAAAAACACTTTTCAGGTGGCAAAGCAAAATGCTAAAATTATGAAACAACACACAAAACAATACACGAGACACAGCACATAATGTTTCGCATTTCCAGAGGTGCCTTTCAACGGGTCAACATAATGATCCCCTGCTGATATAATAATGCATGCAAAGCTTTCAGGTGTCTCCGAGACAACCTCACCTAAAAGGCATTGTGACCTCTGTACTGGCTAATGCTCTGAAGAATCCATAATAGCCTTAAAGAACATTTTGCTAGTCCATTTACAGGCTTGTATAATAGGCTGTGTGTGAGAGTTCTTCTCTAGACAGGACAATAGTGGGATATTCAAAAGCAAGTGACCAGCTGGAGTTAAGTGACTTTTGGGCAGACAGAGCTACAGTTGGGGAAGGATAAGTGTATTTTTTCCAATGCTCTAGAAGAAAATTGTTAATTAAGTGAGTTCCACATTTTGCCACTTAAAGGAAAACTATACCCCCCAAACACTATCCTGGCTTTATATCTCTCTATGGGAACATGAGGAGCTGACAGGAGAAGGAGGGAGAGACCTGCTAAACACTTAGGAGCCATATACTATACCCACAGTATAGGTATAGGCAATCCAGCCAAACGGTGGTGGAAAAATTGGAAAAACTTTGCATGTCACCAATAAGAGTGGAAATTTAAAGGGGAAATACACTTCAAAAAAAAAAAACCTGGACACTGGGTGTTGAAACATATTGCGCTATTTTTTTCTGTTTCTTTCTCTGTTGCCGTAGGCGCTGATCTGCATATACATTTTTGGATACTTTTTTTTCTGTGCAGCTGAGAGACTGTGGGAAGATCGGCAAGAGAAAGTGATTTTAAAGGACTTTTTTCATTTTTCTTAATTATTCTCTGTTAACCCCCCAAACAATGTAGCTCTCTATAAAAAGATATTGCATAAAACAGCTCATGTGTAAAATCCTGCTTCATGTAAATAAACCATTTTCATAATAGTATACTTTTCTAGTAGTATGTGCCATTGGGTAATCCTAAATAGAAAACTGCCATTTTAAAAAATAAGGGCCACCCCCTGGGACCGTACGATTTACAGTGCAAACAAACAAACCATACATGTTAGTTCACATGAGACAATTAACAGACAGAGTTCTGTCTTTTGCTTCCACACTTCTTCCTGTTACACTTAGGGGCAGATTCATTAAGGGTCGAATTTCGAAGTTAAAAATACTTCGAAATTCGACCCTCGAATTGAAATCCTTCGACTTCGAATATCGAAGTCGAAGGATTTAGCGCTAATCCTGCGATCGATCGATCGAAGGATTTTTCGTTCGATCGAACGATTAAATCCTTCGAATCGAACGATTCGAAGGATTTTAATCCAACGATCGAAGGAAAATCCTTCGATCAAAAAATCACAGGCAAGCCTATGGGGACCTTCCCCATAGGCTAACATTGACTTCGGTAGGTTTTACCTGCCGAAGTAGAGGGTCGAAGTTTTTTTTAAAGGGGAAGTACTTCGACTATCGAATGGTCGAATAGTCGAACGATTTTTCGTTCGATTCGTTCGATTTCGTTCGAATTCGAATGAATTTAACCAATTCGATGGTCGAAGTACCAAAAAAATACTTCGAAATTCGAATTTTTTTCATTCGAATCCTTCACTCGAGCTTCATGAATCGGCCCCTTAGAGCTGCAGTATTTCTGCTCAGGTGATCTCTGAGACAGCACACAGACCATCACAAAATGGTGGTTCAAGGCAAGACATGTAAAAAGGCAAGATTTACTTCAATATATATTCCAGTTTGGTAAGATTCTTTAATATGCCACTTAATTTGAACTATCTATTGCTTAAGTGTTCATTTTGGGTGTATAGTTTTCCTTTAAAGGGATTCTGTCATGGGAAAACGTTTTTTTTTTTCTTTCAAAATGCATTAGTTAAAAGTGCTGCTCCAGCATAATCCTGCACTGAAATGTGTTTTTGTTCAAAAGAGCAAACAGATCTGACATGGGGCTAGACATGTTATCAATTTCCAAGGTGCCCCCAGTCATGTGACTTGTGCTCTGATGAAAATTTAGTCACTCTCTACTGCTGCACTGCAAGTTCGAATGACATCACCTCCTCCCTTTCCCTCAGCATAACAATGGGACGGTAACTAGATAACCCCTCCCTAACACAAGATAACAGCTCTTTGGTAGGTAGCACTTTGAGAATAGCACTCAGTAGTAAAAATCCATGTCCCACTGCAACTCCTCCAGTTACATTGAGTAGGAGAAACAATAGCATATCTGAAAGCAGTTCCATCATGATGTGCTGGCTCTTTCTGAAAGCACAGGCTCAGGCGCAATGACCTGAGATGGAGCCTACACACCAATATTACAACTAAAAAAATACACTTGTTTGTTCAGGAAATACATTTTATATGGTAGAGTGAATTATTTCCATTGTAAACAATGTAATTTAGAAAAAACTACACCATAAAAATCCCTTTATAAAAAGTGTCTGTCTTCTTATTTCATTGGTAAATATTCTAATGTATGGTGTATAATATACACCATACATTGGAATATTTAACTCTAGTGCCAGATAGGAAATGGCCATCTATACTGCCCCCAATTATAACTGACATGTTCATTAAAATATTGATATACACTGTATATCAATATTTTAATGAACATGTCAGTTATATTTGGGGGCAGTATAGATGGCCATTCCCTATTTGGCACTAGAGTTGTTGTTGCAAACAGATTAAATAACAATATATTAAAATGAGCTACAACTATATATAACCACCATAATAATATATCCAAGGTAACCTGGTATGCCCACCAAAAGAGGTACCTATATTCACATTAAAGGAACAGTAACATAAACAAATGTAAGTGTCTTAAAGTAATGAAAATATAATGTACTATTGCCCTGCATTGGTAAAACTAGTGTGTTCGCTTCAGAAACACAAATATACTTTATAAAAACAAGCTGCTGTGTAGCTATGGGGCAGCCATTTAAAGCTGAAATGCAGCAGATAACAGATAAGTTTTGTAGTATAGAAAAGGATTCTTCAGAACTTATCTGCTTTCTACTGTGTATCCTGTGTTTGAATGGCTGCCCCCATGGCTACACAGCAGCTTGTTTATATAAACTATAGTAGTACTTATCTGTTATCTACTGTGTATCCTGTGCTTGAATGACTGCCCCCATGGCTACACAGCAGCTTGTTTATATAAACTATAGTAGTACTTATCTGTTATCTACTGTGTATCCTGTGCTTGAATGGCTGCCCCCATGGCTACACAGCAGCTTGTTTATATAAACTATAGTAGTACTTATCTGTTATCTACTGTGTATCCTGTGCTTGAATGGCTGCCCCCATGGCTACACAGCAGCTTGTTTATATAAACTATAGTAGTACTTATCTGTTATCTACTGTGTATCCTGTGCTTGAATGGCTGCCCCCATGGCTACACAGCAGCTTGTTTATATAAACTATAGTAGTTTCTGAAGCAATAACACCAGTTTTGCCAGTGCAGGGCAATGGGACCTTAAATTACCATTCATTTAAAACACTTTCATTTTTTGTTGTTACTGCTCCTTTATGCTTGAAAGAAAAATGCCTCAGTATATTAACCAGTGTACTTAAACTGACTCCAGTGAGCCTCCACCAAACAGGCAACTTGTTGAGCAAAAAATTGAATGATGGAGACATTGCAGCTATGAGCAAAACCAGAATCTTTGCCAAATATATCAAATCTTCCCATGAAGTAGTAGCCGAGAAACAGTCTGCTAAATATACTATACAAGGTTAGATGTATATTAACATTGCCCTACAGAGCATACAGAAATATATAAATCTTTCCCAAAAGTGATTTGGTTAATAAACCGAAAGGAGCCATACCCTGTCCCAATTATTTGACAAATACATGGTCAATCGGCAAATCCTAAACAATGCCTCAGTTTACCATCAGGAATGACACCTAGGAGTGTCCTAACTCTAATTTAAGGCAGAGATCTCAAAATTTTAACAATCAATCATATATTGTACAGATAAAGAAGGCTAACACAACTTGGGGGCACATTTACAAAGTTCGAGTGAAGGATTCGAATTAAAAAAACTTCGAATTTCGAAGTGTTTTTTTGGCTACTTCGACCATCGAATGGGCTACTTCGACCTTCGACTACGACTCGAATGATTCGAACTAAAAATCGTTCGACTATTCGACCATTCGATAGTCGAAGTACTGTCTCTTTAAGAAAAACTTCGACCCCCTAGTTCGGCAGCTAAAAGCTACCGAACTCAATGTTAGCCTATGGGGAAGGTCCCCATAGGCTTGCCTGTGTTTTTTTGATCGAAGGATATTCCTTCGATCGTTGGATTAAAATCCTTCGATTCGAAGGATTTAATCGTTCGATCGAACGAATAATCCTTCGATCGTTCGATCGCAGGATTTGCGCTAAATCGTTCGACTTCGATATTCGAAGTCGAACGATTTTAGTTCCTAGTCGAATATCGAGGGTTAATTAACCCTCGATATTCGACCCTTAGTAAATCTGCCCCATAGAGTCTAAAATACATATGCAAAGGGCTTAACCACAGCTAGTAAAGGTACTTCACTACATAGGATTAAAGTTGGATGGTCTCCCACTAACCCTGTGTAAAAATGAGGCACTGAATTCCAATTCAGCCCTGTGGCATCAGGAGTAGGAAAATGTCCTTCATCAAATTGAGCTCAACAAGTGGATCTTTTGCAAAGTATTTCAAGAAAACCTCCTTTGGTAGAATAGAAACTGCTGAATCTGTATCAAGCACTGTTATACTCTACTCACCCTCGGCTACCAAAACACAACAAGCCCTAGATTTAAAAATATGAATCTGTGGACTCCTGTCCTAACTGTGCCAGGTTTAGGGTAATGATCACAATTTTTGAACACTGTCAGGCAGTACCCAAATATCTCAATGCTTATGCTGGCAGGTAGAAACAGTCAATCAGAATGAAAGGAGTTTGTTATTCCTTAATGGCTGCAGCCAATCACTGTAAAGATTAAAGAGATAGGCACAAGCACCAAACGGCTTGTGCCAGTATTTTTTTAATATTTGTTTTAGTGGGACTTTGGCAAAGGTCTCACTGGTGGGCCTCCATTGCCCCAAGAAATGTGTAATAGATCTACCCTCAAGTAGATAATAAGAAATGGTCTGTACTTACTGAAGTAGGCATGATCTCCCAGGTGTGCCATCCTGGACCAACAGTCATTAGATAAGATAAACCATAATGACAAAATGGGGACAGAAATTTCCACTATAACAGCTTTTTATTAAAAAGTATCCTTAGGAACATATGTTCCAGTAGAAATGATCATGCCAGAGTTCTCTACCAGCTGAGTAGAATCAGGGGTCAAAGGACAGACCAGACAAAGTTTTGATGGTGGGCCTCCTGTCCTGGTGAGCCCTGGGAAAATGCCAGAGAGAGAGAAAGAGAGAAAACAGATAAGTTTTGTAGTATAGAAAAGGATTCTTCAGAACTTATCTGCTTTCTACTGTGTATCCTGTGCTTGAATGGCTGCCCCCATGGCTACACAGCAGCTTGTTTATATAAACTATAGTAGTACTTATCTGTTATCTACTGTGTATCCTGTGCTTGAATTGCTGCCCCCATGGCTACACAGCAGCTTGTTTATATAAACTATAGTAGTACTTATCTGTTATCTACTGTGTATCCTGTGCTTGAATGGCTGCCCCCATGGCTACACAGCAGCCTGTTTATATAAACTATAGTAGTACTTATCTGTTATCTACTGTGTATCCTGTGCTTGAATGGCTGCCCCCATGGCTACACAGCAGCTTGTTTATATAAACTATAGTAGTACTTATCTGTTATCTACTGTGTATCCTGTGCTTGAATGGCTTCCCCCATGGCTACACAGCAGCTTGTTTATATAATGACAAAATTGGGACAGAATTTCCACTAAAACAGCTTTTTATTAGAAAGTATCCTTAGGAACATATGTTCCAGTAGAAATGATCATGCCAGAGTTCTCTACCAGCTGAGTAGAATCAGGGGTCAAAGGACAGATCAGGCAAGTTTTGATGGTGGGCCTCCTGTCCTGGTGAGCCCTGGGAAAATGCCAGAGAGAGAGAAAGAGAGATGTGGCAAAAGTGCACAGAAGAACACTCTGGGCAAGTATAACTTTTTGAACAAATACGTTTTTTGCTGTTACTTTAGAAATGTGTTGCTATTTTACTGAACTAGATTTTCCTTTTCTAGGTTCCCTAATCATTTTTTTTGTAATTTCTGAAAACACATTCAGTCTTTTTTTAACCGAAATAAATTGAATGCCATTTTCTCCCATTGTGCTGCTCACGCTCCCTATTCATTTAGCAATAATGACTTGGCATTGTTATTTTACATGTGTCGCCCGAAGAGCCCAATTTTCCAGCCGTAGTGAGTCTCTGAATGATTGAAACTGTTTTTTTACGGAGGTTTATTTACCTTTATTATTCCAACTGCACTAAACCAATAAAAGGTAACTGCTCATTTGTTTTCCTTCGTTCCTATACAAGAGAGATGAGTGAATTGCTAGCTTTTGGTTTGGCTGGTTTACTGTATTAAGTCAATGTCACAAAATTTTGTAGCACTTATGGGGTTAAAGCCATCTGGTTACTGACCCCAATGTGGAAATAACATTAATTCTAAAACTAGATTTAGATTTTTATTTTGATCAATTGATTATCACTTATCTAACAATTCTGATCTTTGTATATTTATTATATAGTCTGCATTCAAGCCACTATATGGTTATTATGGTAAGCTGGGCCCTTGCCATCAGAATCTATGGCAGGAATCTAATAAAAGTTGAAATGTAGGCGAAAGGTCTAGTAACGTTTAACAACCAATTATTCAAACTGCTGATTCGTTAGGGTACATTATTCTCATAAATTCTAAACTGGAGCAAATCAAACATTTTAAAAAAACACTATTTCTATTTGAATAAAACATTTTCCACTTGATTCATATTTCTCACATCAGAGGATTCGTCTCTGCTCTTTTATAAGCAGAGCAACATCAGAAGTCTTTCCTCTTCTTCTAAAGTTTTCTCATGACTATCAGGCCGACCGTCAGAACTGACCACTAGATGGCACTGGAATTTCATTATATGAGCAAGTGAAAAAAAAAACAGCAAATATCTTGAAAAATAGAAAAATAAAATTTGTGTGAATTGCAAAAGTGCAATTTAACATTCATTTGTTTTGAATGTTTACATTTACTTTAAAAAAATGTTGTCAATCTCAGCTCGTTATCTCATGCAAAGGCTTTTAACCGTCAAAGACAAGGAAACCATTTTCATATATTCCACATGCAGATTATACTTCTCCTTTGAGTAACAAAAGCTTGAAGTTTTATTAATTTAGCTTACTAAATTTAGGTCAAATATTACTCACCAAATATTCAGAAACAGCGGAGTCTTGACCAACAGGAATGCAGAAAATTTGTATTTATCCTCTCTATATAAGAACCATGAATATCCGTATAAACAGTGCTTAGTGATGTCATCAGTTTTAATCAGCACCCTGCATGTCATTTCTGACAGGTGATTGACTTAAACTTGTGTCTTATAATAAATAAAGTACCCTCTGTTGTAAAATATGAGGATATTCATAGTCACCTCGGAGTGGCTTGATCTTTTTGGTGTGCGTTTTTATATGGTCATGGAACTTCTTGTTACCTTACCACTACCATACACACCTTCACATTTCACTTACACATGTAAACACACTATTGTGCAACTGCACATATCACTCTACTTTGTTTTTAATTACAACACCTGACTTCTACTTTTCTAAAATGGGCGTTGGTTAAGGCAGTCTCTCCCTCTTAAAAGCCGCTTAGCAGTTGGCGGGGGAAGATTTAGCACAGAGTTTGAAACCAAAGCACTGGAGATGTTTACATAAAGAATTGTTACTACACAGAGAGGTAATGTTCCTTTTTTACTATGACTAAAGATAAATAAGTTAGGGACCACCATGTGGGGTTTTACCTTGACGTGGTATGGTGGCTTATCAATATTATGATCATAACTTTGTAACAAAAAAACCCTGTTTCAAAATAACATGCACTTGCATATTTACTTGAATCATTTAGACAGGGCTTTAAACTTTTTGAAATTGGCCTTAGGTGTGCATCCACAATCTCCCCTAGTTATGGAACTTCTTGTTGACTTATATTTTTCAGTTGGGGATACTTTATTCACTATATAACACCTGGCTGGTTTTTGAATACTTGTTATAACAACATGGCCAGTTTAGCTTGACCACCGCCAACGATCTTTCTATACCTGCATGAAATCAGGGTCAATTCTGCAAATCTGGAAATATAGAGTACAACTCTGCTGCACTTTAAAAATCTCCAGATTCATAATGAAAACATAAAGTGGAGCTGGAAGATGATCCATCTTCTGTTAAGTAAATCATACAAGTATAGGTATAGGTCAAACTGTAAGAGGAACTCTTTACCCCCAATAAAAATTACAAAGTTTGCCAAGTAAGTGCAGTACCCAAAGAAACTAATGAGATGTCTGCTTTTAAACAGTAAATGCTACCTGTTCATTGGCTGCTATAGGTGATATATTATTTTCTTATACTGGTTTACCTTGCAGTCTTGAGGCTACTGATTAACAGGCCTTGTCTTCATAAAATTATAGATATATAAACGGCTGTATTAACGAGATTTCTACGTTTTTCTTGCATTCGAGAAACCCCAGGCAAAAATGCTTCTATGGGTTGAGAAGCCACCAATATATTTATAGTGCCAAATGCAAATGGATTTTACTCTGGACTCCAAACTGCCACTTATTTATTGGGGAAAGAGAGACAGATATCACATGGAAAATGGGTTGAAAGGACAGTGTTTTATGCTCCTGTTTTAGTCCTGTCACTGAAACCTGACAGTCCAAGTCAGATAAAAAAAAGTGAAGGAAATGTAAAATCTTGCATTTTGTACTAGGAGACTAGGCAGGCACCTGTCAGAGGCAGATGTCAGGCAGAAAAAGACTTAAATGTCTGAGAAGAATAGTTAGGGGTTGCCAGAAAGTTTAGCTCAGGAGAAGCATTATAGTTAGATATAATAGGTGCTACAGTAGTAACTGTTTCAGGGACATGGACATCCCTCAATTGTAAGTTGTGTTTTATGTACTGAAGTTGATTATACACCACAATAGCTACAGTATATTCATTAGTAGTGTTCTTTGTAAGCACATAGAACAGGACATACTGTAGCAACATAGTCCTGGCCTGTATTGGGATGAAAAGTTCTTGTTCAAAGATTTCTAAGGTAAGTGTAACAAAGAACCAGACTACTTGTAATCTATGGGGCATATTTATCAAAGAGTGAAGTTAGAGGTTGTCACAGTGCTCTAGAGTGAAATTCCACCACTCTCCATTCATTTCTATGGGAGTTTTAAAAAGAGTATTTATCAATGTGCTAAAGTTCATCCTTTGATAAATACGCCTTTCAAAATCCCATACAAATGGGAGAGTGGCGGAATTTCACTCTAGTGGACTGTGACCATCTCTAACTTCACTTTTTGATAAATATGCCCCTATGGGTCTGACTTATCAGAAGCTGGAGGATTTATGGTGGAGCTGGAAACTGGGGGACAGATGTGTCAAAGAACTAAATGAGTTGGAAGGTAGGGAAACGACATGTCAAAATACTAGAAAAGTTCCAAGCTAGTGGATGGACTTATCCAGTTGTAAAGTAAGTGATGGATTTATCAAAGTAGAAGAGGATAATGGACAGACATATCAATATACTAGAGCAGTTCCAAGGTAAGTGATTGATTTATTAACATAATGAGCCATTGTTCAGTAGAAAACAGATGTATTAAAGTACTAAGGGAGCTGCAAAGCATGGGATGGACTAGAGCAGATGCAAGGTAGAGAATGGACATATCAAAGTACTAGAGGAGCTGCAAGGTATGGCATGGATTTTTCAAAGTACTAGAGGATTTGCAGAGTAGGAACTGGACTTTTTAAAGTGCTAGAAGAGTTGCAAGGTAATGGACAGGCTTATGAAAGTACTAGAGGAGTTGCAAGGCATGGGATGGACTAGAGCAGATGCAAGGTAGAGAATGAACATTTCAAAGTACTAGAAGAGTTGCAAGGTATGACTTGGATTTTTCAAAGTACTAGAGGAGTTGCGAGGTACGGGATGGACTTATCAAAGTACTAGAGTACTTGCAAGGTAGAGGACAAACATATCAAAGTGCTAGTGGAGTTGCAAGGTATGGTATGGATTTTTCAAAGTACTAGAGGAGTTGCAGAGTAGGAGATGGAGTTTTTAAAGTACTAGAAGAGTTGCAAGGTAATGGACAGGCTAATGAAAGTACTAGAGGAGTTGTGAGGTATGAGATGGACTTATCAAAGTACTAGAGCACTGTCAAGGTAGAGGACAGACATATCATAGTACTAGAGGAGTTGCAAGGTAGGAGGAGACTTCTGAAAGTACCAGAGGAGTTGTGAGTTAGGGGAAGGACGTATCAATATACTAGATGCGTTGGGAAGTAGGTGACATATTTATGAAAGTACTAGAAGAGTTGTGAGGTAAGGGATGCACTTATAACACTATAGGACTTGCAAAGTAGGGGACGGACCTATTAAAGTACTAGAGAAGTGGCCAGCATGCCAGAAAGGTAATGGAATCTTATTAAAACCAATGAGGTGGTTTAAAAAATCGGATGCATGGTGAGTACATGGATGGCTACTTGGTATATAAGGTCCTCTAAATGTTTATAATAGATGCAATACTTCCAGAAGCAACAACAATATAGAGGCAAACGAATCAGTGAAAGGTATGCATTCATGCTAAATATCACACCGATTGGCCTTCAGACTGGAATTAATTGTTTCGTTTACATTACACCATATTACGGGGGATTTTACTGAAATTTCAATATGCAAACAAGGGTTTGGATTCAGGTACATATTCAGCCCAATCTCAATTAAGCAAAACAAAGTGAAGGGCAGGATGAAAAGTGCAACACACTGGCACAAAATACCATGTTTGTTGCTGATGTGCAACCTGCCCTTTACTTTGTAGAATAACCATAGATCTGTAGGCTCCGAAATTGTCACAAAGACCTGTGTCTGGACCATGAATTCAATCCTTGTCCCCTTACTTGCACTTCATTCAGATGTGCAAGTTAGGGAAAAACTGGCAGACAGAGGCTACAATGGAGTCTTGTACTCACTACCTCACTTACCAGTAAGAACACGGCTTCTTTACATCCACCAGTAATGCTCACATTTTTATACCAGATGAAGGACACAGTGCAGCAAACCCCTGTAAGAAAATGCTTCTTGAATGAGCAAGAAGGGGCACAATTTTGCACTCACATATGTCATCGCATATGATGGCTCCACTACTTGGCCGATGAAACCCTATCTGCCGTCCTGAAAGACGCCTCCATTTTCTTCAAGCCCCCCACCCCCAGTGTAATGAGGAATAATCCTATGGGCAAATAATAAATTGGTCTGTATGTGACCATTGAATTATAGTTGGAACTTCACTACAGCCTTGGATGATAAGTTTTTCCGAGATAGAGTTGAATATTACTCTCGCCATGAAGAAAAACCATTAGAAACCTCTTGGCAGCTGGCGAGTGAATTGATTTTAATCAGGTAATAATTTGGTTATTGTTTGATTTATTGTAGCACCAAGCAGATGCATTGCATGATAGATAAATCTGAAGCACAATTCATAATCAGCGTGATGCCGAAAACGGACAGTAGACATCTTGCTAATGCAGCTGCTTGTATCAATGATTCATGCCAATTATAGTTATTATGCTCTTGAGATCCCAAAATACAAAACATGAGAGAGAAGCCAAATTGTATGCAGGCTAATAGGTGAGCTGGAGAGCATGGTTGCACTGCTGATTCTCCCTTCCGCAGATGCCATTAGCGCAAAATGAATATAGGGATGCACAAACACAGACTGTTTAATACATACAGCTCTTGAGATCAAGTATGTTTTTAGCTTTGCTTTTAGCCCTTTGTTCTCCCAGGCTTATCATGAATTATACGATTGTTTCTTCAAAACAAACAATTTGGTGTTAAAGGGGAAGTTCACCTTGTATTAACCTTTACCTTGTAATAGTTGGACCTGTTTCCGATACATTATCTCATCGGAACTAAGAACTGCTACTGTCTTGAAAACTAGAAAACAATAAGAATGTAAAATTGGGCAATATTACATGAATTTGTTTTGAGGGTTTACATTTCCTTTAAGCATAGCGTTAGATATGTTGCTTTAAAGAAAGGGATACATTCCAGAGATATAGGATAGGAATAGAAGTAACAAACACTAAGGGGCTGATTCACTATGGGTCGAATATCGAGGGTTAATTAACCCTCAATATTCGACTAGGAATTGAAATCCTTCGACTTCGAATATCGAAGTCGAAGGATTTATCGCAAATGCTACAATCGTACGATCGAAGGATTATTCCTTCGATCGAACGATTAAATCCTTCGAAACGAACGATTCGAAGGATTTAAATCCAACGATCGAAGGAATATCCTGGGGACCTTCCCCATAGGCTAACATTGACTTCGGTAGCTTTTAGCTGCCGAAGTAGGGGGTTGAAGTTTTTTTTAAAGAGACAGTACTTCGACTATCGAATGGTCGAATAGTCGAGCGATTTTTACTTCGAATCCTTCGATTCGTAGTCGTAGTTGAAGGTCGAAGTAGCCCATTCAATGGTCGAAGTAGCCCAAAAAATACTTCGAAATTCTACGTTTTTTTACTTCGAATCCTTCCCTCGAATTTAGTGAATCGGCCCCTGTGAAACCTGGAATACTTCCATTACACAATTATACCTTTTCTAATATAACTGTATAGGTCAGGTGTTGGGCTTCAGTCTTCCATCCAGGTTGGAGCTTATCTGTAGGAGTTTCAAGCTACTCATTTATACTGAAGAGACCACAAGCAGTATCCTAAAGTCCATCTTCTTTGTTTTAAAAACAGGAGGAATTCTGGGAAGAGGTCACATTTTGCATTCTTATTGAAGACCCCTAGCATCTAGGGTCATTTTATCAGCATATTCCCAGGGTGAAAGTAATAGGGTACATTACTGACCCTCAGCTTGTTGAAAGTATTCTTTGTACTCCCATATAGTTGCAGTCCTTCCTGTCTCCTGTTCCAAATGGAGCCCAGTTGCTGCTGTTGACACAGGGTGACCCTTGATCTACCATCACCCCCGGGCCAGGTGGTAGCTCCAGAGTTCCCTCAACACCCTGGATCAATAGGGGCAGTACTTGCGTCTAAAGGATCAGGCACAGGTGCCACTCTTGCGCCGAACACTGGCTATGACGCCAACTGGACTTGGAAGACTTTCTGCTAATTTTATATAATTTACACTGAAGTACGAGAGCAATTGGATTAATTTTAATGGCGATTGTGCTCAGACTGCCCTTTGCTCCCTGCACTTGCGGAAGTAAATAAACCAAAATATGTTTGTGTATCACAAGGCTATTAAAAGGCTACAAGCAAAAAGGATACAAAGCACCCTAAAGGCTTCCCCTAAAGTTATAGCTCTGCCCAAACCCTTTCTTATATGTGGAGGCTTTGGACACGTTGGGCAACCACTCAAGAATGATGAAATAGAGGCTTACAACAGCATGTACAACAGTGAGCAGTGAGCTTCTACAAAGCAACAGTGTTTCCCACACTCATGTACTGGCAAGAATATATGGCACAGACTCAAAACTGATGCACGTGCAATGCAGTCCTTCCATGTGTAATCATAGAGCAAGCTTGAATGCAGTGGAACGGGCTCACTCGACATAGACCTATACTACTAGTTTGTGTATATTGGGCATACTATACATTATATGATATGGGAATTTTGCATTTGTGTGTCTGTAGCTTATTTCTAGATCCGGGACCATTATTTCTAGATTCCAGTCCTGGAAGTGAATCATGTGAAAGGAAATTGATTCCTTAAACCAAACAGGCTTCAGCTTGATCAAAGCATATTAGATCCCGAATACATTTCTAATTCCTATGTCTATATGTGTAGCATGCATTTTTTAATTCACATTTTCTTTCCTGCCGCTGTAGAATTAAATGTTTTAGCTCGCAGTTTCAGGCTCATGAAATATAAATCATTCTCAGACCTGCTTAACATCTTGCCATTGTTCTCCAGTGTTTACTTTTAATCACCTCTCTTTCCAGTTCCCGGCACCCAAAGCTCTCACTCTGCTGCTCAGAGAATTCCTTTCATTATTAGATGCTAATCATTTCATAGCTGTGCCTCTGATTTATACCTTTAACTCACACATCATAAATCCATTCAATTCGTATTTTAGCACTGCCCAATGTGAGATAGGAACATCTCCTGTTCTTCTATAGGGTCTTTAAATTAACAACAAGCAAATCATATTATTATGGTGATGGCAAACAAGGCATCAAATCCCCAGAATCCATACAATTTGTTCCCACTGAGAGCAATAGGAAGCAGTCAGTAACTGTGGGTTCCTAAGCTCAGGTAAGTGACAGCGACCCAGACAGTGGTATAAACAAATATTACTGGTCCACACAGCAAATAATTTTTTAGGCCCCTAAAATTAACAACAGGTTAACCTGTCTTACCAATATTTACTGGAATTTATGAATTAGGTAGGGATGTACCAAATCCACTCTTTTGGATTTGGCCGAATCCTCCGTGAAAGAATCCGAATCCTAATTTGCATATGCAAAATTAGGGGTGGGAAGTGGGAAAATTTTTTACTTCCTTGTTTTGTGCCAAAAAGTCACGTGATTTCCCTCCCCGCCCCTAATTTGCATATGCAAATTAGGATTCAGTTTGGCCGGGCAGAATGATTCGGCCGAATCCGAATCCTGCTGAAAAAGGCCGAATCCTGGCCGAATCCCAAACGGATTCCTGGATTCGGTGCATCCCTAGAATTAGGGCATCATGTGGCCCCTTTACCTCCTGGGCCCCCTGCAGCTGCAGGATCTGCTTTCTTTATAGTTACGCCCCTGGGCCCAGAGCATGGAAGAAGATGGGAAGCTACTGGGGTATCTTCAGAAGTTGAGATCTTAACTCCTAAAGGGCTGTGGAGGCCTTGGGCTGGTACAGAAGCTTAAAATTTAATGTACAACATCTCTGCCTTATTTCTTTGTTAAAGAAGAACATATTTTTGGCATCATTTTGGGGGTGCCAAAAATGTTAGGAACCCGCCCAGAGATTATAATAGTTTACAAGATACCCCGGGCTGATGCTCCTGTTCACTCAAACCTGAGCCAACATAGTGCATTCCTGTAGAAGCTCCTCATTGTCATATGCTTCAGCTTCTTCTATCTTCTCTCCGGGTCCGGGCAGGCACATGTGCAGTAGAGTGATAGCCGAATTTTAATTCTCGTTTAATGTTGTATGACCACATGAGCAAAGAGGTAGCCCTCTTCTTATAGCAACAACTTTTCATGCAAGTGTGCTTGGAATTACAGACATTATAAAAGGGGGAAAAACTGGTGGCATCACGCATTATATATTAATGAGCACCATTGGTACCAATGGACATAAACTTGACCAGTTGAGGTTGCCTAAATTCGCTCATGTTCATGGAGTTTGTTATGCTCTTTACAGGCATAGATGTGACCCAATGTGCATTGTATACATTAAATTATCTAAATTGCCTCTTCTCCTGCTATACGCTACCCATTATTCCACTATAGAATTTGTTTAAAAGGCAATGTAAACCCTTTTAAATGAATGTAAAATTGCTCAGAGCCCTTTGCTGTATTCTTTGTCGATTTTAAGATATTAGCAATTTTTTCAAGATATTAGCACTTAACTTGTCTTGAGGATTTACATTTCCTTCAATGGGGGAGTGTAATGGAAATCGTTACTCACACCCAAGATGGCGACTCCCTGTCTCTCCATGCGGATCCTGTTGGTCGCAGCGCTATGACGCCAGCGTCTTCCCGCCTGCTGATTGGTCGGAATGGACGCGGGCGTCAGAATGTGCGCTGGCGTCAGAACGCTGGCGTCGGGACCCCAGCGTCATGATGTCGTTGCGCCCAAAATTTTTGGAGCCAAGACTGGCCTATTTAAAACAACCTGGACACTGCAAACATTGCCCAAGTATAGGTTTCACTCTGTGTATTCCTGGGTGTGTTTATTGCTTGTATTCTCTGATTCCTGTGTACCGACCTTGCCTGTTTAAACGTATTTGACCCTTCTCTGCCTGGATTGAACTGTTGCCTGGACTTTCGACTACTCTCTTGCCTAAACCTTCTGTTACCGTGAACTCTGGTCTAACAACCTGCCTCCTCCTTGGTCCGCACTCCAACTGAGCCTTCGGGCCCTTACAGGGAGCTGATTAAATCTTGCACTGCATCAACCCAAAAAGTCTCTCTGTTGTAGGCTGTAAGCCCTCATAGGTTGGACCCTCTGAACAAGGGCTATCCAAATGGAGGCCCATGGGCTGGATGTGGCCCTCCAAAGGATTTTTTTGGCCCCCAATCTGCTCGGAGGCTCCATAGACTTCACTACATCACTTTATTATTTTAATTGAGTCAACATGCTGTATGACATTGGATTTACCCAATTGGTGGGACAGCACTGCTCTGAACTAATACTGAACTAAACAAATTAACCCAGCACTATCATTATACAACTTTAAGGAACTTATCTGAATTTGGCAAAAAGAGACACTTTTGGTTACATGGTTTGTACAAAGTATGCATAAGATGATGCGCCCCGCCAAGGCAGTGTCCATGCATCAGTCCTACCTAAGTGAAAAAGGGTATTTTCTTTGGGAGGAGAAAGACCATACCTGCTTCTCTCTTTATTTGGCATGACCTCTTCCAAAGAAACATTCAGCATTATGGGCTTTTAAGTAATCTGTAGGACTGTGTTTAGAGGGGCGGGGGTTGGGAGAGCAAGCATTAAAGGGAAAGCCACTTTCCTTTATAGAATATACAAAAACAAAAAATGCAGCTCATCCATGTGTTGCAATTAAAATCAGTCTGGTGCATGGGTGTGTGGCTTATATCATATACTGAACTAAACAAATTAACCCAGCACTATCATTATACAACTTTAAGGAACAATTGGATTAAAGAGAATTTATCTGAATTTGGCAAAAAGAGACACTTTTGGTTACATGGTTTGTACAAAGTATGCATAAGCTGATGCGCCCCGCCAAGGCAGTGTCCATGCATCAGTCCTACCTAAGTGAAAAAGGGTATTTTCTTTGGGAGGAGAAAGACCATACCTGCTTCTCTCTAACTCTGAACTAATGTCAGTTTGTGTTCATTGGACTGACTTCAGCTAAATACATTGTACCTCGATACATCTGGCACACGGTAAACAACAGCAATCTATAATTTTATCTGTGGAAGAATCATCCTAAATGTGACAAAAGTTCTTTGCATAAGTCCAATAGGCAAATAAGGTGACCCAGGCCACTGTGTAGATTCTGCTAAGCAAGTCCCACTTGAACCATTCCACTAATTGAATAGCTTTGGATAATTAATCAGGAAGTCAGCATTATGCTGTTGCCAACCACCCAAGCACCATGCTTTAATTGGTTTTCAATAATTAATAAGGAAAATCATTCATGATCTCACAATATACCAGAATTTAACAGAAATGGTGTTTGACTGCAGCCCTGGGAACTGATTTTTTTTGTTATCTATGACCAACATATAACCAGGAAAGTTCCAGTTTTCAGAAAGTTTGGAGAAAATGCATTAACGTCAAAGACTTCTGATTGGGAATGTAATTTATAAAGCTCTTAAGTTACCATCTGTACACAATCCATTCTCTCCTCTGGGTCCCATCCTTACCAGTTCAATGTGTTTTATAATAATGAGTCCTTTAGGGTCTAACCAAGGAACATCATTACAATGTCAGCACACACATAACAACCCTTGTTTTATTTCAGCTGCTGCTCTATGTTTTAGTGCTTCCTTCTGTTTTCTCCCTTAGGTATTTTATCTCTTGTTCCACACAGAATTCTCCAAGGAATTGTTTTGGGGGGGGGGGGTGGAACTGGATGGTTTTCTTATTCCTTCTAGTTTTTGTCCTTCAGCTTCCTGGCTACTACTCTGCTCCATCATAATTTATTCTGCGAAATCCTCCCTCAATATTGTTTTTTTTCTCACCAATTAACTTTTGTATGTCACATACAGAAGAAAAATACAGATTGTCATTCTCTGCTGCCCTGAAACAGTATCAGGTATAGAGAGTGAAGTCAGTCGTTGGTTGGATTCGGTTGCACCCAACCACTATTACAAGCTATAATATTAGCTCCAGCTAATGGAAAGACGAATATTTCTAACTATAATCAATTAAAAAATCTGTACTGTTTCTAAAATAATTAAGTCCCTTTCCACTGTCCCACTCTGAGCATTCTGTCTCTCCACATGCAGCTTTGTGTCAGAGTTGGTTATTGTAAAAGACAGTTAGCTCTCATTGTGTGCAGCACAATATCCTGAGACACGGTTATTTGTAATGGCAAAACATGGGCCCTGACCAAGAGAGTTGAGGAGTTTCTCAACAAATGGAAAGTGGAAGTTGCTAAGGTGAATATACAGCACCGAATAGGATGGAAATAAGCGGTAGTCCAGGAGCATCCGGGAGCTGTATCAGCTATACAGGGAACTCTTAGAAAATCTATATATAGAAAGAATATATTTTGTGCTATCAGTGCTGTAGCTTGTAGGGATAGTTGTGTTTCATAGATCTTAGCAATTGAGGCACATACCCAGTTCAGGATTCTGAATTGTCCAACCCCAGTCTATGGGAAATGGAAGCACTGCCCAGCTCAAGGCAACATATTCCTATTCTCCGATGCTCACAGACTCAGATTTGGATGTACAAATTAGGGTATGGATTTTGTCGAAACCAAGAAAATGATGTATTGTGGCATGCTATGTCTTCTTTATTTGGACTGCCTGAAGAGGGGACTCCAACAACCAAAGCAAACCACTTGACATAATATTTAAAGGTATCAGGGTCCATTTAGGAAGCACAGCTGCAGTTGCTGTCATGCAAAAATGGCCACAATCATCTTAGAAATGAATAGGGATGCACCGAATTCAGGATTCGGTTCGTGTTTTGGCACCTTTTTGAGCAGGAGTCGGATTAGGCCGAATCCTTCTTCCCGGCCGAACCGAATCCTAATTAGGGGCGGGGAGGGAAATTACGTGACTTTTTGGCACAAAACAAGGAAGTAAAATTTTTCCCCGCTTCCCACCCCTAATTTGCATATGCAAATTAGGATTCCGATTCGGTTAGGTATTCGGCCGAATCTTTCACGGAGGATTCGGGGGTTCGGCCAAATCCAAAAAAGTGGATTCGGTGCATCCCTAGAAATGAACGCCATTCATTAAAAGGTATTTGCATCCAAAGCCTCTGCTTGCACTGGCCAAGCGCCAATGCACCCCAAACTCGAAGGTGGTGGTAGTTCCAGGGTTCCCACAGCCACTTGCATCAATAGACGTGGTCAACTTCACACACAAATGACAAACACCAGAAATGACAACAGTGAAGCAATAAAGTGTCCAAGCCAAGCGCAACTCCAAAGCTGGAATTAAGAAAAAAAATTATGTTGTTCTTTTAAATGTCAGTGTTCCTCTGCTGTGATCTGAACCCTTATCCCTAAACAAGTGCCCTTCCACCAATGGTGCTGATAGTGTGAATTGACCGACCACTAGGGCACAGCAGCATCGCTAGTGCATGGCCAATAGTTCTCCCGAAATGAAGAATAAACAAGGAGCAACGTGGAAGTAAGGGAGTTCCAAATCCAAATACAGATCGTGGTGAAAAAAACAGAAAACAAGAATAGTGTAGCGTTCCTGGTATGGTCACACACCCAGTGTTAATGATGTACAAAGAATCAGTGTTAGAATAGATACTTCTACCTTTTACTAACAGATAATAGTGCTGTTAAAGCATCAAGTTGCCAGTGGTTGACCAAAAAGGGATACTAATAATACTGTTAATTCCCACACTTCAGTTCATGTGAAACTCTCGCTGTATCTTATACTCACAAACTTCAGGAAAAACAATTGCACATCAAGGGGCACATTTACTATTGGTCGAATATCGATGGTTAATTAACCCTCGATATTCGAACCTCAAAGTTAAATCCTTCGACTTCGAATATCGAAGTCGAAAGGATTTAGCGCAATTCCTTCGATCGATCGAACGATTCGAAGGACTTTAATTCATCGATCGAACAATTTTCCTTCGATCACAAATTGCTAGGAAAGCCTATGGGGACCTTCCCCATTGGCTAACATTGGTGCTCGGTAGGTTTTAGGTGGCGAAGTAGGTGGTCAAAGTTTTTTTTAAAGAGACAGTACTTCGACTATCGAATGGTCGACTAGTCGAACGATTTTTAGTTCGAATTGTTCGATTCGAAGTCATAGTCGAAGGTGGAAGTAGCCAATTCGATGGTCGAAGTAGCCAAAAAAATACTTTGAAATTCGAAGTATTTTTCCTTCTAATCCTTCACTCGGGCTAAGTAAATGTGCCCCCAACTGTTAGCAGCCATCTTCCGATATTCCTTCCTCCTTAGTGGACAATAAAGAGAAATGTGCGTTATCGTTTTATACTTTAATAAACAGTAGTAAAATTGCACTCACACATTTTCTTCAGTGCATTGCTTTTAAGAACAAGGTTAAAAGTCCCTGCAATAAAAGCACAAGTCTCCAGCATCTCTCAGAAGACAAGGCGCATGTCTCCGGTTCGCCTCTGCACATTTCCGCATCCGCCACCACTCGTCGCTTTACGCCTGTATGGCTTCCTCCAGGAGTAATGACGTTCTCTTTGAAAGTCCAAGTAAGGGAACCATGAGTCCATTAGACAATTATCCTTTTATAAAAACAGTACTAAGCAAATATCCAAAACAGGCCAGAAAGAGAACATATACATAAAAAAAAAATTAAATAATGGCAACACTGAAACCAAGTATCAAGTATTTGCAATTCTATCACAGCAGCAAAAGGCCTCAAAGGATACAAAGCTGTGCATGTATTTATTATATGTTATATCATTACATCTGTTCATGGCATTAACCTCTGCAGATTTGACCAGATCACATCTCGGCGTTTTCATCTTAACCATGCTCTACTCTTTTAAACATTATTAAATAAACATTATTACCAACCCATTGTCACGTTAGCAGTTATACACTGCCCTCTATCGCTTTATTGGCCACATAACAGATATAGCAGAAAGAGAGGGGAAAAAAACCCTAGGAGCCAATTACCGAATCCAAACAAATGTCCTGCTGTGCCCAAAAACAGCTGCATGATGCTTCGGAGATTTTAACATAATTATATTGCTGGACAGCGGCCAAATGGCGCATTATTGAAGGCGATGCGGCCAAATGCAGCACAGCTTTATTATTCCATTATAAAGCGTTTTGTGTTTTGGAACTTGGAAGAGACAGCCGATAATAATAATTAGAATGATACAAAGAGAAGCGTCGCTGGTAATTTGTACAGTTCTCTGAATGCCATGTACGACATGCTCAGCAACCTGACGGATACAGGTGTAACACCTTGGGACATCAGCTGAGCAGGCACTCAAGTTTATCATTTATAATATATACAAGAGCCATGAATATCCTGTAAATTATATTCCTATAACACACACAAGTCAAGAATATCCTGTAAATTATATTCCTATAATACACAAAAGCTATGAATATCTTGTAAATTATATCCTTATAAACGGTGAGTTCTGATGTCATCAGTTATAAACGGTGAGTTCTGATGTCATTTCTGTCACATGACTCACTGAAACTTGTGTATTATAATAAATAAAGTACCCCCAGTTGTAAAATATAAGGATATTAGAAGTTACCTCGGAGTTCCATGACCTGTATAAAAACATTTGACTTTCAGGCCTCGTGTTTTTATATGGTCATGAAACTCCTCGGTAACTTATAATATCCTTATAATTTACAAGAGGGGGTACTTTATTCACTATATAATACACAAGCGTCAAGAATATCCTTTAAATTATATTCCTATAAATGATGCACTTTACAGATACAGCAGAAACTTGTGTACAAGTATGGGACCTGTTATTCAGAATGCTCGGGATTTTCCATAAAATGGATCCTTCTGTTATCTGGATCTCCATACCTTAAGGGGTTATTTATCAAAGGTCAAATTTTAGAGGTGTGTGAGTTTTTTTATTCTTCGAATGAACTCACAAATGAAATGGTTTCTAATTTAAGAAAAAACTCGAAAGGAAAACTCGAATCAGTGAATTCTGGGTTAATAAACCCGAATCGTGTTTTCGGCAAAAACAAACTTGAACAGCTCAAATTGATCGAGTTTTCAAGCGAAACAGACATAACCATCTGAATAACCTGTTGGGTGCTGGACCAAATTGCAGCACAATGACCTAACCTTATCTCCATATAACAACAAGATGAGAATTCACAAGGCTGAAAGAAGCAGGCGATAGCACAACCCTACAATACCTGCAACACCTCAAGTAAAGGGAAGACCATGATACCATATCTGCCATGTAATTGTAAGGAAGTGAACTCCACTACTGCAGGTGGCTCAGAAGGGTAATGACTTCTAAGAGAAGGCAAGAGTCAACGCTCTCCAGATGCTTCTAACATCTGAAATCTAAAGCACCTACTCATCTGGTATGCAAGAAAAAAATGCCCTGGATACTGAATACCCAATAACCAGAAAATTGGACACACAGACAGAACAAACCCAAATAAGTCTGCCTTCCAGACAAAGCAGAAACCTGACCACTGAGCCACTATGATGTTCCACTTTTGCCAGCAATTTAACCGGAGAGTCTGAAGCCGTGGAATGTGCCGAAATCCTTTGATAGGACCCGAAAGCCACGAAAAGAGCTGAAAGCCTCCGATTAGACAAGAAGAAGAAGAGAATGAAGAAGACCTTTAAAGGCAAGTTCCACTGAACACCAATGACATTTTTTCTTCTTAAACCCTGCCCACCCCTAGTCTCTTAACTTTTATGGGGGACAATGGCCACCAATGTTTTTAAAAAAACTTTTATGGGAGACCCTGGCTGCCAAATTTTTTTGACTTATAGGGGGGCCGTGACAAGCAATGATTTTTTTTAACTTGTAGGAGGGCAGTGACCTAAATCCATTAGGGCTACTGGTTCCATGTGAGCAAGAGCGCATCACACTGCAGAACAGAATAGGAGCACACTGCCTGCCAGTCCACTTGCCTATCCATTAGGGCGAATAGCCAGAACTCGGAAGAGTGCAGGTCAGCATAGGATCCCATTACCTGCCAGTCCAGTTAGCTATTTCCAATAGGGCTACTGGCTTCAAGTGAGAAATGGCTAGAGCCCACTGCAGAACAGAATAGGAACACATACCTTATCTGCTGCTCATTATGCCAGGCTGTAATCAGGCCACTAAAAAGCCCCCCCCCCATATTGTAAGACACCAGGTTCATTCCCCAGACAGACAGGCCTCACAAGCCTATGGAAAACAAAAGCACTTACCTGAGGCTCCTGGAACAGCATTCTGGGCTGCTGAGTTAGAGAATGGGCAGAACCATTTTTTTTTTTTTTAATAAAAAACCTCAACCTTAGGACACACTGAGATGAATCGCAGGCGTCATGTCAGATGCGCCGAATATAAGCTAAATAATAGGAATGTCGGATGTTGTCTCTACATGTATCAGACAATACATGACTGTCGGATGAAGACGCAACATGCATCGTTCACGTCCGACAGTTGTGTCGGATGCAAGCAGCGACAACGTCCCACATTCCTATTAAATTAGATTCGGCGCATCCGACGTGACATCTGTATTTCATCTCCATGCATCGGAATGGATGCTTTCGCAAGTAAAAGCACTTGTGTAGTTCTACCCTAAGGCTTGGCAGAATGTGTTGGTGCTATTTAAATGAGATAAAAATAAATGAACCAGTGATGCTTCCTTGGGCTAAAGACCCCCAACAAACACGGAGTAGGTGGAAGAGGAAGGAGTTTCACACACCACCGGGCAGTATAAAGTTAATGGTAAGAAATCATTATTATGAAATCATTGCTGGGTGCAGGCACATGCATCAGATTTCGGCAACGAAAAAATAGAGTTTGCACCAAAAACCACCACACACTGCACCCTGCCTGCATCAGGTCCAGGTACAGAAGAAAGCTAAGTCAGTGTTGGGGCAGATTTTTGGCTTTCCGCAGGCCAAGATCAGCCTCAGCTAATGACCTATGAGATTAGGGATGAGATTAATGGAGGTGGTGGGGGTTAAGATTGTGCATTCTCCCTATTGTGTCAGATATTTAAACAGGTTGGTTGGTATTTTGAAATAAAGAAGCAGAAAACAGGCAGCTATGATACAATTTTTATTGCAATAATATAGGCATCCCAGTAAAAAGTAGACAAACGCAAATTTGGCATTTTGCTGGAGCACAATACTGAAGTTTTATCCTCGTCACAGTAGTAATTAAGGAACTTAATGCCGGATCGCTTCACAACGTCAGATACATTATCCAAAGTCTAGTTTTCAAAACAGAAAATAAACCCATAAAGAGGCCGACGGTGTTTTGAGATTTACGTTGGGTAAATGCACTATTTGCGTCAATATTAGTATCATTGGTTAGAATAACTGATATGGTATATTCAATGGAAACAGCCCTAAGTTTATTTTATTTTTTTGAGAACATCCAGTTTTTCGGCACTAAGGGGCACATAAAAGTCCAATGTTCTTTTACCATATTACATCTGCCTATTTAAGTGCTTGTAAATATTAGTGACTGCTATTTGCAAAAGGTTTAAAGCCAAAATGTAAAAGCCGGATAAGTGTTATTCCTCTATGGACGACAAATTAAATGAAGCACAAGGATAAAGCCTTGTTTGCCACTTAGGAGTTGCCATTTGTTTAATGCCCAAAATCATCATGAAATTAAAAGCATTTCTCATGCATAAGCCGGGAATACATTGGAAAGAAAAGGTGCCCACAATGTAGTGTCAATGTTTATACTTTAAAAGGGATCCCATTAAATGGACCAAAGGATTCATTGTCCCAACCCCAAGAGTCAATGTCACATTATCTCTAGAATATAAAGGTATTAGTATAATAACAAAAATGTGATTAAATATAGCCTTCCCCCCAACATTCCCTGCTCTTTTTTCCCTAAAGCCTATGGCACAAAGAGCAGTTTTGGGTGTTGTCCTCTTTGCAATTTTCCATGGAACCAACGCAGCAAAAACACTAGGGATGCACCGAATCCAAGGTTTTGTCCAAGTTTCTGACAAATTTGAGGCTTTTTTGTTCAAATCGTTCATGGATTTTATTTGCTTTGGTATTCGTTAAAATATCCATGGGAGATTCGATATTCGATAAGTAGAATTGGTGCATCCCTATAAAACCATTGTTGCATTCAAGAATCTATAATTTTCATGAAATTCACAATTCAAATCTAGTGAAAACATTTTCAAAAATCACTATAAAGATTCGCAGCAATGAGGACTGACCGGTGGCCATTTGAGCTTTGCGATGCTGAGTTATTAGCAAGAGAAAATCACATCAGGCAACACCAAAACCTTAACATGTGCCATGGGTCTTATACTCCATTTTTAATATGAAAGCTGGTCAGAATCAGAATTATCCACACCAGGTATAGCACCTGACATATCGGATGTTCGTCAACAATTATCTTGTATTAGTTGGTTAATAGGGATTTGTTCTTTAACCCGAGTTGTGCCCAAAGAAATAAAATTGGTTGTCAGCATTGTACTATCAACAAACATATATATATATATAAAATACAAAATCATCCCACGTACATATTAGAAGTGTAGATTTCCCATTGACATTTTAGCTGTGCGTCTCCCAAGCTTTGTATTTAGGGTTACAGAAGCAAAATAAAACATACACAACACATGATCAGCGGCACCCGCATATGACGGCTCTACAAAGTATTCCTACCGGTGAAGTTCCTACCGGTGAAGTTTATTTTACTGTAAAGAGCAAAATCCCGTCCACACCGAGAAATCGTATGAAAAAAATGAGGTAGTGTGTTTCCTTTTCCATGAGAGCGCCATAGGTTTATTTTCTCCTTTCGGTAACCCAGGCTGAAATCCAGTGCTTTAGAAATGTGCTAAATGCGGGTACAACTGTCCCACGCTAACCATGAGCAACTGAAACAGAGGAAATTCGATTTGTATTGGAAATTGCAGGATGGACAAATCTTAAACAATGTGCCAAATGCGGGTACAACTGCTCCACGCTAACCATGAGCAACAGAAACAGAGGAAATTCGATTTGTGTCGGAAATGGATGGACAAATCTTAAACACAACTTAAAAAGACAAAGCGAACTGCTATAAAAAAAAATGAACCGCCGGCAATATTAAGCATACGACACATGCATGCGCTAAATGTAGAATTATAGCTGCTTCTATCCAAACGAGCATTCCTAGAAGATATTGTATATATTTATAGCATTAGAGTCAGATTTTTTCTCTCTAGCAGAGACGTCTGCTCAGCTTTGAGGTAGGATGGTTTAATGTTCCCTTCATCTGGGAGGTCTACACTGGAGATCTCTGACTGTTGTTTAAAGGCACTCAACTCAAAGATGGGCATTTGCCTAGAGGAATGCGCAACATGGATATTATCAAATTAAAGGGGCTTGCCTACGTTCCTGCTAGTTTCTCAAAGCTTACGTTGACTATACACTTGCTTCTCCACTCATTGGGTCACCAATATGATTAGGCAATTTGTGCTTGACCAATAGTCACCAGTTAGATCACAGAAGATACCTGCAAGCCTGACGGGAGAAGACTACATCTATGGCCTGACGCATTACTATTTTTAGGTACAGTTAGCTTTGTTGCCCCCCAAAAATACCATTATCCCCTGAAGCACAATATTTCATGAAATTAAAAATGGCAAAGTGATTAAAATAATTTAGTTTAGAGGGGTTTTAGCTTGCAAAAAAAAAAAAAAAAAATGAAAACCCAATGGCATTGTTAGAAGAATAAAATATTTAATATTTCGTGTTGATGTTGAAAATATTAGGGGCAGATTTATCAAGGTTCGAATTGTAAAAAAAAAAAAAAAAAAAAATTGTGTCAAAACTCACAAATTCTAATTTAAAAGCACCAACTCGAATGTAAATTTGAATATGAGATCGATCACGATCATGGAAACAGTTCTAATTCAAATATTCGCCACCTAAAACCTGCCAAATTAATTTACAAGTCAATAGCGGAGGTCATTGAACCATTTGTATATGTTAATTGTCTTCCTGACTTTCGATTTGAATTTTCGGGTTGGACTTTTCGGTTGATTATTAGACATTCAAGTTTTTCCATAAATAACCGCCCATTCCAGTAAAAAAAAAAAATTCACATAAATTCGACCTTTGATAAACCCCTTGAAGTAGCTAAATTGCACAATTATAGATGAATCTGGAACCATGGTCCATCATAACTGAGCCTGTCTCAAGTCTGCACTCTTCTCCCTTTACTCATTAATGCTACGGTGCACAGTATCTTAAAGACTGGGACTCTTGAAGGCTGTACCTAGTTCCCATGCTGCTCTAGACAAGTCCTTCTGAAATGGGAGTTGTGGGGGGGATATGTTATATATGACACTCACTGGTGTATGCCACTTGAACTTCTAGGCCCAGGTGATCAAATTTTTATTGATATATCAATATAAAAAAAAATAAGCCCTCATTCAACAATGGATGATTGAACTTTATCACTGCTATCAAGATTATCCATTCCAGTTCAGGTATAGCCAAATTAAAATTTTGCTTCGTCTGTAGTTACATATATCGTGTGATCTAGCAAAGAATCAATGTCAACCCCCAGCATTCACACCTGTGGTTTTCTGGAGCCAGAAAGGGTCCCAAATAGACATCCTTTCTTCTATCATTCTATCAGCCTTAAAGCAGAACTGCATTTTATTGTGTTGCCAATACGCAAATAACCAGCTGTAAGCTTCCCAAATAAACATAAGCTATATAAAGACTGTAAATATTTTTTACCCAATAATCTATTTGCTCGATGAAGGGCCACTCATTTTATATCTACTAACCTCTCAAAGAAACATAAAGCAAATCTATATCATCAAACACGATGTTCCCCAGATTTATATATGTTAATGTGTGCTTACTCTCTGCGATATTTAACTACAAAAATTGATGAATACCACAACAAAAAAGAGCTAAATTCCAGGGCACTTCTTTATTCTTACCTAATGCTGGCCATAGACTCAAAGATCCGCTCGTTTGGCGACATCGCCAAACCAGTGGATCTTTCCCCGATACGCCACTTAAGGGAAGTGCTATATCGGGGGTAATTTGAACGTTTGGCCGTATGGCTGAACGATCGAATTACGATGCGCCAAGGGGCTCTGACGGGTTGGTCAGATAGAAATCAAACCTTCCCGATCGATATCGTGGCCAGATATCGATCGGGAAAACCCATCAGAAGACCAATGTCTCAATCATTCCTGAGTAATCCGATAGGTGATCAAAGCGTGGACCCGTGAACAAGTTTATGGCTACTCAAAATCCCCCAAAACGGAACATTGGTCCCAAATTTCCTACGCTGGGGCTGATGAGATCAGTGCAAGCAGGATAACCAAGAAAACAGCCAGATATACAATACTCCAAACAAGGGCTGAACGTTTAGACATTTCTTCTAACAAGCCGAAACAATTACAAAATGATTATATATTTAAAACGTTTTTCTTGTTTACTGAAAAACCCAAGAGTGTTGCCGGCTGTGCTCGGATACTTTTCTACAGAACCTGCATTAAAAACGGGAAAGCAAATGAAACTGAGGAATAAACAAAGGAACAGAATGTCAAATTTTGTTTAGTTTGCCTAAAAGTCGAAAGGATTATTCAATGCAAATCTGTAAAAGGTGATTTTAAACAACTCTATTTACATACACGCTAGCTCTTAGAATTAGGGGCATATGTACCAAAAACCATATGGTCGTTTATTTGACTAACCTTCTTTGCACTAATCAAAAAAAAACAAACATTTCTTTCGATCGGGCTCTGTTTCCAACCAAGAAATTTGGAGGAATTTTTCTCATATCCCAGTATTCAGTGCAGTCTCCAGCTTTTTGGCGAGTAAGCAACATCTTGGAAAAGCTTGAATATTCATGTTTTTCGAGAACGAAAAATTTCATATAAGATTCCAAAATTTTGAATATCTGATTCCGATCGATTCAGGATTGGCTTCGGATGGCAAAGCATTTATAAATTTTGGGGCGAAAACTGATCAGTTTTGCGTTAGTCTCATTAAACGCGAATCTGCAGCCTCGACCTTTGATAAAGTGCCCCTTGGAGTTTGCGTTTAACACTAGCGGTCTACGCTCAGACGATGGCTGTTGCCTTACGTTTTTAAGGGCTTTATAAGTGCATTTTATTAATGCAACATTGGGACTATATTAAACCAGAGAGAATCTGACTGCAAAGAATGAAACTCCAACTTTGAATGCAAAACCAATTGTGTTCATCTGTGTATAAAGTTAGAAAAGTGGATTGTTGAAATGTCGAATTTGTGGATTTATAACTACAAGGTTATATAAACATTTACGTACACACTTCATAAGTGTATGTGTAGAATTATTACTGATTACAAGGGTAGAAATACCATAAAGCACCTTTAAAGTACAATCATGCAGGGGTTTAAAGAAAGCACGCATTTTTGCCGAATAATGTTTCCACACCCAGGACCGAAAATTAAATATGGTTCTCTGTACCCAGAATAAAACAATCCAAGAATCAAAAATTGATATAGGTATATACGTATTATAAAAGTGTGGGCCGCTAACATTTAGCACTGTACTGAAATCAGTTTTGGGAAAAAAAAAAAAAAAAGAGGATTTTTTGTAGAGCAGCACATTGCATCATGCACATTAAATAAAAAGGAAACAGCCATTTTGGATGGGATATATTCATATAAAAATAAATGCTTAAAATGGATTTTCTTCTCTGTTCCCGATCTTTTTTATATTGTTAAAAAATGAAATATTGCTTCCCTCTGTCACCGAGGACAAATCAGCGATTCAGCGGCCGGGAGGGCTGAATGGAGCGGGTGGAGTTTAATAAAAATCAGCTTTTTAGTTTATGTTTGCTCGTCAGTAGTGCATTTAGCAGTCATTTGCTTGCAGAAATCAATTATACCAGACTGGCTATTATTACCGGCTGGTGCAATGCTTTCGGTGGCGGCAGTTTGAGGTGAAAGAGTACCATTACAGACATCGGGTTGCCGGCCTGTCTCCACGGCGGGTAATCCTTCGGCAAAGTCATGGCACGCCTGCAACATGGAGTCACACTGGAGAAGCGTTTTATCCTTTTCCGTGATTAAAAAGGAGAGGGGACACTCGGAGCTGGAATATTTGGCGAGGATTTGCATTTGCTCTCGGCTCAGGGCAGCTTCTCGGCATACCTGCTGGCAAAGTCCAGTCAGATTTTGCTTGGTCTCTCCCAAAGTGGTTAGTATTTGGTCCCTCTCTTTCAGCAAGTGTTTTTTTTCTTTTTGCTACAAAAAATAAAAATAGTATTAAAAATAGATCATACCATTATTAATGAGGGCAAGTATATGATTTTCTCTTTTGCTGGACATTCTGTGCACAACCAAGCTCTCAAACATGTGTTTAGTCAGAATCGGTGATTTGTCAGAATTAAAGGGATACTGTCATGGGAAAACATGTTTTTTTTAAAAACACATCAGTTAATAGTGCTGCTCCAGCAGAATTCTGCACTGAAATCCAATTCTCAAAAGAGAAAACAGATTTTTTTTATATTCAATTTTGAAATCTGACATGGGGCTAGACATATTGTCAGTTTCCAGCTGCCCCCAGTCATGTGACTTGTGCTCTGATAAACCAGTCACTCTTTACTGCTGTACTGCAAGTTGGAATGATATCACCCCCCTCTCTTTCCTCCCCAGCAGCCTAACAACAGAACAATGGGAAGGTAACCAGATAGCAGCTCCCTGACACAAGATAACAGCTGCCTGGTTGATCTAAGAAGGACACTCAATAGTAAAAGTCCCACTGAGACTGATTCAGTTACATTAAGTAGGAGAAATAACAGCCTGCCAGAAAGTAGTTCCATCCTAAAGTGCAGGCACAAGTCACATGACTGGGGGCAGCTGGGAAACGGACAATATGTCTAGCCCCATGTCCGATTTCAAAATTGAATATAAAAGTATCTGTTTGCTCTTTTGAGAATTGGATTTCAGTGCAGAAGTCTGCTGGAGCAGCACTATTAACTGATGTGTTTTGAAAAAAAAAAAAAAACATGTTTTTCCATGACAGGATCCCTTTAAGTATTTGAGGCTTTTTTTCTGGAAGAGCAGAGGCCACAAAATGTGGTTGATTCAATTTTTAAGATGGACAAACATAATTACAAACATGCAGGGTTGTAATTTAAATACGTTCCTAGGGGGGGTCAGCCCACATACAGCTTACAAGAAAACAGCAGACTGTTCGCATAACATCCTTCATGTTTTATCTGTATAATGACGCATAGGCCGATGTCCCAAGGACATGTATGGGATTTTGTAACCAGCCCAATTGATATATGGACAATTTTCGTCCCCCCCCCATACATAGGCCAATAAGCTGCGACATACTCTCGGAATGACCCTCTATGTCTAGAGTAATGATTTGTTTTCAGGGTAACAACTACACGAAACAATAAGATAGTGAATAAAGTAACATAAGGATATTATAAGTTACCAAGGAGTTCCGTATAAAAGCACAAGGCCGAAGGCGGAGTGTTATTATACAGGTCATGGAACTCCGAGGTGACTTCTAATATCCTCATATTTTACAACAAGGGGTACTTTATTTATTATAATACACAAATTTCAGTGAGTCATGTGACAGAAATGACATCACTAGGCTCCAATTATAGCCAATTGCATCCCTAGGCACCTTTATATAGTGAATAAAGTACCTCCTCTTGTAAAGTATAAGGATATTATAAGTCACTGAGGAGTTTCATGACCATTTAAAAACATGAGGCCAAGGCGGAGTGCTTTTATACAGGTCATGGGACTCCGAGGTTACTTCCAATATCCTCATATTTTCCAACAAGGCATACCGTATTTATTTATACTGATGACATCACTAGTCACCGTTTATAAGGATATAATTTACAAGATATTCATGGCTTTTGTGTATTATATAGTGAATAATGTACCCCCTCTTGTAAATTATAAGGATATTATAAGTTACCGAGGAGTTTCATGACCGTATAAAAACACTGAGGTAAATCTAATATCCTTATATTTTGCAACTGGGGGTACTTTATTTATTAGAATACACAAATTTCAGTGAGTCATGTGACAGAAATGACATCAGAACTCACTGTTTATAACGGATTACATCAGAACTCGCCGTTTATAAGGATATTTATAGCTTTTATGTTTTATAAGGCTATAACATACAGGATATTCATGGCTCTTGTGTATTATATCACTATATCCTTAATATAAAAGTGAGCCTGTTAGAATGGAGTAGCTGAATACCCTTATAAGAACTATAACTATAAACAAGACATCTAGTAAACTAAGAGTATATACAAGAGGCATGTGAGTAGCACAGTACAGCAACTCGTACCAGCTTAATGATTTCACACTCCAGGTTCTGGATGCAATCCAGTTTCCGCTTGCGGCATCGCTGGGCAGCTATGCGATTTTTACTTCTCCGGCGTATGTCGTGAATGCAGTCTAACTGCTCCGCACTGAGACTGTGCTTTTTAACCAGTGCTTGGAAGTCATATCGGGAAAGGGAAATGATCTTTTGTGCGTTGAATGGCAGTTTTGTCTGGAAGAAATGGCAAAAATTAGCGAAGAATAAAATGTAAAACCCTACGCACGACTCCTTCAATTAACTTATCAACAACAATTAAACCGTCACAAGATACCAATATGAATCAATATATATCATTTAGCAAAAGTCAGATGGAGGCCAAAAATATTAGACATTTGGACTTGAAATGCAACATGAAATGTCATTTGGAATTAATGATAAGTATAGTACAGGTATGGGACCTGTTATCCAGAATGCTCGGGCTTTCCAGATACCGGATCTTTCCTTAATTCGGATCTTCATACCTTAAGTCTACTAGAAAATCATTTAAACATTAAATAATCCAAAAGGCTGGTTTTGCTTCCAATAAGGATTGATTAGATCTTGGTTGGGATCAAGTACAAGCTACTGTTTTATTATTACAGAAAAAAAGGAAATCATTTTTAAACATTTTAATTATTTGGATAAAATGGAGTCTATGGGTGACGGCCTTTCCATAATTCGGACCATTATGGATAACGGGTTTCCAGATAATGGATCTGTACTTTATTTAAAATATTGAGCATATATCACAGTTTATTAAAGAAATACAAACATACAAGTACCTTCGCTGCACCTGTTTGAAGCAGAAATTAACTTGCGGCTGCATTTCCAGCACTTTGCAGTATCTACTATTTTGGGTAGTGTGTCAGCAAGCAGGCTGATGAGCAACACTGCAGCCATGCTAGTTGAGTACCTGACCCAATCCAGTAAGTTATTGGACATGACACATAAACCTTAGCCAATAAACAGAGGAGCGCGAGGATAGGAAAGTGTGATGCTCCTGTAGCTCCAATCATTCAGGTGACAAGGTCTGGCTACTGGAGTGGTGTTTGTCCGTTTGGTTGGTTTGCATGTCAATCAGCTGGATGCAGAAGAATCCCAGAAATGATTTGACCACATTTAGCCTACTAGTTGGGGGGGGGGGGGGGTTACCGTTTTTAGCACTGATGGTTTTTTTTAGCGGTGGTGTGGGCGGGATCAAGGGTGGGGCATACTTATCCAATAAACTTTAATAACACAATACAAGCTGTTCAGAATGGATCTCCATGACCTGTCAGGGTAATGGCACACTAAGATTTGGGGAGATTTAGTTGCCCGGCGACATATCGCCTCTTCTTCGGGTGCCTAATCTCCCCTTCTTCGGGTGACTAATCTCCTGAAAAGCCTTCCTGCCTTCGGAAAATGAAGCACTCCGAGTGCCATCCCTCCGGCGATTTAGATTCTAGCCGGCGAGAAGGCTTTTCGGGAGATTAGTCGCCCAAAGAAGAGGCGATTTGTAGCCGGGCGACTAAATCTCCCCGAAATCTGCCCTTACCCTTAAAAGGGTGGTTCACCTTCCAATACTTTTTCCAGTTCAGTTGGTTTCAGACAGATCACCTGAAATAAAGACTTTTTCCAATTACTTTCTATTTTCTATATGTGACCATTTTTCTAATATTGAAGTGTAAAGTCTAATTTTTCACCTTCTAAAACAGCTCTGGGAAGTGTATGTGTGTGGGGAGGGGGGGGGGTCGCCGACACTGTTACCTATTCTAAATTGATACATTTCTTTGTCCCTGAATTTCATTAAAGGCGGCTGTTAGAATTGATACAACAGTTGCCAATACTCCAGAGATGCTGCTGAGAAATGTATCAACGAAATGATGCAAAATTGTAACAGTTCAGGATCTGCACCTGAATCGCTTAGGTTTTGAAAAAATGGTAAAAAAATAAAAAATAGAGAGTAACTGAAAAAAAGTATTTGTCTGGGTGACAAGCTGAAATTAATTGAACTGGAAAAAGTGTTTAAGGGTCAGTCCTCACGAGCAGATTCGGGGAGATTAGTTGCCCCAGCGACAATCTCCCCAAACTGCCTTCCCCCTGCCCTCCGCCGACTAAAATGAAAATCGCCCGCGGCAATGCGTTTTCCGAAGTCGTCCAAGGCTGCTTCACGAGGAAACTTCCGGCAACTTCAGAAAACAAAGCGCCGTCTGTGAATTGCTGCAGGCGATTTTCCTTTTAAGCGGGCAATAGCCCGCATGCATTTGACATATAACAATCTGGGCTTACCTCACATTCCTGAACAGAACAGGACTCCCCACTGTCGTCCTCGCTGTCTGTTTCTGAATCCCCTTCGAGAGTCATGGAACACGCATATGGACACGTGTCTTGCTGTTTCTCCTGAATGCATTCCTCCAGCATGAGTTGGGAGTTGCTGGCACACCCTTCACTGGAGAGGGTATTGATGAAGGGGCAAGAGACTGAGTTCAGAGTTGTAAAAGTCCTCTCACTGCCTTCACTGATGGTGATGTTCAGCCACGGACATTCTTGCCTTTTTTCCACGCTGCTTTCATCACGTGACTCTTTATTAGGCACCGATTCTATCTCAGGTTGGCACTGAAATTCATCATTGTAAATGTCAGGCCAAAAGCCTTTCGCAAGATGTTCCGCTACCTCCCTTTCGACATTGCTACGTTCCTCGGGGGGACACAAATCGTTTCCGGTTACCTCCTTTGAGCTGGATAAATCAGCCCTCGGACTGACGTGCTTTTCACCTGTTGACTTCTCAGGCAGAACGTCTATAGTGGGCTCGTGCTCCTCGTTGTAGTTTACGTTTCCGTAGGGCTGATATGAACTTTTAAAAGACGCAGAGTTAAAATCCTGCTGTCCCAGGGGAAAACAAGGAGGGAAACCAGCTTTATTGTTCGTCTTTTCCTCACATGGGAGGTTGAGGTATGTAGCATTGATGTCCTGCAGATTTACATCATTCCTTTCCATTTCTACAGGTTGATTTTGGGATCGGACGACATTTTCCGACGCTTCACTCGACTGGACAGACAACGGGCTTGGGGCATCCTGATTGCTGGAGCATGTGCTTATTGATCGAACCCGGTCACTCTTAAAGGCTTTCTGAAACTTCCTGTATTTTGGGCAGAGGGCCGAACTATCGGGATCATTCTCCCGACCGAAGCAGAACGTCTCACAGGGTTTCTTCGGACTCTCGGAAACGGTGGATATGTTCTCAATCTCAGCCGCGCATTTGATTTTTGAGGGGAGCTCCGCCCTCCAAAGTTCCTCGACTTCATTGATTTCCACGTTGGCGCCAGTATCAGGCTGGAGCTGAGCATTCGCCTTCGGGCAAAACGACTTACAGCATTTCTTCCGAGGGCATTCCTGAAGGTCGGCTTTGAGGTCTAGAAATTTTAACTTGAGAAACTCAAAACAGGCTTCTTCTATATCGTGGACATCCAACAGCTTTGCACATTCTTGGATTTCCAGCAGGTTGTCTTTGTTGACAAGGAGTTTGGAAGTGTAAGCAAACTGCAATAATGGAACAAAGCCTTTGACGGATACCTACAAGAGAAAAAAACATGTGTTTTCACAAGTGCTGCATCTGTATATAGGTATCGTGTGCATTCACCGATCATGTAAAACATTTAGGGGGATATTTATTAAAGTCCAAATGCCAAAAACTCGAAAAATCTTTTGTTTTTTTTGACAAGAAAATACACATTTTTAGTGAAAAAAAACTTGAATTTTCTGTGATTTATTATACCCCCAGGATAGAAAAAATCAGAGTCCGAATCGGCATCTCAGACCTGCTGAGGTTGTATGTACGGTAAGTCAATGGGAGACGTCCTGAAGATATCCTGATCTGCGCTAGGTTTTGTGCAATAATTTCGTGATTTTCAGGCAGAAAAAGGATTCTTTGGGCGAAAATCCGAAAAATACGTACGATTGGAATTTTCCTACGATTTTCACAATTTTTTAGAGTTTTTTCCTGCACTGGAAATTTTCAGGAAAATGTATTGATAAATAAGGGGAAATAATCCGTGCAGATTTGATTGGAGTATATTTCAGAAAATTATGAGATCAATTTGGATTTTGATAAATACCCCCTTTAACTAAGACAAAGCCTGTGAACATGATCACAAACCTGGAACAGCGTAAATGTTAGAGCCCCTAACTGGCCACCATGATGGGTTCCAAAATCCACTGGATCTATGTCTGCACTTTACTGCAATAAATTACAGGTATGGGACCGGTTATCCAGAATGCTCAGAACCTGGGGTTTCCTGGATAACGGATCTTTCTGTAATTTGGACCTACATACCTTAAATTCTGTGATGATTATTATGATGTAGTTTTTATTTCTAAATTACACTGCAAATAATTCACTCTACAATATAAAATTTCATTCCTGAACCTGCAAGTATATTTTTTTCAAGTTGTAATATTGGTGTGTAGGCAGCCATCTCATCTGTAAGGCTACAAATGTATTGATACAGCTACTTTTATTTACTCATCTTTCTATTCAGGCCTCTCCTATTCATGTTCCAGTCTCTTACTCAAATCAATGCATGGTTGCTAGGATAATCTGGACCCTGGCAACCAGATTGCTGAAATAGCAAATGCTGCTGAATAAATAAAACCACAAACAATAATGTCTCAGTATATCACTCTCTAGTCTACATCATACTAAAAGTTAATTTAAATGTTAACAAAGTTTCCTTTACACACTACCTTAATCAGCAACTTTCTGGCATTGCAGAACTTTTAGCAGGACCTTAGCTGCAGAGCTGGACTGTTAAAGTATGCCTGTGTATACACCATATTACTGTAACTATCAATGAGCGACTTGAAAAAAAAAAAAACACTCATCTGACAAAAGGCAGCCTTGTGATGTTCTTGTTGTCCTTTGCACTATAATTTAGCAGGGGAGGGAAGATCGATAGAGGCATTGAGAGGAGTGCACAAAGGTGCCTTGGTAGGAGCCACTTACCTCTTCAGGCAACGTAATGATAAAATCGCCATCACACGGCTGAACAAGTCGAGATAAGAAAAAGTCACTGCAGGCGGCGAGCACAGTCCGATGAGCCAGGAATCGCTGATCTTCCACAACAATGGTCACATCACAAAGGATCCCCTGATCTCTCTGGCTGCTGAGCCGGCGCAGAACATTGTTGCTGTGCACTGAAGACTCGTAGGCAAAGGAGGCATCATTCTTCTCATTAAAAGACATCCTGGGACTCACACTCACTGATCATGCCTCTGTTTATCACTGCAGCTAAAAGAGAAGCACAGACAAAGAAGCGTTACTATAGGGGTGACAGCAGTGTGACAATAACATTGGGAGTGGGAAGGCTTCTTGTTACACTGCATCACCACTTATTCTCCATACTTTATCGCATACTATTTAACATGCAATCAACTCAGTTTCCAGAAAAAAAAAATTAGGACCAACAATTCTTTTTTTCTCCTTTATATGAGCAAAAAAGAAATGCCCAAAGACTGAAAAGGATAAAAGACGACTTTTGTTAAGTGAGCTGTAAAATTCCTTTTCTGCACCGCTGCTGCTGTATAGAAGCTTGTAGCATACACGTGTGCAGTACATAACGCACAAGAGCTCACAGCCTTCCCAGCCTCAGGGACAAAGTTCACTCTAGTCGCACACGGATATTACGTGACCTTGTGCTGCACGATTATCTGCAAATACATTATAGCTGCCTCCAGCACAAACATTACATGCATAGCAAAGCTGCTTAAAGGGATTGTTCACCTTTGAGTTAACTTTTAGTATGATGTAGAGAGAGATATTCTGAGACAATTTGCTTTTGATTTTTTTTTATTATTTGTGGTTTTTGAGTTATTTCGCTTTTTATTCAGCATCAGCAGTACTCCAGTTTGCAATTTCAGCAATCCGGTTGCTAGGATCCAAATTACCCTAGCAACCATGCATTTGAATAGGAGACTGGAATTTGAATAGGAGAGGAGTGAATAGAAAAATGAGCAGTAAAAAGTTGCAATAACAATAGATTTGTCTTTTTTTAGATGGGGTCAATGACCCCTATTCACAAGTTGGAATAAGAAGGCACATATCACAAAAACTATAAAATGAAAAACTGAAGACCAATTGAAAAGTTACTCATAATTAGCCATTCAACAAAATACTAAAAGTTATCATGGGAAAACATGTTTCTTTCAAAACACATCAGTTAATAGTGCTGCTCCATCAGAATTCTGCACTGAAATCCATTTCTCAAAAGAGCAAACTGATTTTTTTTTTTTGAAATCTGACATGGGGCTAGACATATTGTCAATTTCCCAGCTGCCCCCAGTCATATGATTTGTGTTCTAATAAACTTCAGTCACTCTTTACTGCTGTACTGCAAGTTGGAGTGATCTATTATCTGAAATCCCACTACCCAGAAAAGCTCCAAAAGGCAGGCATGTCATTTTCCATAAACAATTGTATCATTTTGATGCATTATTCCCAGCGCCCACATAATATGACTATTTCACATCCTCGTCTACTATGTCCAATACGAATTATAGCAGCGACATAATTAGGAGAAAATATAAAAATAAAATAAAAAATATACAGGTATGGGACCTTATGCAAAATGCTCAGGACCTGGTTCCATAATTTGAATCCTTACCTTAAGTCTACTAGAAAATCATGTAAACATTAAAAACCCCACCTGATTGGTGCAGGACTGTATAAGGGGCAGACTAATTGGAATTAACCATTTATAGGCAGAAACACAGCAAAATATACATCTGGTTAGCATTTTAAACCTCTTTATTTCACAAATCACAACATTCATAGGAGGGGGAAAAGGCAGTTTTTGGGAACATCAGGACACAATTTTGATGTAAAATCCGGGAAAACATTACTTAAAATCAGGGAAATGCACCCATTGAAATGCATTATAAGTTGGTGGAAGCACAAATAAAAAATTTAAAAATATGGGAAAACTTAAAATTAGGGGACTTAAAATCAAAGTTTAACTGTAATCCCAATAGGATGGTTTTGCTTCCAATAAGGATGAATTATTTCTTAGTCGGGATTAAGTAAAATGTAAAGTCTCCTTATTACCGGGAAAAAGAAATCTGTTTTTAATAATGTGAATTATTTGGTTATAACGGAGTCTATGGGAGGCGGGCTTACCGTAATTCAGAGCTTTCTGCATAATGGGTTTCCGGATACCTGTAAAACTAAAATGTCACGCTATAGCAAGGCTGCTGTATCCATTCCCACAGACAGAAGACCAATTGAATTTATGGCCACATCTCCCCTGGTTTTTATTTTGGTTGCAGCCTAGACGGTTACATGTTCCCCCCGGAAACCTACAGGCGGGACTGGGACATTAGCCAATCCCGTGCTTTCAGGCTATAGAAGCAGCACTTTACAGGGGAGTACACATCATTCACGCCAGTCCCTGTTTGGATGAAGCTTACAATCTAAGGTCCCTATCACAGCAGGGCTGGTTTTATAGGAAATCATTGAACCTGCCTGTATGGTTTTTGAAGCAACTTTGCATAGAAATAAGGGCAGACTATGTTTGTTTTGTGCCTGGATATTGACTTGGCTGAAATGTTCCCGAGTCTAAACAATAAAAGAAAGCCAATGTGATAGCTGAAGCAAATCCATGTGACTGTGTGGCTCGATGCCCTGCCTTTAATAAAGGGCAATAAGACAGGGCTCATAGCCAATAACCAGAAACGGAGCAACGGCTCTATCCCCGAAGAACAATCTCATACATCAAAACATCCAGTGGCACCTGAAATTGGTAAGCACAGTTCTTCAATTATTTGTCTTCTTCTTCCAACAGTTTTCCAATGAGGGATCACTGACCCCATCTATAAACAAATGCTCTTTAAGGCTACAAATTTATTGTTGTTGCTACTTTTTAACAATTTAAAAAAAAAAAAAAAAAAGCTTGAATGGGAAAAACTCGAATCAGTGAGTTCGGGGTTAACAACCTGAAAACTCGAAAAAAATCGAGTTTTCACCTGGAAAAAACTTGAATTGCTCAAATTATTCAAGTTTTCCGGCAAAACTGTCCAAAAAAAAAAAACTCAAACATCATGAATGTTATTAACATCTTCAAATGGTTCAAGGTAGAGTCCTGCGCGGACCAATTTGTTAAACCGTAACCCAACCCGCTACCCGCACCCAAACCCGCAACTCGCATACTTACTTGATTGGACCCGCAAGTACCTTATCCGCAACCCCGAGCCGCTGACCATCAAGAAACAGGAAGTGCTGCCATTGTAACCCAGTAGTGACATCATTGGAAGTAGGCGTGATCAGAGAAAAAGGAGTAAAACTCGCGATTGAGAAGCCCTGCACACCTGGAGAACCGCTGACCCGCGTCTATGCCTGCTCCGGAAACTTCTACCTGCAACCCACAGGGTACTGCAGGTTTTTGCGGGTACCCGACCCGCTGCAGGACTCTTTCTAACCCAAAAATGTGAGTTTTGACCAAAAAAAATCACCCTGAAAACTCGAATTTTTGAGGACAACACAACTCTACCCTTAAAGGGATACTGTCATGGGAAAAAACATTTTTTTTCAAAATGAATCAGTTAATAGTGCTGCTCCAGCAGAATTCTGCACTGAAATCCATTTCTCAAAAGAGCAAACAGATTTTTTTATATTCAATTTTGAAATCTGACATGGGGCTAGACATTTTGTCAATTTCCCAGCTGCCCCTGGTCATGTGACGTGTGCCTGCACTTTAGGAGAGAAATGCTTTCTGGCAGGCTGCTGTTTTTCCTTCTCAATGTAACTGAATGTGTCTCAGTGAGACATGGGTTTTTACTATTGAGTGTTGTTCTTAGATCTACCAGGCAGCTGTTATCTTGTGTTAGGGAGCTGTTATCTGGTTACCTTCCCATTGTTCTTTTGTTTGGCTGCTGGGGGGGAAAAGGGAGGGGGTTATATCACTCCAACTTGCAGTACAGCAGTAAAGAGTGATTGAAGTTTATCAGAGCACAAGTCACATGACTTGGGGCAGCTGGGAAATTGACAATATGTCTAGCCCCATGTCAGATTTCAAAATTGAATATAAAAAAAATCTGTTTCTTCTTTTGAAAAATGGATTTCAGTGCATAATTCTGCTGGGGCAGCACTATTAACTGATTCATTTTGAAAAAAATGTTTTTTTCCCATGACAGTATCCCTTTAATAACTAACCCCCTAAGAGTACTGCTGGAGAGGTTGCCAAACAAGCCACCAATGCTCTGGGTCAAATAGACCTAATCCAATCATTGGCCTCATCCAGTGGAACCTATAAAGACCCTTCCAACATAGGTCATATCGGTGCACCAACGCATTTCAAGCCAGGCCCCATACACAGGCCTCAAAGCTACTGAATTGGTCTGGCGGGACTGAGTCAGCAACTTTCATCGTCCGGTCTATCTTAAGAGAGTGATTTGGTTCAAGGTCCTTATGGAGTTTCAGCCTTCGGTCAGGGCCTTCCTTAGCTCATAACAAGGTTCCAGAAAACCAATGGTGTATCAGTTGGAAGAATTTTTACAGCAGAATAGTGTTTAACCAATAGATCATGCTAATTGACTCTAAAGCTGGATGTTCAGGGCTATCTAGGCCAGCATAAGAAAAAAATATCCCAAAGCTGCAGCGAAAGGTGCAACAATTATATAAAATTGGGGGGTTGTGGAAGCACTCCTAAGGCTAAATCAAAGTATATTTAAGTATAATGGAAGTGCTACTTACAATGCACTTCCCTGGGCCCCTGTCTCATAAGTAATTCAATATAAATGCAAGTGCATGTGTTTACAAAAACAGGGGTTTTTTAGTTACAAAGTTATGATCATAAAGTTGAAAAGCTTCCATACCACGTCAAGGTAAACCCCATATGGCGGTCCCTAACTTGTTTATTCTCAGGTCATAATATAAAAAGACAATTCTCTGCATAATAGCATTACCTGTATTCAGTGTTTGTGGAAAATTGGTTTCACTCTGGAGCCTAGATCCTCCCCCGCCAGTTAAGGCTTTTAAGAGAGAGAGATTGCCCAAACCAACGCCCATATTTAAAAGCATAGGACCACCATTAGTATATAGGGGTGGGTATAGGGTGCTATTAAAAGCACATGAAGCTAAGCCACAGCTTTTTTCAACTTTATGATCATAACTTTGTAAAAACATGCACTTGCATTTATATTGAATTACTTATGAGACAGGGGCCCAGGGAAGTGCATTGTAAGTAGCACTTCCATTATACTTAAATATACTTTGATTTAGCCTTAGCAGTGCTTCCACAACCCCCCAATTTTGTACAACAATTATATAGTTACTACCCAGTATTTTTAAGGGAAAGTACAACCGGAACTCCACCCCCCCTTATGGAGAAGAAAAGAATCCGTATATTACTTAAACAGGGGATCTCGCTACTGGGAATGTATTAGGTAAAACACACTATTTATTCCAAATTTAAAATATGCATACATACATATTAAAAAAAACTGGACATAGCAGCAATGTGTTAGGTGTGGCATCAAACCATTTGTTTCACTAAAGTTAAAGATAATAAACACATTTAATTGAGTACCCGGGTACTGTTAGGGATTCAAAAAAGATTCCCATAGAAATAATGCTAGTAGGTGATAAGTATTGTTCATTCAGAAATGTATGCCCAATGCCCCAGTTGCCTTCCGGCATAAGCAAAAATAAATCATTTCACAAAATTGAGAGCCTACAATGAAGGCAATGAAAGCAACCACATGGCACTGCACAATCCTTAAATTCTCACCTAAACATCGCTGCAAGTCCACCCCGGTGCACATTTCGCCCGTAGCTTTTTCAAAGGGGATAAATGTCCTCATTTACAGCTAGATTTTCACGCTGTTATAATAAACACCTGAAACGGAGTGTCCCATTACTAAGAGGCTTGGCTTTGTATGCAGCCAATCATCAGCTGCAAATCAAAGCAAAGCTTGAACTGCACACATACATTGTTTGGGAACAATTGCCCTTTGGTTAAGGTAAAAGGTGCTTTAGCCACTGCCCTTTGTAAGGACCATAAAAAATCCTCCTAAAGATCATTTTTTACTGACATCAGTAGGAACCATCAATGTCTGGCCCTGCAGGGATCCCAAATAAACACAGTAGGTGCTAAAAGCCACACAGGAACACAACTCTCCTTCACAAAACAACACAGGGCTGGACATTTAGGAGCACAACATAGGGTACACATATCAGCGTTTTTAGCAGCATCATTAAAAGGTAATTTGGGCATTTGTACCGGTATATGAGTAGTGGCAATTGCGGTGTTCTTGTTCCACATAACGTTTTCCCTTCGCCCTTCCTAAATAACCTCACCGTTCCTAAATAATCCCACCCTATACAGTCGGCAGTTTAAAGGACCAGTAACATCAAAAAATTAAATTGTTTTAAAGTAATAAAAATTATAAGGCAGTGTTTCCCTGCACTAGTAAAACTGATGTGTTTGCTTCAGAAACACTACTATTGTTTATATAAATAAGCTGCTGTGTAGCAATGGGGGCAGCCATTCAAAGGAGAAAAGGCTCAAGTTACACAGCAGATAGCAGATAAGCTCTGTAGAACATAATGGTGTTATCTGTTATCCATTATTTATCCTGTGCCATTTAGCCGTTTTTCAATTTCCGCCATTGCTACTCAGCAGCTTGTTTATATGAACTATAGTAGTGTTTCTGAAGCAAACACATCCGTTTTACCAGTGCAGGGAAACACTACATGATATTTTCATTACTTTAAAACACTTTCAGTTTTTGGTGTTACTGTTCCTTTAAACTACTGCATGTCTGAGGGCAACACAGACACTTACACCTGTAATGGGATCATTCCCTGCTTTGCAGATATTTGATAAAGCGGCTCCACATAATGTTTCTCACTGCAAACACCAATCTAAAACTAATGCCCTGGAGAATTAAAGGGCATCTCCAGCCAAAAATGTTTTTTTTTATTTTTGTTTAAATAAAATATTCTAAGCATCTTTCCTACATATATTGACTAAACATATTTAACAGGTTTTAAAGTTACTTGTATACTTAAAGGAAAACTATACCCCCCAAACAATGTAGGTCTCTATTAAAAGATACTGAGTAAAACAGCTCATGTGTAAAACCCTGCTTCATGTAAATGAACCATTATCATAATAATATACTTTTTTAGTAGTATGTGCCATTGGGTAATCATAAATAGAAAATTGCCATTTTAAAAAAATAAGGGCCGCCCCCTGAGATCCACTGTGCACACATACAAACCACATGTAAGGTCACATGAACCAATTAACAGACAGAGTTCTGCCTTTTGCTTCCTCACTTCTTCCTGTTACAGTTAGGGGCAGATGTATGAAGGGTCGAATATCGAGGGTTAATTAACCCTCGATATTCGACTAGGAACTAAAATCGTTCGACTTCGAATATCGAAGTCGAACGATTTAGCGCAAATCCTGCGAACGATTAAATCCTTCGAATCGAACGATTCGAAAGATTTTAATACAACGATCGAAGGAATATCCTTCGATCAAAAAATCACAGGCAAGCCTATGGGGACCTTCCCCATAGGCTAACATTGACTTCGGTAGCTTTTAGCTGCCGAAGTAGGGGGTCGAAGTTTTTCTTAAAGAGACAGTACTTCGACTATCGAATGGTCGAATGGTCGAACGATTTTTAGTTCGAATCGTTCGATTCGAAGTCGAAGTAGTAGTCGAAGGTCGAAGTAGCCCATTCGATGGTCGAAGTAGCCCAAAAAACACTTCGAAATTCAAAGTTTTTTTAATTCGAATCCTTCACTCGAGCTTAGTAAATCTGCCCCTTAGTGTTGTAGTATTTCTGGTCAGGTGATCTCTGAGGCAGCACAGATAGAGTCACAAAATGGTGGTTCAAGGCAAGAGATGTAAAAAGGCAACATTTATGTAAATATATATTCCAGTTTGGTAAGATTCTTTAATATGTCATTCAATTTGATATAAACTATCTGTTGCTTAAGTATTCATTTTGGGGGTATAGTTTTCCTTTAATTGCTATTGAAAGCAGCTCTTTGTTTATCCAGAGGGGGGCCCCCGAGAGATCAGGTAGGTTTGTGTGTCACAATATGGTTTTGAGTAGTAGCACACGGGAAGATTTGTCGCCCATGATTTTTTTTTTATGTGCGACAAATCTCCAGAAAATGCCTCTTCTTTGCCAATACAGGTATGGGACCCATTATCCAGAAAGCTCCGAATCACCGGAAGCCCATCTCCTATAGACTCCATTTCAATTAAATAATTTCGATTTTTAAAAATGATTTCCTTTTTCTCTGTAATAATAAATCAATACCTTGTACTTGATCCCAACTAAGATATAATTAATCATTATTGGAGGAAAACTCAGCCTATTGGGTTTATTTAATGTTTGAATTAATTTGAAGCAGACAATGTATTAGGGATGCACCGAATACAGTATTCGACCTATTTCAGCAGGATTCAGATTCGGCAGAATTCTTGTGCCTGGCTGAACCAAATCTGAATGCTAATTAGCATGTGTAAATTAGGGGCGGGTAGGGAAATCACATGATTTTTCATCACAAAAGAAGAATTTTTTCCACTTTTTCCTTTCCTGCCCCTAATTTGCATGTGCAAATTAGGATTCGGTTTGGTATTCAGCTGAATCTTTCACCAGGGATTCGACTGAATCCCAAATAGTGGATTGGGTGCATCCCTACAATGTATGGAAATGAAAATTAAGGAAAGACCCATTATCTGGAAAATCCCAGGTTTCCGAGCATTCTGGGTAATAGGTCCTATACCTGTTATTGAAATCGTGGTGGTATGCCCAACATTTTGCTAAATCGGCCAAAGTTTCCTCCGGAGGCAATGGAGTGGCATTTTGGGTGATAAGTCGCCCGCAGAAAAAAATCACAAGCTTCCAGTGTGCCACTGCCCTTAAAGGGCACCTACCACCCAAAAACTGTTTCCCCCACTAGAGATTTCAGTGCAGTATTCTGCTGGAGCAGCACTATTAACTGATTCATTTTGAAAAATGTTTTTTTTTCCCATGACAGTATACCTTTAACTTTAATCCAGGAATTCCTATATTTTAGGAATTAGCTGTGAGAGAGCAATGACCCCTTCCCCAGGGTAACATTGCCTTTATGTAGACTTTTGTCATATTACGTTGGACCATGCCCATCACTCTGACTCTGTTTGGATTCACACAATGAACCCGTGTAATTCAGTGACGGTCACATGATTCTTTTGACACACCGACTACGTGACTCCAGCATTCCTGCTTCAGAACTTCGTCTGTCTGACAGTCCCATAACAAGGCTGTGGTTCCATGCATATTGCAGGGCGGTCACATGTTTATGTTCATTTAGCTGTAAAACGTGCTACAAATACTGCTTTCACTAGCAATTACATTTACAAATAACTTTAAAGAAGAACTAAATCCTAACTAAAGAAGTAGCAAGAAATGTTGTACATTATGTTTTGTGCTTCTGTACCAGCCCAAGGCAACCACAGCCCTTTAGCAGTAAAGATCTGTGTCTCCAAAGATGCCCCAGTAGCTCCCCATCTTATTTTCTGCTGATTCACTGCACATGCTCTGTGCTGCTGTCACTTACTGAGCTTAGGGACCCACTCACAATATACAGTACACATAGAATAGAAATGTCACAATATAAGGCTGATTAGTAATTAATACAGATAATTACTACATGGCAGCACAGAAACCAGTGCAATTAGCATCAGAATTTAATAATCAGCAAACCTGTAGCATCAGCTTATATTACAGACCAACCTAATTTTCTGCTGGATAATTAGTGACGAGCCCTAAGCTTAGCTTCTCAACAGCTGCCCAGAGCCCACTGAGCATGTGAGTGTCACAGACACTTTCCAAGATGGTGACCCCCTGTGACAAGTTTGAAGTCCTGGATCATTGCTGCTATTAAAAAAATTTATATCAAAAAATGATATAAGTCCCAAAGCTTTCTTCAAGTAAAAAATATTAATTTATTGAAGTACATTTTAAAAGAATTAAAGCTGGTACATACTACCCCCCATATCCCACCTTACGCGTTTCGCACCCTCCGGCGCTTAGTCATAGACACACCTATGACTAAGCGCCGGAGGGTGCGAAACGCGTAAGGTGGGATATGGGGGGTAGTATGTACCAGCTTTAATTCTTTTAAAATGTACTTCAATAAATTAATATTTTTTACTTGAAGAAAGCTTTGGGACTTATATCATTTTTTGATATAAATTTTTCTATAGTTGATGGCCCTTTTGAACTGGGGCAAGTCCCGTGGGCTTGGTTTGATTAATATGGACTCCCGATTTTGTATAGATCATTGCTGCTATTGACAAGCTGAAACGTTAGCCTCGTGCAATAAGTTCACTATATAAAATATGACATTTTTAGCCATATTCATTTAGGGTTTAGTTCTCCTTTAAAAACCATTGAAATATATCTATATTGGAAAGATTTTGAGAATATATTTTTGTAGACCATTTTAGGGATGCACCGAATCCACTATTTTGGCCGAATACCGAACCAAATCCTAATTTGCATATGCAAAGTAGGGGTGGGAAGGGGAATTTTTTTTTACTTCCTGGTTTTGTGACAAAAAAGCGATTTCCCTCCCCACCTCTAATTTACATATGCAAATTAGTATGTGGATTTGGTTCAGCTGAGCAGAAGGATTTGGCCAAATCTGAATCCTGCTGAAAAAGGCCGAATCCCGAACCGAATCCTGGATTCGGTGTATCCCTAAACAATATAATAATAATAATATAGCTCTTTCATTATGCCCATAATATGTGCGTGACATCGGATCATTCAACATGTTCCCAGTAGTGATGTTCGGATTGGCCCGGAACTCACCAGTGGCCTCTAGGAGCAGGCTGTGGTTTGTATCCACCACCAACCTCACAAGCATGTTTATATACTTTTACTTGTTTCACCCCATCCAATGATGTCAGAGTAATGGTAGGTCAGGAACAGGTTTATAAGTCACATTACTTATATGCACATGACTAGCGTGGCTGTGGCACTGTTTTCAGTGCCAGGATATGGACATCTACACCTGGTGGTCCCTACTGGTGAGGGTGACCTAGGGCTCAGGGAGGCATATTTGGGGGAAAAACAATTGTTTCCCCCAGCCAAAGTGCCTGCATCTCTAGTGGGGATTTTTTATATTCAATTTTGAAATCTGACATGGGGCTAGTCATATTGTCAATTTCCCAGCTGCCCCAAGTCATGTGACTTGTGCTCTGATAAACTTCAATCACGCTTTACTGCTGTACTGTAAGTCGGAGTGATATCACCCCCTCCCTTTTCCCCCCAGCAGCCAAACAAAAGAACAATGGGAAGGTAACCAGATAGCAGCTCCCTAACACAAGATAAAAGCTGCCTGGTAGATCTAAGAACAACACTCAATAGTAAAAGCCAAGTCCCACTGAGACACATTCAGTTACATTGAGAAGGAAAAACAGTAGCCTGCCAGAAAGCATTTCTCTCCTAAAGTGCAGGCACAAGTCACATGACTTGGGGCAGCTGGGAAATTGACAAAATGTCTAGCCCCATGTCAAATTTCAAAATTGAATATAAAAAAATCCGTTTGCTCTTTTGAGAAATGGATTTCAGTGCAGAATTCTGCTGGAGCAGCACCATTAACTGATTCATTTTGAAAAAAAATGTTTTCCCATGACAGTATCCCTTTAAAGACAACAAACCAGTGTGATATTAGCCCATGGCAGTGCTAAAGAGCAACACGCACAAGAAAAGGACATTTTGGCCAAAATAGAAAATCTTGAAATACTGTATAACACCCAATATTTGGCTTATACAAAAAGAAAAGACATATGAAGTGTTAGGCCCGAGTAAAACATGACGGTGAATATTAAGGGTGACTTCCCCTTAGTTCCTGCTCTTAATTATGGCAAATGAGAAAAATGTCCGATACTTGCCCTGATAGAGAAGAGCAGCAGGACTCTTTAAAAGGGTGGGTCACTTTTAAGTTAAGTTTTAGTATGTTATAGAATAACCAAGTCTAAGCTAATTTTTCATTAGTTTTTCAATTGTTGACCTTCTGCTTCTTCTGATTCTTTCCAGCATTTAAATGGGAGTCACTGACCCCATCTAAAAAACAAATGCTCTGAAAGGCTACAAAATGTATTGTTATTGCTACTTTTTATTTACTCATCTTTCGATTCAGGCCTCTCTTATTCATATTCCGGTCTCTTATTCAAATCAATGCATGGTTGCTAGGGGAATTTAAATACTAGCCATCAGACTGCTGAAAATGCAAACTGGAGAGCAGCTGAATAAAAGACGAAGACCAGTTGCAAAATGTCACTCTCTGCATCATACTAAAAGTCAACTTAAAGGTGAACAACCACTTTAACATGAGATATGGCAGCATGTGGGGCACTAGCTGGGGTTTGTAGTTCTGAAACAGCTATTCTTAAAACCAGCAGATTGGCACGCACTCAGCAGGACTCCAGGCAGCGGTAAAATCAATTCACTTTATTTCACAAACATTAATCGTCCTAACGCGTTTCGTGTGTTCACACACGTAATCATATGAACCCACGAAACTCGTTAGGACGATTAATGTTTGTGAAATAAAGTGAATTGATTTTACCGCTGCCTGGAGTCCTGCTGAGTGCGTGCCAATCTGCTGGATTTAAGAATCGATATCTCCCCCATGCTGAGGGTTCGGGGCGCAGCACCCGGGCCACTAAACAGGAACGGTGAGTGACCCATATTTCTGGTTTTGGAGAAGTGTTACTTAGCGGAGGGTTCGGGGAAAGTGCACCCAAGACAAGCTTTAACTGCGGTTTCTCCGATTGTAATATTGACCGCTAAAGAGAAGATTGTTTAACTAATTATACGGCAGGGGATTGGAGCACTCCTGTTTCTCTATTTGATTGTCTAGTTCTGAAACAGCTGCCTTAAAGGAGAACTAAACCCTAATGTTAAAAAAAAAACCTTCCCTACATAGACCCTCCCTGCCCCCCAGCCTAGCTCCCCCCCCCACCGGCAAATGCCCCTAACTCTTTACTTACCCCCCCCTTGCAGATTCTGTCCAGCGGCGTTTAAGACCAGTACAAGATTACCACGCTTGCACACCCTGGCTCTCCACGATAAGATGACCCGGTGCACTGTGATGGAGGCCTCGGCAACCTCAACAATATGAATACAGGAAGAATTCACTGGCACACAAGGGTTCTTTCAAGCAGGTACAAGCCCTTGCTATATTTTATTTGCAGAGGTGCAACGTTTCGGGGTAAACCCCTTTATCAAGCATGATGCTTGATAAAGGGGTTTACCCTGAAACGTTGCACCTCTGCAAATAAAATATAGCAAGGGCTTGTACCTGCTTGAAAGAACCCTTGTGTGCCAGTGAATTCTTCCTGCAGCGGCGTTTAAGGCCACCATCTTCAGCCGCTTCGGTAATCTTCAGAATGAGGCTGGCACTTCAGCAATTGTCATGAGTTTTGGTGCATGCTCGGTTGTCACGAAACAGAAAATTGCTCCAACTGCGCATGCGCCGATGTCATTCTGAAGATTACCGAAGAGAAGAAGATGTCGCCCGTGAACTCCGCTGGACAGAATCTGCACCGAGGGGCAAGTAAAGAGTTAGGGGCATTTGCCCGGCCCCGGGGGGGGCAGCTAGAGGGGGGGGGGGAGAAAAGAGGGGCCTTTGTAGGGTTTAGTTCTCCTTTAAGGCTGCTCTATACAGGATAGATAGGTAATAGAGACAAATATGTTTGATAAAGAGGAGTAGAGGTGGAACTGCTTGCCTAATATTTACCTATTTATAATCTATAAGGGGGCACTACACATACTGTAGCTCTCAAGCAGCTGCTGCTCGCAGAGGATTCTGGGGGTTGTAGTCGAACACTAGAGTGTGGAGGTGGCAGCACAGCGTTACAGAGCCAGTGACCATGTTACACAAATGACAGTGTCCATGGCAATGGCAGACTGACACATTGCTTCGCAAGGGATTGTGGGCAGCCGACCTGCTCAGTGTAGCAAATAAAAAACACTCACGGTTTCGGTGGAATTAGCGGAGCGGTCCCATAGCCACATCGTTACAGTTCGCTTCCTTATACCCTGCCAGCTTCCTGGGCTGCCCGAGCTCCTCAGGACTCCTAGGGACACGTGACCGAGAGTGACGTCATCCGCCGACAGTGCAAGGGCTGGGACAAACCTGCTCCGGTTCCGAAAACGCGTTACTACTTCCTTAACAGCGGTGCGGGGTGGTGTGAGTGAGCTGCAATTTAACCTTATCCTCTCCTCACCTACAACACTTATATTTTTTATAGCTCCTGTTTAGGATGTTCTTCTTCTCCATTATAACTAAGGATTCAACAGTGTTGCTTGGGGCCCCTAGGGCCCTGTGTTACTGAACAAGCCTTTTGGACCAACAAGAAGCCTATGGACCCTGTGGTGTAAAAACTAGGCCTCAAGTAAGTTGTCCTAATTGGTGCTCTAATTAATGGCCTTCTTCACCTTAGATTTAACTTTTAGTATAATGTACAGCAGGGGTCCCCAACTTTTTTTAACTTGTGAGACACATTTAAATGTAAAAAAAGAGTTGGAGAGCAGCACTAGCATGAAAAAGTCAAATAACGACTGTGATTGGCTGTTTAATAGCCCCTATATGGACTGGCAGCCAATAGGAGATTTTGTCTGGTTTTATACAACATCATGGATTGGGTAATAGTGAAAAGAGAAAAAACTTTGTTGATGCACCCGCAAGTTACAGAAAAATGTATTAAACAAAAAAGAAACAATTACGAATCCATGAGATGAAATACAGGGTGACTCCCGAATCCACTCAATGGTTCACAAGGTAACCAGTTCAGGTGCTGGTTTTATACAACCAAGAACTCCAAGCCTGGAGTTCAAAAACAAGCACCTGCTTTGAGGCCACTGGGAGCAACATCCAAGGGGTTGGAGACCATGTTTTTTTTTTACTTGTGGTTTTTGAGTTATTTAGCTTTTTATTCAGCAGATCTGCAGTTTATCATTTCAGCAATCTGGTTTCTAGGATTAGATGGAGGGGGTCTCCATAAGGTAGAGTTTTTTTTACTTCCCACATAGGGTTGCCACCTTTTAAAAAAAAATCTCTACCGGCTGGTGGAGGGGGCAGGAATAAAAGGGCAGGCCCTGGCTGCAAAGGGGCGGGTCACAACAAATAAGGGGGTGGATCTATGGCGCGTGATTGGCTGGGCCGGTCTTGACGTCAAAGGGGGTGGGGCCACAGCGCGCGTTTGGACTCAAGCCAGCAGCAAAAAGGTTTGTTTTTACTAGGCTGGGTGCAGGCCACGGGCATTTGTTTGATGTATTACAAATTTACCGGCAGCTACATTGCCAGTAAATTTGTAATACCGGCCCCCGGCCTTGGCTGGTGTTTTGCCGGTTAAATACCGGCCAGGTGGCAACACTATCCCCACAGTAGGCAAGTGGCCCAGGTGCACCGCAATGAGCCCTCAGCATGAGGAGCTGCAACGGTAAAAGAATCTGGAGCAGGCACTCAAATAAAGGCAATCTTCCATCAAATAGTTGAAATCAAGTAAAAAAAAGATTTATTGTGTCCTTAAGCAAAGGACACAATAAATCTTTTTTACTTGATTTCAACTATTTGATGGAAGCTTGCCTTTATTTGAGTGCCTGCTCAAAAATTCTAATCTGGTTTCTAAGGTCCAAATTAACCTAGCAACCATGCACCAATTTGAATAACGGGAATATGAGTAGGAGAGGCCTAAATAGAAAGATGATTATTTAAAAGTAGGGATGCGCAGATTCGGCCAGGATTCGGTCTTTTTCAGCAGGATTTAGATTCGCTGAATCCTTGTGCATGCCCAAACCGAATCCTAATTTGCATATGTAAATTATGTGTGGGAAGGGAAACCACATGATTCCCCACCTTTTTCTTTTCCTGCCCCTAATTTGCATATGCAAATTAGGATTCGCTTTGGTATTCAGCCCGAAATTTTATCGAAGGATTCGGGGATTCGGCTGAACCCCAAAAAGTAGATTTGGTGCATTCCTATTAAAGGCAGACATGACAATACATTTGTAGCCTTACAGAGCATTTGTTTTTAAGACTGTGCCAGTGACCCCCATTTGAAAGCTGGAAAGAGTCATTAGAAGAAGGCAAATAATGCAAAAACTATGAAAGAAAAAATGAAGGTCAATTGAAAATTTGGGTAGAATTAGCCATTTTATAACATACGGTACTAAAAGTTAACATAACATTGAACCACCCCTTTAAAGAAGAAGTAAACCCTTGCTACTAAAATCTCCTACCCTACATAAACCCCACTGCTCCCCCCCCAGCCTAGGTGCTACCATTGCTAAATGCCCCTAACTCTTTGCTTACCCCACGTGCAGATTCTGTCCAGCGGAGTTCACGGCAGTTCTTCTCTTCGGTAATCTTCATGAAGTAAGTGGCGTATTGGTGCATGCGCAGTTGGAGCAATTTTCTGTTTTGCGACAACTGCGGCGAAAGTCATTGAAATTGCTGAGTGCCGGAAGAAGACCCGAAGATTACCAAAGCCGGGAAAAGATGGCTGCCGTGAACTCTGCTGGACAGAATCTGCACGAGGGGTAAGTAAAGAGTTAGGTCTATAAATACTAACTGCCAGGTCAGCAGCAGGTGCAGATCAACTTTTTGGTGACCTGCACATCACTATTATCTGTTAACTACTCAACAGTGGCTGCAATGACGCTGGGATTTCAGAGGAAAAATGCAAAAAAAAAGGGGAATTTTGGGAGCACTCTAAGTTATACATCTAAATGCAATGGAAGAAACTGGGAAAAAAGCATGGTGCTTTTTGTCCAAAAAAGAGCACTTTGCACCATTCTGAGCCCAATACTTTTATTTTAATAGTCATGTGCAGAGTCGTACTGGGGGTGCAGCCACAAATCCCCCTCATTCCCCCCCCCTTCCACCCCCAGTGCATACCCCACCCCTAGCTGTGATTGGTAGGGGGACAGGCCAGGAAGAAGCGAATCTGCCAGCTGTGGTGAGCAGTTGTGGGTGGCCCAGTCCGACCCTGATCATGTGACTAGTTTGTTCTGCTTTTCTCATCCAGCCCACAGCCTGGCAATACTGGGGCCTATAAAAAATGCCAAATGCTGCTCCAAACCAAGTTGGCAGCTTATTGGTCTGTGTATGGGGGCCTTCTAGAGGGTCTGCCTAACATATATCTGCCCAGAAATCGTCCAGCTATCTATAAGGCTAGGGCCAGACGATGTTTAGCAATGTGGATTCTTTGCAGGCGCTGCCCTGCTGCTTCTCTTGCTTTGCCTCAACTGCGGGCGAAATGCAAAATGTTGTGTTTGTGTGGCGAAATTCACTGCGTCTGACTGCACTTGAGCAGGAACAATGGTTCCGGGTGCAGGCAGACCAGGAGCGGAAGGGCAGCGGACTCAGGCTGAGATCCGCAATCGTCTGGCCCTGGCCTAAGGTAGCCTTCAAGCCCAGATTGTGGGTGGCCAAATCAGGCAGCGTTCAGCTCTCACCATGAATGACCAGCTATACAACACTTTACTGTCCCGCCTGGGGCCCGCCGAAAATTTTGGGAAAGCGTGCCAAGATATGTCAAGTATTTGCTGATTTAATATTAATAGGGATGCACCGAATCCACTATGGATACGCCCCGAATCCTTCGCGAAAGATTCGGCCGAATGCCGAACCAAATCCGATTCCTAATTTGCATATGCAAATTAGGGGTGGGAATGGGAAAATATTTTTTACTTTGTTTTCAAGCAATTTCCCTCCCCGCCTTAATTTGCATATGCGGGTTCAGCTGGGCAGAAGGATTCAACCGAATCCTACTGAAAAAGCCCGAATCCTGAACTGAATCCTGGATTTGCATTTCCCAGGAGCCCCTTCTGCAACACAAATCCACTCAGACTTACAGAATTCTACCCCATTCGCTGAACAAAGGAATCGAGGAGAGAAATGTGACTCCGGGGAGGGGGGCCGTGCTGACTCACACCTTTATGCTAATGAATGATGACTTAGCATTTCCCACTTGCTACACTGCACAGTTGTGTAACCCAAGATTTCAACACACCAGCAGCAGCGCATAGAGAGTTCTTACAGGAATGTTGTGAAATGGAAACACTAACTTTAACTCTGTTTTAACCCTCTCACCGCTGCTTTTAAATAACAGTTCCAGAGCCATAGCTTTACATCGGCTTCGATGGGGAGCAGGCAAGAACTGCACATTAAATGGGAACTCCAGCCAAAATAAATGTTTTTTTTAATGAAATAAAATGTAATTCTAAGCAACTTTCCAATATATGTTAAACGTTTCCATTGGTGTAGAAGTAGCTTGTACAGTAAAAGCAATTGAAAGCAGTTTCTGGTTCGGACTTTTAAAGGAGAAGGAAACTTGTATCCCACTTGGGGGTGCCAAATATTAGGCACCCCCAAGTGATTGTATTGAGTTACCTGAAACCCCGGGCCGGTGCTCCTATCTAGAGTCCTGCGCGGAACCAATTTCTAAGACCCGAACCGCCACCTGCATATTTACCCACTGTGATCCGCTACCCGACCAGGACCCGCAACTGCCTAATCCGACCCACAACCTGCTGACCACCATCAAACAGGAAGTGATGGTGCTGCAGCCCGGAAGTGACGCCATCAAAAGTGGGCGGGACAGAAAAATGTTTTGTAAAACTCTAAAAGGAGTACAATTTTGACAATATTACATAAGATAAGAAATTTAGATGAGACCCGCGGGTATACCCCCACCTGAAAATCCTTCCCTCATTCAACAGGGTGCCTGCTGTTTTTGCGGGTAACCCGCGGGTACCTAACCCGCTGCAGGACTCTACTCCTATCAGCAGAAAACTGTGCCGGCCCGGGGGTTATACCAGTGAGCACCACGGAGCGATCCTCTTCCGGCATCTTCTTTTTTCTCGCAGCTTTTGAGAGAAAATACAAATTTTAACAAAAATGCCGAATATTTCAATCTACTGCGCATGCGTCTGCCCATGGAATTTTGAAGAAAGAATAAGCCGGAAGACAATCGCTCCGTGGTGCTCACGGGAATAACCCCGGGCCGGTGCAGTTTTCTGCTGATGGGGTGTCCGGTAAGTAAATACAATCACTTGGGGGTGTTGCCTAACATTTGGCAACCCCAAGTGGGATCCGACTTTCCTTCTCCTTTAAAACAATGTAGGGGTATGTTCTTTTCCATAGGGCATCTGCTATATTGTATCAGGAGTCAGAACCAAGTGTACAGAATATGTAATAACAATTACATTTACAAATAACTTTACTACCATTGAACGTTTTTAATGAAGCTATTGGGAAAATCTTATTCCTCGGGGGTTGCCAATTTCTTAGGAACCTTAGCAATGAACCCCCGGAGCCAGTGATCCTCTTTGCTGAAAAAAACTTTTTATATTAACACTGCACCGTCATGTTTGATCATCTGTTTGGTGGCCTGGTACTCGCTCAACTGGGTCCAGTCCTGGATGGCATCAATAAACCCCTGGAGAATTGAACAAAGATGGCAGTATGTTGCTCAAATTAAATGTACTGTAACTCTCTTTTAATTGGCCTCCCCCTCCAGAGACTGTCACCTCTCCAGTCCATAATGAACACTGCTGCGAGGCTCATACACCTCAGCAACCGCTCCTCCTCTGCCTCGCCATTCTGTCAATCCCTGCACTGGCTTCCGTTACCTTTCAGAATCAAATTCAAATTAATGACACTGACTTTCAAAGCACTTCATAACTCTGCCCCACCCTACATCTCTGAACTCATCTCTATATACTCACCCACTCGCTTACTACGCTCCTCTACTGACCTGCTACTCAACTCTTCTCTCATTACCTCCTCACATGCTCGCATTCAAGACTTTGCAAGGGCTGCACCCCTCCTCTGGAACGCTCTCCCACGGTCTGTCCGACTTTCTCCCAACCTTTCTACTTTCAAGAAATCTCTGAAAACGCACTTCTTTCGAGAAGCCTACCCTCACTCTGCTTAACTACCAAACGCAATACCACATTTCTCACCCACTCAATTCGATCTTGCCCACTCCCACACCTTGCGTATTACTCCCTTCCCTTTAGACTGTATGCCTATGCATAGGGCCTTCCTCACCTTTTTGTACCTGTATTGATTGTGATGTTTGTTACTCCATATATTCTATGTATGTAATTCATGTGATGTAGTTGTATAATCACATTTACTTTACAGTGCTACGCAATATGTTGGCGCTATATAAATACATGTTAATAATAATAATAATAATAATGTACCCTTTACCTGTACGTTTTTCATTGGAGAGGGGCACTACCCCAGAGATCAAGGTTAGTAATCATAGACGCTATGGGGTGCCTAACTCATTGGCCCCGCCCAAGCGAATTTCGTGCTTTAAATGTATTCTGCTTAGAATGACACTTTCTTTCTTAATGCAAAAAGCAGTTTTTGGAAGGAGTACCCCTTTAACGCAGTTGGCACCATCACAGGATAAGCATTTAAAGGTGTTGTTCACCTTTGAGTTACTTTTAAGTACAATGTAGAGAGTGATATTCTGAGATAATTGGTATTGAATTGCTTATCATTTAGTATTATTTCAGATTTTTCCGTTATTTAGCTTTTTGTTCAGCAACTCTCCAGCAATTTCAGCAATCTGGTTGGTAGGGTCCAAAATACCCTAGCAACCATGCATTGATTTGAATAAGAGACTGAAATATGAATGGGAGAGGTTCTGAATAGAAAGATGAGTAATACAAAGTAGCAATAACAATACATTTGTAGCCTTACAGAGCATTGGTTTTTTAGATGGGGTCAGTGACCCCCATTTGAAAGCTGGAAAGAGACAAAAGAAAAAGGCAAAAAAAGTAATTCAATAACTTTCTAAACGTTGACTTAACGGTGAACCACCTCTTTAATATGCACACATAAATATGAGTGTATAGATTTGCTCTTCAAACTGCTGTGTTCTCTAGCGCTCCCCCGTGAACCTTCCTTTACCTTCTCCCGTTGAATACTAATGGATGTGTGTGGGGCCTGGACCCCACTGTGATAGAGAACATTGCTTGCAGTTGGATTGGCCATTTTGGCAACTGTGTGCCCATTGCTGTCAGTTGTAGCCGGAAGGCAGCAATTAGCCAGCTGGATGTAACCTGGTATGAGATAATGAGACTACGTGAGACAGAGACACCTGCTCTGGCCTCATAAAAACTGTAGACGTGTTTTCTGCTGAATGACAATGCAGGTACATTCTGTACACTTTTGTGTGTGGGTGGGGAAGGGGCTCTGAATTCCTGAATATCAACTCCCAATTTCCGATTGTTATGCTACTCTCTAACAAAATGTTCTTTTTGTAAAGGACAAATACCCCTTTCGTTAAAGGGGACCCGTCACCCAAAGAAATTATTCAAAATCCTATTTTATCACATTAGTCAAGCAAAATGAACTTTAATTACACTGTATAAACTATTTGAATCTTTTTTCCTTCAGTCTGGGAATTCATAATTACAGCAAGCAGGCAGGAGCCATTTTGTGGACAGTGTTATTAATACAAGCCTTGTATCATCTCAGAATCTTTTTTTGTGCACCGGAATGGGGGACCTGATGTCCATCCCCATGTACTGGCTACACAACTAAACGGTGAAGAGAACGGGGGAATGTGGGGAGAGCAGTGACATCTAGGAAGTTCTGAATGGAAAGTGAAACTAATTGTCTGCCCCGCCTCTAGGCCTAAGCATAGAGGAGGGGCAGACAATATTTGATTGACAGATGAGCTTACAACGGCTATGAATGCTTTTGCTAAAAAATAAAAATTGGATTTCATGTTTAATTTGAAAAGGACTTTTATTATACAGCTTTTTGTGTCTGGGTGACAGGTCATTTTAAAGGGGAGGCTTCAACTTTAAAGGAATTGTTCAGTATAAAAATAAAAACTGGATAAATTGATAGGTTTTATTTTTACACTGTTTTTCAACTGTTCCTTTAAGTTAACTTTTACTATGTTATAGAATAGCCAGTTTTAAGCAACTTTTCAATTGGTCTTCATTATTTATTTTTTATAGTTTTTCTTATTGTTTTTCTTATTGGCCTTCTTTCTTCTAGCTCTTCTTCATTGACTCCATCTAATAGTAAATGCTCTGTAAGGCTACACATTTATTGTTATTGCTACTTCTTATTGCTCATCTTTCTATTCCGTCCGTGTCCATATTCCAGTCTATTGTTAAATCAATGCATGGTTGCTAGGATAACTTGGACCCCAGCAACCAGATTGCTGAAGTTGCAAACTGGAGACCCGCTGAATAAAAATGAAAAACAGTTGCAAATTGTCTCTGATTATCACTTTCTACAACATAGATATGAAGTAAAGTGGGCAAATGTGGTGGCCACCAACCTGGCAGTGCAGCTTTGGCTTTTCTGTATAGGTACAGGGGTACAGGCAGGGGTGTAAATACAGAGGAAGCAGACCCTGCGGCTGCAGGGGGCCCAGGAAGTATATTGGTAAAACAGGTCAACGGGCTTGATTTGCTGTGGGGCCCAAAAAATATCTAGTTACACCACTGGGTGCAGGGATTCTGAGGGTCTTCTTGATGCTAATGGGAGAGAGAAGGGGCCCCTATACTTTTAACCTGGCACCAACCTGGTTAATAGGTGGGTTTTAACCTCCTTTTTAAAAGGGTTTTTCTCCTTTGAGTTAACTTTTAGTATGATGTATAGAATGATATTCTGAGATAATTTACAATTGGTTTTCATTTGTGGTTTTTGTCGTTTTATTCAGCAGCTCTCCAGTTTGAAATGTCAGCAGTCTGGTAGCTAGGGTACAAATTACCCTAGCAACCATGGATTGCTATGCAGAAGAGACTGGAATATGAATACGAGAGATGAGTAATAAAAAGTAGCAATAACAATACATGTGTAGCCTTACAGAGCATTTCATTTTTGTATAGGGTCAGTGACCCCCATTTGAAAGCTGGAAAGAATCGGAAAAAAAAAATAATAATAATAATCGCCAATTAAAAACTTGCTGAAAATTGGCCATTAACTGACTAAAGTGAAGGTGAACCTCCTCTTTAACTGCACTTTTCTGAAAGTGACATTATTAACGCCAACTTCACATTGTCCTTAAAGGAGAACTACCGTAAATCCCCATACTAAAAAAGCCCCCTTAACTGCCTGGCATTGCACCCCTCCCTCCCTACACTGTGCATTAAAAAAAAAAAATTGACCATAAAATGCTGCAAAAAATTTTTTTTGTACATAACGAAAAGAAACAAAACACAAAGACATATTTAACTTTAAATTCGCAAAGTCTATATTAAAAAATAACTTAACGGTACTCCGCTTGCGCTCCTCTTCAGAAACAGGGTGACAATCCATCATGCGGCGCTCGATTTCTACTCCCTGGGTATCTCCTTTAGAAGGTAGGGGGGAAAATCGAGCCCCGCACGATGGATCGTCTCCCTGTCGCCGTTTCTGAAGAGGAGTGCAAGTGGAGTACCATTAAGTTATTTCTTAATATAGACTTTGCGAATTTAAAGTTAAATGTTTCTTGTGGGTTTTTTTTCGTTTTGTGCAAAAAAAATCATGTTACTGACCCTTTAACACCAATTTGCACATGTGCAGTTTAAGCCGATTCCTGACTTGGCCCAACAGCGTATGTTCCTGCAGACTTCATGTCGGCGGTGAGTCCCGAAAGAATACAAAGAGGCGGAAGATGGCACTCTGGAGCTCAACTGTGCTTCTCTGCATTTTAGGGTCAGGTTTTTCTTGATTTTTTTTTTTTTACTAATGCACAGTTGAGGGAGGAAGGGAGGGGGGTGCTTGTTTTTCCTTTAAATTGAATTCTGAATTCAAAAATAAAAATGCAATTTCTGCAGATTAGGCGTTCGTTCCACTAGACTTGGAAAAAAACATACTGTGGGTTGGTTACTAGGAGTTACTAAAAAAACAATGTGCTAATGCTTACTTATATTTCTATAATCATATTCTATATAGTGGTGACGCATTTAGGCAGCTCCTACTGCTTTACTACGTCATTCCCATCAGTCCCTGCCCCATAGAGCTTACAAGTTCCTCGTCATTCTCACTACACACGCAGTAGGGTCAGGTTTGTTTCCAGGAGTCAGTTAACCTTTAAGTTGCCTGCTTGGTCTTTAAATCATCAAGTTTCAGTAAATCAACAGTATCTATTGCCCTTATCTTATCCACTCCCCCATACAGTGCGACTAGGGTTGCCATCTTTTAGGTCTGGCCCTACCGGCCAGCGACGTAGGGGGCAGGGGTGAATCAGAGAGGGGCAGGGTTGTGACATTTCAATGATGTTCAATAGAGTAGGAGATGAACAGGAGCCTTACCAAGAAAAACTTCGTTGCCAAGTTTGCATTAAAAACATGAACAGGTATCCGTCTTGAGACCTTTGGTTAAACTATCACATGTCTAGTCACCTGACGCGTTTCATGCCTCATTCTGGCACTTCATTACACTTAGAGACGTGATACCCTATATGTGCCAAACATATAGGGTAGAATAAAGTACAGCATACTTGCCAACTGTCCCGTTTTTCGTGGGACAGTCACGATTTTGACAGCTCAACCCACAGTCCCGGATTGTTACTGAAACGTCCAGAGTTTCTCTTTGATCTCCTGCACTGAACAGCCAGAAAAAGATACAAAGTTTCTAAAACTTAATTGGCTTTTGGCAGAGAGCCCAGAACAGCCACCAGATGCACTTGGATACTTTTATAGCAATTTAAGATAAGCAAACAAGTAATTGTAACAATTTAAGATAAGCAGGTCTCTTGGGGAAATGGATTTGCAGCTTAAAGGGCAATTCACCTTCTTTAGCAAAACTGTAATACCACATAAAAAACACAGAAATGTGTTCAAACTTTCATAACCTGCCACGTTTTGTAAAATGAACATGGCAATTAGGGGGTGTGGCCACAAAAATGGGCTTGGTCCAAAAAATTACGCGTGGCAAATCTTTTTGTCCCTCTTTCTATTTCCAAAATGTTGGGAGGTATGAGTACAGGTATGGGGCCTGTTATCCAGAACTCAACCTAGGATTTTCCAGATAAGTGATCTTTCTGTAATTTGGATCTTCATACCTTAAGTCTACTAGAAAATCATGTAAACATTAAATAAACTCAATAGTCTGGTTTTGCCTCCAATAAGGATTAATTATATCTTAGTTGGGATCAAGTACAAGCTACTGTTTTAATATTACAGAGAAAAAGGAAATCATTTTAAAAAATGTGGATGAAATGGAATCTATGGGAGATGGCCTTTCTGTAATTCAGAGCTTTCTGGATAATGGGTTTCCGGATAATGGATCCAATACCTGATATGTAACAATCCGATCCAGTACAGGCGATAGCAAAGACCCAGAAAAGATCACTTCAGACAAGAAAGTGATGGAATATTGTGCTAACAAGTGTGATGCAATGGGCAGATAATTTAGCCAGAAAACTCATAAGCATTGTGGCTTATTGGTTGGGGAAGGCATACACCAGGGTCAGATAATAGGCATGAGGTCAGAATATGAATATCAACATAAGAGATAAGGAGCTAACCCGGAAATGCATAGATATAGGGACAGGACACAGGAGTGGACAAGACGGGGCCAAGGATGAGAATTAAAAGCAGAAAGTGGCCCATCAGCATCTGCACTATCCAGATCCATAGCAGGCAGGTTGTTATATTCTGGGAAGCTACTGGATTCTGCAGGCATTTCATTCAGGACAACAGAACACAAGAGTGGGTTGGCTTCATTCTGTTCTAGGTTGGACAGTGGGCCCCATACACCTGCTTAGTCTTGTCTCTCAAATGGTCATGCCACGCCCCTCAAAGCTACAGGTATATAAGAAATTGTTTGAGTCTATGGGGCCTCCCTAAATTCCCTGCGCTAAAGCTAGTGCACCCCTGTAGTTTATTCACTGCCCCTGCTCCATGTTCTTTAACCCTTGTAAACAGGGACGGGGGATTATTTGGCACCATGGTGGAGAGTTTAAAAAATTCCACAAAACAAAGTCATACAAGGTAAAGTACCTAACTGGGGTTAATCAAGTTGTTTGGTCTAGTGTAGGATATAATTGTCTACCCTCCATGGTGCATGAAGAAGGCCTCTAGGAGTAAAGCCACTCATTCACATATTGCACTCTGTAGTACCACCAGCACTGAATATATCATAAATACGACCAGCCCTCTCCCATGGGTATTCCAAATAATACTGATAACAAAAACTAACATTCACCAATGGCCTGCAGTTGCCCTCTGATGCCCACTGAAATATAGTTATCAGTCAGAAACACACATACCCTCAATGTATGATTTCCTACAGATACAGCCTGCAGGACACAATGTGGTTATAATTATTATTAACATGTATTTTTAGAGTGCCAACATATTGCGCAGCACTGTAAAATAAATGTGTTTAAGCAAATAAATTACATACACAGAATTACAGACATAACGACCAGTATAGCAGGTGAGGAAGGCCCTCTACAGAAGAGCTTACAATCTAAAGGGGAAGGGAATGAGACACAAGGCAAGATCAGAAATAAGCAGATGAGAGATGTAGTATATGGTATTGCATTTAGTAGATAATTAAGGGTAGGCTTCTCTAAATAAGTGTGTTTTGAGAGATATTTTGAAAGCAGAAAGGTTGGGAGAAAGTCAGACAGACTGTTGGAGAGAATTCCAGAGGAGGTGTGCAGCCCTTGCAAAGTTTTGAATGCAAGCGTGTGAGGAGGTAATGAGAGAAGAGTTGAGTAGCAGGTCAGTAGAGGAGTGTAGTAAGCGGTTGGGTGAGTATATAGAGATGAGTTCAGAGGTGTAGGGAGGGGCAGAGTTATGAAGTGCTTTGAATATCAGGGTCAGTAATTTGAATTTTATTCTGAAAGGTAGCGGAAGCCAGTGCAGGGATTGACAGAATGGCGAGGCAGAGCAGGAGCGGTTGCTGAGGTGTATATGCCTGGCGACAGTGTTGATTATGGACTGGAGAGGTGACAGGTGGGGAAGGCCAATTAATAGAGAGTAGCCTAGACGTGATATGATGAGTGAATAAGAATGTTGGCACCAGGACCGGACTAAGAATTTAAATGGGCCCTGGCATTTCAGGTACACAGAGGCCCAATCAGCCCCCACCAGGCCACTAAATACTGACTTTCTATGGCACCTTATAGCAGCCCCTCTGGCATTTGCCAGAACCCATAGATAGCCAGTCCGGGTCTGGTTGGCACATCTTGGGTAATAAATGATCGTATTTTGGATATGTTCCTTAGATGAAATTGACATGAAGTGACTGGATATGAGTAGTCAAGGACAGGGCAGAATCTAGGATAACCCCAAGGCCTGGTGAGATGGGGTGATAGTGGAATTGTTAACTACAATAGATACTTCTGGGATGTTATGGGTGTTAGTTGGGGGATAGAGAACCATTTCCATTTTAGAGAGGTTTAATTTAAAGTAGCGTTGTGACATCCAAGTAGAGATAACGGACAGGCAGGAGGAGACCCGAGTTAAGAGCGGTGTATTGAGATCAGGAGATGAGAGATAGATCTGACTATCATCAGCATAGAGGTGGTATTGGAGGAGGAGAAGGTGATCCATGGTATCAAATGCAGCTGAGAGATCAAGAAGTATTAGTAGTGAGAAGTGCTTGTTGGCTTTTGCTTTTAAAAGGTCGTTAATTAGTCACGCGGGCAGATTCGGGGAGATTTAGTCGCCTGGCGACTAATCGCCTCTTCTGCAGGGTGACAGTCGCCCAAAGTCGCCTCAAAAAAATTTCGGACGACTTCGGAAATCGAAGCGCCGCAAGTGCATTGGCGCTGTTGTTTTCTCATTATAGCAGGAGGAAGGCAGTTAATGGTTATTTAGCTTTTTATTCAGCAGCTCTCCAGTTTGGCTGGAAAGAGTCAGAAGGAGGCAAATTATTAAAAAAAACTAAAATTAATAATGAAGATCAATTGAAAATTGTGCCAGAGTGGGGTGCCCTGTATCATGATCCAAAGATTGTACAGCCTGTGCTTCTATAGACCTGGAAAATTATAGTCAAGTCCATTGTGTTTGGCATTTTAATGGGCACTTATCTGTACCCTAATTAGCACCCAGCTCTGTAAATTAAACATATGTGTCTTACTTATTTCTATTTATACAAATACTTACACCAACAAAGCAGCTTGCCTTGCATGCAGCGTGCCCAATAGACCCTAGCAAAATAGCAACCCTAGTGGTCACTGCTCGGCTGAAATCTATGGAAAATGCCAACATGAGTTCAACTGGGACATGGTACAGGTCTGGGATCAGTTATCTGGAAACCTGTTATCCAGAAAACTCCAAATTATGGGAAAGACATTTCCCACAGATGCCATTTTATCCAAATTATCCACATTTTTAAAAGTAATTTCCTTTTTCTCTATAATAATAATAAAGTATCTTGTACTTCATCCCAACTAAGATATAATTTATCCTTTTTGGAAGTAAAACAAGTTGTTTTTTTTTTTTTTTTAATGTTTACATGATTTTCAAGTAGACTTAAGGTATGATGATCCAAATTACGGAAATGTATCCGGAAAACCCGGGATCCCGAGCATTCTGGATAACAGGTCCCATACCTGTACAGCATGCATAGGGCTGCTTTATATAGAGAAGTGTAAAGCTTGGAGAGTTTAGCATCTGTTGCTTTAGTTGCCCTTTACAGTGACTCGTTTAGCAACTTATCTCTGTAGATACCCTTTCCCTGTGTTTGTGTGAAGTTCTAGTGCGGGAAATATAGTCCTTTTGCTGTACAACTCCCAGCACCCTTGCATGATCAAATGAAAACCAATGCAATGTAAAGCAATGATACATATTAGCAGATACACCTCCATTTACCAAACACAGGCTCACACTGTTGCCCCAGAGTTTTCTTACCTTATAATCTCCTTTGTGTCGTTGGAGTTCCTCTGCCTGTATCCCAAATTTCTCTCTCTTCCTCTCTCACCACATACAATTTTGTGCCAAAAAAACCCTACATTCTTGCAAAAGAGCAAATATAGCAAAGTGAGTGATAAGGAGCACATCAGAGCACCGTCCCATTGGCCTTTCCTTCTATATCTCAGCTGTGCATGTCAGCTGACTGGACTCGCACCCCTCCTACTGTGCTTCCGACTGTGGAAAATGTCCCTTTTTTTAACAGAAATACTATATTTTGAGCTGCATTAAGAGGAAGTTAACCTTTTTCGTCATAAGACAATTTTATGCTAAATTCCCCCAAAATATGCTCGGATACAATTTATTATCATAGTAATTTTAAGACACATAAAGTGTTTCTACATTGAAAGTGAAATAGATGTTTTTATTCTGCTTTTTCCAGTCCACTCGGTATAGAGGGAAAAGTAGGTGTGACCAGTGGTCCATATAAAATCACTTGTTCTTGCTTTACAGCCTGGGGAAAACAAGGAATGGTAAAGGTATATTTTAATCATATGTGCTTGTTTCTTATTGAGCTGGTAGATATAGCGAGCATGCATACGTGCACAGGGAAAGTACTCCCCCCCTACTGCTTAATGCAGAGGCAATGTCTAGGTTTACATGCTCAGTGGGCTCTGAGCAGCTGTTGAGAAGCTAAGCTTAGGGCTCGTCACTAATTATCCAGCAGAAAATGAGCTTCCCCTGTAATATAAGCTGATGCTACAGGGCTGATTATTAAATTCGGATGCTAATTGCAATGGTTTCTGTGGTGCCATGTAGTAATTATCTGTATTAATTACTAATCAGCCTTATATTGTGACATTTCTATTCTATGTGTATTGTATATTGTGAGTGGGTCCCTAAGCTCAGTAAGTGACAGCAGCACAGAGCATGTGCAGTGAATCAGCAGAAAAGAAGATGGGGAGCTACTGGGGCATCTTTGGAGACACAGATCTTTACTGCTAAAGGGCTGTGGTTGCCTTGGGCTGGTACAGAAGCACAAAACATAATGTACAACATTTCTACCTACTTCTTGAGTTGACCTTTAGTTCTCCTTTATGTTAAGTTTTAGTATGTTATAAAAAGGACAATTCTAAGCAATGTTTCAATAGGTCTTCATTTTTTTATAGTTTTTAAATGATTTGCCTTCTTCTGACTCTTTCCAGCTTATAAATGGGGGTCAGTAAGGCTACAAATGTATTGTTATTGCTGCTTTTTATGACTAATCTTTCTACTGAGTCCCTCACCTGTTCATATTCCAGTCTCTTGTTCAAATCAGTGCATGGTTACTAGGGATGCACAGAATCCACTATTTTGGATTCGGCCGAACCCCCAAATCTTTCACGAAAGATTTGACCGAATACCGAACCAAATCAGAATCCCAATTTGCATATCAAATTAGGGGTGGTAAGGGGAAAAATTTTTTACTTCCCTGTTTTGTGACCCAAAAGTCATGCGATTTCCCTCCCCCCTAATTTGCATATGCAAATTAGGATTAGGTTCAGCCGGGCAGAAGGATTCGGCCAAATCCGAATCCTGCTGAAAAAGGCCAAATCCTGGCCGAATCCCGAACCGAATCCTGGATTCAGTGTATCCCTAATGGTTACTAGGGTTATTTGGACCCAATGCACAATGAAGCCTCTTCCCCATAATTCCAATGTCAATGTATCCACAAGGGGGAGATGCACCTGACACAGTTGCAGCCAATACATCATTATTTGCACACGCATTTCACAATTTTCACTGAAAATTCTTCAGATGGTGTGGAAATTAGAAAACGTAGAAATTAGAATTCAAAAAGACCAACCAAAATTAAGTCGAAGGTTTTTTTTGATCAAATAGGTCAGTTTTCGATCGAATGGGGCCGAATTCGAATCGTACCAATCGAAGGAATAGCGCATTCGATCAAATTCGTATCGAAGTTTTTCCCAAAAAAAAACTTTTTGGACTCCAAGTAGGTTGTAGGAGGTCCCCCATAGGCTACAACAGTAATTCAGCAGCTTTTAGATGGTGAATGGTCGAAGTCGAATTTTTAAAGAGACAGTACATCTCGATATTCGATATATAAATATCGATATTTGAATTTTTGAATTTTTTTCAAATCGAATTTGGACTATTCCCTAGTCAAAGTACACAAAAAATAGCTCGAATTTGAATTTTTTTTATTCGATAATGTACCTCGACCTTTGATAAATCTGCCCATTAGTGTACAGGGCTCTTAGGCTAATAAATGTTGAAATTTGGGGTAAAAATGTATTGGCCGCCTGGTGGCTGAATGTCCAATACACCAATGTTTTCCTATATCTGTAGCTTTGTTATAAGCTAAGTGGGTCCTGACATAGGGCAGGACTTTTAAAGGAACAATAACTTAAAAAAAAAAATTAGTTTGTATACTACACATATTAAACTTTAAAATCGCAAAGTCTTTATTTAGAAATAACCGAATCTCCGCTTGCGCTCCTCTTCAGACAGGGTTACAATCCATCATGCAGTGCTCAATTTCTCCTCCCTGCCTGGCTATCTCCTATAAGGAAGTCAGGGAGGAGAAATCAAGCGCCGCACGAGTGAGGCTGAACTCTAAAAGCCCATGAGAATGATGGACATTTAGAATGAGGTTTCCAGTTAAATGGCAGATGCTGTTGGCAATTTTGGGTGCTTCTACACCAGCATAGAAAACTCCCCTCCCCCTCCTTGCTATCAGTCAAAATCCTATTTCACAGCAGGTAGATGTTCCAATAGATGCAGCAGATTAGTTTATGATTAGTTGGTGACTGTACTGGAAACAATTAACGGAACGATACCCAAAGTGCCCATAATGAAAGCCTGCGCTGATAATCACTGGCGTGATGGCACTTTCATTGAGATTTATTGGCCGTGCCGCTGGAAACTATTCCCTATTCCCCTGAAATGATTTTGATGTTAATAATGATAAACAGAAACATTCCTTATTCACTTCTTATTCTTAGTTTACAAGATCTGAGATTATTTTAGCGGCCCTCTGAGAAAAAAGCAGCCTTGACTGAAAAATACAGTATTTAGGGGCAGATTTGTGAATGTGGGCGACTGCATTGAGCAGGGCTACTGTAAGCCCACACACCCTCAACTGGAGATTCACTTTCATGCCTGCTCTCATGAACTGTGTCAGTGCCAAGTAACCCTGAATTACCTCCCTTGAGCTGCTGGTAAATCCATGGTTTCTGTAACTGCTTGCACCAATACCTGCTAGTGACATGCGTTTAGTGAATTACATACTAATGCCACTATCCAGTGCACTAGAAGTGATCCCATTCCCACTTAGGTAGAGTAAATTGTTCATTTAAGAATGCAGGCACTATTTACAAAGCACTCAAATGGACACAAAATTAAGAGTAAGATAATTGCTGCCATTTTGGTGAATCGTGTACAAGTTGCAGGGGATTCACCAAAAAAGACTCATCCACATTGATGATCCACTCCAGCCTTACCCCATAAAGTTAAAACTCAGGCATGACCCTCCCAAACTACATCTACTTTCCCCACAAGGCCCTCCAAGCCTGCAGACACCTTTGTGTCTTGTGGGGCCCCATGTCTGCCACTGGCTCCCAACTGAAGTCCCCCCTGGAATCACAGCCCATCACCGACTGGCACAAGATGCAAATTCCAACCTTGACTGGCAGTGGTGGGTCAGATTGAGCAGGCACCCTAGCTCCCAGCTGAATCGATCCCACCCCCCTCACACGCACACACTTGTGCAAACGAGCATGCCATGCACGAATAAACAAGCGGGCTTTCACTTGGGGGAGCAGAAGTGGTTAGTAAGGGGACACTGGCTGGACTAGGGGCAGTCAACAGAGAAGATATCTGCCTGGCGCCCTCCCAAACTTTGTGTCTTAGACATGTGCCTACCCTTTGTTCCAGCTCTGTTGACTGGTGCAAGGGAGCCCCACACTTTAAAGGAATATAAAGGCAAAAAATAAAATCCCATTTTCACTTTCTTTAATTAAAAAGAAATCTATCTCCAATATACTTTAATTAAAAAATGTCTACTATTTTTATAATAAACCTGACGGTATGCAGTGAAATTCCCCCTTTGCTTTACTTGCTCTGACTGCTACAGATAGGAAACTTCAGACGGTCCCTAACTGCTCTGCAGGGAAATGATCATACTTTCAAACAGCAGGGGGAGCCCTCCCCACCTCACTTCCCAGAACTCAAGCAGCTTTGTTTGATTACCTGTAATGCAGCTGGTGACCGTGTAGAGATTTGTATCCACAGCCCCAGAGCAGTCTGCATATTCTATTTATTAATCAGTCTTGCTGTATGGCTTCTATGCCAAATATAATTTAACTTGTGCTGTTTTGATAATTTATGATGATCCCTAAGCTTAACCTCCCAACTGAAGCCCAGACCACACTGAGCATGTGCGTAGTCTTGGTCTTGCAAAGATGTTTAACATAGTTACAAGATGACAGCCACCTGCGGCCAGCTTTGAAAACATAAATCATTTGTTTGATTAGACTTCTGGTGAAGTAAGTTTATGTTTAGTATACAAAATACAGCATTTATAGCATTTTATTTTAGACTTAAGTTCCCCTTTAACACCTGTCCTGGTATCAAGTTCAGGACTACGGATTAGATCCCATGCACATGTTCTGCTCACGCATTAATAACATTTAGGCCGTGATTTACAAAACACAAAGGCATTGATAATCAATATAGATCTTTATTGTTCTGCTTCTGCCTGACAGTCGGGACCTTTGCATTATTAACCATAGAGGCAGCAGCCATTTCTCTCTTAGGCCCAGGGGTGAACGTTAATAGATTGTGTGGAAGCAGAGACATTAATATCAGTTTATAGATTCTGTACACCGAAGGACACCTAGAGAGCTTGTTTTCATCAGCATTAAAAATAAATATAAAAATACATCTTTCAATAGGAAAGTAGAATCTTCATATGCAAAGCACCTTGTTCTTTATTCGCAATCCCGAATCTGACATTAATGGTGGGTATTCACTAAGCAGCATCTGGAACCACTTCTACAGATGATTGTGGGTATGCCCCAAGTCTGGGCAGCCGTGTTGTTTCTACTTACTGGAGAGCAGCATAAATCTTTGGGAGATACTGGAAGGACTCTGAAGGTAGAGTAGGGTCACAGGAGCTCCCTGATCTTGACTAGAGGAGACCTCAACTAGATTTCCTTAGCTTGAGCCGCTGCCCTCTGTTAGAACCTCATGGAGAATGAGACATGAGGCACTTAGGTGGTTGTGGGTTGCAAGCAGGCTTTTGCTAAGTAGCATCTGACACTGCTTTTACAGACCATTATGGGTGGGACAGCTATGTTGTTTCAACTCACAGCATAATTCTATGGGAGCTGATGTCATCTACAAGAAGGAGGTTGGGGTAAGAAAACCCACCAGAAGGACCATGAAGGTAGAGTAGGGTGCCTTGGACACTCTGATAACTGATGGAGGAGACCCAAGCTGAATTTCCTTATCTGGGCTCAAGCCACAGTGGGAAAAACAGCAGCTGGTTAGCTGTCTTTTGTAAGAACCTCCTGCAGAATCCGGCACTTAGAGGAGGTCTTCACTGACCTGTTGTCTGTGATGTGGAATTCTAGCTAAGGACAACTGCAACCAGAGATGACTGCTGGAGCATTATCTAAGGACCACATTGGTTAGCTGATGTTAGCATGATTGCTATGAGTTTACATTCTTCTGGATATACACAGGATGACCACCTCTGCCCTGTCACGATCGCCACCCGGAGCAGTCCGCCGGCGTCACTCCCAAAATGGCGGCGCCCATGGCCGCCACGTGGGTAGCAGCGCCGGTGCAACGACGTCAGCCGGCGCAAGAACGCCAGCGCATTGACGCCAGCGTATTGACGCTGGCGCAAGAACGCCAGCATCAGTGACGTCACCTAGATTTGACTATTTAAGGGCGCCCTGGACGCCTCAATGTCGCCCAAGAATAGGTTCTGCTTCCCTGAACCTGGGTTCCTGTTCCTGCATCCTGATACCTGTACCTGCCTTGGTTTTGACCCTTTGCCTGAACTCTGATTATTCTCTTGCCTAACCCTTTGGATACTGCGACCTTGATCCCTCAAGAAGGCTTCCTCCTTGATCCAGACTACCTCCCTGGAGGGAGCTCCCGGCTCCCTGACATGCCCGAAGCAATGGGTTTGGTCAATGTGCTAAATCACAGAAAACCAACTATTCTGGCACGTGCCTTATTTTAAGCATTACCTAATCATAACCTCAATGGTGGTGTTTAGATTACAGAAATAATCCAGATGGGAGCATTTAGGGGCAACAAGGTGGCACAATGATCTACATTTTGACACCCATGAATTTCTTTAGGAAATTTTCCAAGACAAAAGGTAGACAAACTGCTAATAGTTACATTACCCTCAATACTTTTTCTGCTACTGTATTTCTGCTTTTGGCATGCAACTTATTTTTGGCTGGGTGATGTTCTCCGGCAAGAAAAACTGCCATCTCATTCACATTTAATAACACCCATATGACTGTGCATGGCGGCGCTTATCTTAAGCACCCAGGAAATTATTCCTTCTGATAAAGTGAAACTAAAGCTGGCCATAGATGTTGAGATTTTTAAAAGATCAGCTCCTGATCGTGAGACCACGATCTTCTCAGAACGATCGTATGATCATACGAATTTACCATCAACTAAAAAGACCAATTTACCAGGAAAACAAAGGGGAGCTGCCTGCTTGGCCCTGCAAACATAGAAAGATTGCACTGGGACCGACAAAGATTTTTTGACCTGGCCGATCAATTTGCAGACAGATGTCAGCCGAAAAATTGTAAGATGTACGATCGTTCGAAATACCACTAACCGCACGATAATTTCGAAGGATTGGTCGGGCTTCCCTAAAATCGGTCGTTCGGCAAGAAGAATCGTCGCGTCTATGGGGAGCTTAAGCAGCAGATATCATTTTGGGCGATACAACCATCATCAACTTTTGCTTGAATATAGTCTTGCTCATTTATAGTCATTCACAAAGGTACTTGTGCCCTTTACATGCTCATCTCATCTTTATTGCACGCAAGGTGCAAGGTACGGGATGCATGGACATAAGGAAGCTGATAATACCAGTACTGGAGGTACAATAGAATATATGTTACGGTTGAGTTACAAACATAGGTGTTGTATTGCATGAGTGGGAACACTAGGGGCAGCTTTATGAATGCTTGGGTCTCCTCCCCAGTTTTTCCTCAGATGGAGATGTTTGCTATTTAAATTGTCTTTTATTTTGCTGCATTCTCACTGAAACATTGTCATAACTCATAGGTCCCAAGATACAGTACATTGAAACCAAAGTTCACATTGGCATAGGTTTGAATTACTATATACCGTATATCTTTCATATAATAAACAATGTTCTCCTTGATACTCCTGGTAGCACTGCCGGAAAATCAGTTAGGATGAGATTTGGGATGAACATTTATTTACTGTCATAGATATTCTTGGAAATTCGGCCAATCCACCAGTGTTTTCCTATATCTGTAACCATGTAATAAGCTAAGGGGGCCCTGACCAAATATTGGACATTGAAAAGTCCAAAAAAACCTGTTCTAGAGTTTAATTTTGGCCTTTAGCATGGCCAGTGGCATATATCAGGTCAGGAATTAACAGGGCCAAATATTTATTAAAAACACTCTGCCCTGTTGATGACCTGAAGAAGTCAAAACTGCTCCTCAAGTTGGAAAGCTTTTTAGTTCATAGGGACCTCCCCGGGGGAACCTTGCCACTATTACTAGCTCTTGAATCTTCCATGACAGACCAGACATTTATTTCATAATAAAACGATCAATCTCCTTGTTTCCTCATATGTAGGACTGGTTTTATAGATGACAAATTTCAAAGCACAAACACACTTAAACTTCCTTATTTTTCAAACTAGTGATGCAATATAAGCATCCCTTTTATACTAAAGCAGCATCTGAAATTCATAGGAAGTTAGAACAATTTCCCTTTTTTGGTTGCACGCTGAAATCATTCTTCAATTTATATTCATTATAGTTATTACTAAGTTTTTCTTTTACAGGCTGAGAACCAGATTAGGGACTTCTATACACTGTTTGTGACCTCTATATCTGTCCTCCATCATAACCTCTTGCTCTGCATTTATTCTCTGGAAACCCCTTCCCTGTGCCATTGGGACTTCTCTTGCACTTGCACTCTTCCATCTGCCCACAGTACTTTACTTCTATTGTGCTTTACAGATCTTTTGGTGAAGTGAATATCCTTCACTTATCTTGCGCTCTACTCTAGAACTTTCTTCCTTATGTCACCAGGGCTTACAGTATGTGTGCTGCACTAATCCACTGGAAGTACTGTTTCTTTCCTTTGTCACCATGGCTTCTGTTGTGCAACATCAATCCTCTGACACATACTTCTTCCAACAGGACTTTTCTCTGCTGCAACTATCCTCTAGTACTTCATGCCCATTCCACCTTTTTCTATGCCTCTCTGTCCCCTATAATGTCGCTGCCAATGGCAACTCTCTTGTACTACACCTTTACTATGGAACTATTATCTGGTACTGATTTATCTTACCATCTAGACTTTGTTATCAGAGCAGTTATACTGTGGAACACCAAGCACACTTATTGTGCCACTAGGACATGCTCAAACTGATACCAACAAGACTTCTCTTGTTCTCTTGCCAATCCACTAGAAAACCTTTCTGTGCAGCCAAAACTTACTCTTGCTGGACCAGTCCTCTGAAACTCTGACTTACCTTGTACTGTAGCCATCCTTGGGATATTCCATTCCCCAATCATCACGTATTCCCTTGTACTACATCAGTACTCTGGAATTCCCTTCCCCATGACACCTATTTTACTTGTACTGTAATTATCTTCTAGGACGTTGTTGTTTTTTTTTGTTTGTTTTTTTGATTGAAGCTTTTGCTACTTTTCCTTAACCAATGAAAGCTTTTAAAAGGTCCAGGGCAGTGGTTTTTAGACTTAAGCTTAAGTTTATGTAGGAAAAGGATTTATTATTGAAAGCAGAAAACAATATAGCTGGTTCAATGAAAGGTTGAAGATATACAAAAGTCATTTTACTAGGCTAGTGGTCAGAGGCAGGTGGCTAACAAGGAGAATCCAATAACTAGCAAAAAGGTCTGGGCAAGCAGCTGGCAAGGAAAGGCAGACCAAGGTCAGGGGCAAGCTGAAGACAGAGGGTAGTCCAGAACACAAGCTGAGGTCAGTACCGGGAGGTCAGTCATAAACAGGAAAGGATAAGGAACCAGGAACCGGAATCAAGGCTGGAACAAAACAGGAACCAGGCGGTGGACAAGCAGGAACGAAAAAGTAACAGGTTGGATCAGGCTTGTGGGCTTCAAAGATCAAGCAACTTGAAGTTGCAGGGAGCAGGTTTATAAAGGTCCATGATTGCTTGATCAGTGACAGATGCTTTTAATGGGTTTGGAGGAGGGCACTGTGTGAAAAGGAAATGTTAGGAACCAGTTATGAAAACTAGCCAGCACAAGTGTTAAAATCCTTCAGTGGCTCACTGGGATAATGCAGGTATAGATAATCAAAGAGACCAGAGTTTGATTACTTGCAGATCCTGACATTAACATTTTATGCCATTATATACAAGGATAATTGTTTAACCCTCACACTATCTGACCATCCAGGTAGTATCCCATGTATATACAGTATAAGGCAGTAAATAAGTGTTTAACCCCATATCTCACACTAATTGACCCTCTAGGATTGAGTATTGAGGAGAATAAATTGTAACTCTCTCCAAACCTCATCCTAAATGGCCTTCAGGCTGAGCCACAGACCAGTGCTTTGGTCCTTACACTGGTTTAGGGTGAGATGTAAGTATTTGAAGAGCTTTCATGGCAGTGCCTGAACACTGAATGGATCACATAACCCTTCCCTTAGCACTGAGGCAATGTTACAAGCTCTAGCTATTGTTTAGGCTTGTTCCATTACCTTGTTCTAATTTAATTTGCTCTTATTGGTTTCACCTGGAATAGGTGACCTCTGCCCTCTGTCCCTTCCCAGCATCCTTCTCTGACTTTAGACAACTCTATCTTATCTGTTTACTCTTTCTGCTAATTTCCACCTAAATATTCCATGTATCTCACTTATGTGTCACCATTTTGTTTGGATATGCTTTAGTTTTGTTTGAAAATAATGGCCACGGTCTCTTCTACTTACAAGTCTCATTATAGGTGGAGATACTGTATAGATACATGGCAACTTCACAAGTATCTTAGGACAAAACAATAAAATAAAATAACCCTGACAATTTTTCGGAAATGTCAAGTGGGAGCCAGAGTGGCATAATTGCATGTCATATTAATAGGCAGATATGTGAATATGTCACAGAATGGATGATATTTTTATATCTCTACAGAAACTGCACCATTAAACTTAACCTGACCTTCTCTTCTTCAAGGATAATAATGTACTTTTTGATCGTTAGCAAAATTGTCTTTAATTCAGACATTATTAGGGAACATTTTGAAGACAAATTCTAACTGTTGGCTAAAGCACAAAGAGGGAACATTTCTTTGTAGACAAATTTCATTTAAAACCTCCTATTTAAACAGCTTTAGTTTTTTGACTCCCACAGAGATGCGGCATTTTAACTTGCCTGCTAGTTGCTTTAGAGCAGATATTCTCAACCTGTAGGGCTACCCCACTCTTCATAATGTAGCTAGTGTTGTGGATGCCCAGTCTGAAGGCAATACTGTCAAGACTCACCAGTATAATCCAGTCGTAGAAGGAGCTGGAGCAGAAGATAATGAACCCACAAGCGCCTCACACAACCGCTACCCACCTGGAGTGGAACAGGGAGCAGGGTTGTGGAGAGTAGCCAGTGAGACGATAAGCGAAGTACAAGGGATTAGGCAAAGTCGTAGTCAGGAGATCCGAGGTCAGAAGGCAGACAGCAAGATTCGTAAACGATGAGACAGGCAAGAAGGTCGAGACAGGCGGCAGTAATCAAATCCGGGTACAGGCAAGGGTCGATAATCAGGAATCCAAAAGTTCAGGACGCTAGGGTTTCAGTTCAAACAACCTAATAACCAGGCAATGCATCTCAGTCTGGTTTGGGTTTAAATACAGATACTTTGGCGCCAAACTGGCGTCTCTGCGCTGACGTCGCGGAACTGACGCCAGCACGTCCATCACAGGCGTTTCCGCCTACGTCCTTGCACCCGCGACCGTCGCCGGCGCCTCCGCGCATTAGCGTGCCCGCGCCTGCGCCGAACAGGACGCATGCGTACATTCTCACACAATACACCCAATTTCTTTTCATAAGAATATTAAAAAAATAATATATTATGATATACTGTATTATAATTAATATATTATAAAATGTAACTGAACAACTTTCTATTACAGTTTGATTAAAAATTTGTTTTCTATTAAAATCTTAGATTGTTGGCCAGGGCCCTCTTTATCTCTTGGATCAATTACCGGCTGTATTTTTTTTTTTCCCTTATAAATTAAATTTTTTACCGACTGTATCCAGTTGCCCAAAATTAACACAAAGTAGCCCTGTTGTCTTGTTATATTTGTTATATCAACAATGTAAAAACTACTGATATCTTTAAAGGGGTTGTTTACCTTTGAGTTAGCTTTTAGTATGACGTAGACTAGAGAGTGATATTCTGAGACATTTAGCAATTGGTTTTCATTTTTTGTTATTTAAGGTTTTTGCGTTATTTAGCTTTTTATTCAGCAGCTCTTCAATTTGCATTATAAACAATCTGGTAGCTAGGGTCAATATTACCCTGGCAACCATGTATTGATTTGAATAAGAGACTGAAATATGAATAGGAGAAGCCCTTGCTAGAAAGATGAGAAAAAAAAATTAGCAATATCAAAAAATGTGTAGCCTTACAGAGCATTTGCTTTTTAGTTGGGGTCAGCGATGCCCATTTGAAAGCTGGAAAGAGTCAAAGGAAAAAGTTTATAAAACTATAAATAATGAAAACCAGTGGAAAGGTTGCTTAGAATTGGCTATTTTATTACATACTAAAAGTTACCTTAAAGGTGAACCACCCCTTTAAAAGCTATTGATGGAAATCTGCAAAAGTGCTTAGAAGAGCGTGTTGAGCAATTTTTTTCATTCATTTGTTTCAAGGGTTTACTTTAATGGGATTCTGTCATGGCAAACCATATACTTACAAAATGCATCGATTAATAGCGCTCCTCCAGCAGAAGCCTGCATTTAAATGTGTTTTTCAAAACAGATTTTTTATATTTCATTTTGAAATCTGACATGGGGCTAGACGTTTTGTTCGTTTCCCAGGTGCCCTCATTCATGGTACTTTTGCTCTGATGTGACTTTTAATCAACCAGACCTGCTGAGGTCCATTCAAACCAATGCGCACATCATAACTGGTTTGAAATTAAAGTATATCTACATTACACAACTGACATGACAATTCTCTAATGCCAAATTTAAATTTAACCTTAACCTTGAAGCACAGTTCTAGGGCATTTTCACAATTCATGGAACAATGACAAATCATACACCCAAGAATGAAAAAATGTGAGACGCATTTGAGAACTTTTCGCCAAAGTTGGTGACGAAAATGTAGAAAAATTTGGAATTTTGGTAAATCTACCCCTCACTCTCTCCCAACCGGAATCGGTTATTGCTGTTAGAATCTTTGGTTGATGAGTTGTTTTTATATAAAGCTCTTGAGAGGGGATATCATTTATAAAATCCAAGGGCCCTCGTTTGGGAGGTGGCACAGCTAATTTCTGTCTGTTTTCTGTTCTGTTATCTTTTCTGGGCAGTCATCATGGAAATATCATGCACTTAGCAATTTCTATATATAAATAAGTGGCTCCCAGTCATGTGTATGGTTTACTAGGGTTTTCCTTTGTTGTGGTGACAGATCTGTCACATTCATTTGGAAAACCCCTTCATGGTGACATGATTTCTACTCCTATAGAGTCTCTCATCATTCTCTTCTGTAAAGGGAAAATCCATAAAAAAGGGGAAAGCACCAGAAATATGTGCTTTCATTTATGTACAGTGTCTTGCAATAGTGTTCAGACCCTTCTCTGCTTTTATTCTCTGCTTTTATTCAGTAACAAAGAAAGCTCTGAAAATACAAATTATCCATAATGTATATTATATAGTGAATAAAGTACCCCCTTTTGTAAAATATAAGGATATTATAAGTTACCAAAGAGTTTCATGAGCATATTCGGCCGAGTGTTTTTATACAGGTCATGGAACTCTGAGGTAACTTCTAATATCCTCATATTTTACAACTGGGGGTACTTTATTTATTATAATACACAAGTTTCAGTGAGTCATGTGACAGAAATGACATCACTACTCACCGTTTATAACTGATGACATCAGAACTCACCGTTTATAAGGATATAATTTACAGGATGTTCATGGCTTTTGTGTATTATAAGGCATTCAATAGCTACTTGTAATTTTAATCGTTGACTATAATATCCTATTAAATCTTTGGCTGTCCCCAAATTTGTAGATTTTCCCTCCCCATCGCAGAATTATGTACTTCAGTCATTTTTAAGCATTTTAAGCAAGTCTTAGCATATTTTAATATTTCCACATTTTATTTTCATTTCCACTTTTTTGTTCACTACCTTTAAATAAAAATAAAGGCTTTGCAGTTGCCCAACTTCCCTTATTTGTACTTTTCATATGATGTTCTAAGGGGATATAATCCATATATAGGATGATTTAGATATAATTAATGTTTTTTCTTTTTTATGCACACTGGTATTTTCTGAGTTCTGGCATAGATAGTAGTGTAAGCTCTTAAGATCCTTTCTAGACTATTAATGGACACTTGTTTTTGCAAGTAGAGTCTATGTCATAGTGCCAAGCAGACTCGTACAGTCCTTATGAACGGCCACCCACTAAGTGACTCAGCAGTCCTTCCGAGTGGGCATCCAGTGTTCCAGCCTCAGACTCCTACGTGGCTGCTGCGACTTCAAAGGCTCTGCAGTTCTCCTTTAAACTTTGTTCAAAAGTTTTTTAACACTTGTGTAGTCTGCCATGTCCAGATTGTCCCAACAACCCAAACAGGGGCAAATTTACTGAAGGGTAAATGTTTGTTTCTGGAAGCTTCGGCATACTTCGTCAGACGTTATTTCACAGCGAATATGCATATTTATCAAAATGCGAAGTTTTGTCTCGGCACACTAATACTGGCGTACTTTTGCCAGTGAAACTTCATCAGGGCGAACATTTCTAAGCGAATTTTCTCTAGCATTGCTTTATTCCTAGCAAAACTTCCTTAACATACTTACACTTACGTCAATTTAAAGGGGAAGTCCACAAAACATAACTTGAGCTTTTTGAAAAGTAAACATAATTTAAAGCAACTTTGCATTATACATCATTTAGAAAATATGCAGACTTTTCATGATTTTTAATGGTTTCTGACAGTTCCCTAAGCCTAGCCCCCTGCTCTCCTGCTGATCTGCCTGACTACTTTGCTGAGCTGTCTGACTACTGTTACTTTGTGTCAACAGCCATCTGTCCTCAGTCTGCATCCTCCAAACCCCACAATTCCCTGATTTCAATAAGGAAAGGAACATCATAGTGCAATGCATTGTGGGTTATGTAGTTCCTGCATGCTGTCCGTAAGCTGTGGAGAAGTTGTTTTTAGTCAGTGTTTTAGTCCCTCCATCCCAGCCAGGATTTAAAATGATGCAGAAAGAAAACAACTGTTAAACAGCTGGACTTCAGCATAGAAAATGGCATTTATTGATACATTTTGAAGAAACAAGTAACTGTGATGGATATATTAGGGGTTTCAGTGTTATGCGGCCACTTTATCAAACTTTGGTTTGGAAGCCAGAGTTCCCCTTTACATATGGTGGGTGCATACAGGACATATATATGTCTTTATTAGTGATTATTGATGAAATTGCTGGAGGGGGCCACTTATTATTAAAAATGTTCTAGGAAGCAAAATAGACAAAAGAGATCCTCTTTTGTCCTAGACCTGAGCCTACTCTAAAACAAATGTGGCATGAGCTTCAAATGGTTAAAAAAAGGTTTATAACATATATTTAACAGTTACAACTTGTAAACATAATCCCACATTAATTAACATAGTGAATTTTCACTATAAAAGCCCACTTCCAACTTTAGTAAATCTGCCCCTAATATGGATTCCAAGTAAAGGTTTCAATTCCAGTATAGGTAGACAAACAATTTTCCATCTATTAACTACAGCTCTTCAGTGAAGACCGAGAAAGTCGGATATTTAGTATATACTACACAATGAATATTGTAAAATACAGTATACCCTTATAAATGAGAATAAGTGCTTGTGTCATGTCACTGAAAACTGTGTGTTACAGAAAAAGAACCCGTCCCTTGTTGTAAATTATGAGGATGTTATAGTGAACTTTGACCTTGCTCCTTAGTATGGTCATGGATTGGAGCCCAATAAAGGGACATGTCCACAAAAATATACTTTTCAGTTCCTCCCCACATGAAATTGCTCTGAATCTGAATATAGGAATGCTGCCGATCCTCCGGACCAAGCCCTGATCTTTATTGGACATTAGCCAAAATAAATAGAACTTACATAAAAGGGTCGTTCAAAGTAAAATGTAGTATAATGTAGGCACTGGTCCTCTAAGACAATTTGCAGCTGGTCTGTTTTTAATTATTTCACTTTTTGTTCTGTAGCCCTGTTTAGAATATAAATGGGTTTCTGGTTCCTAGAGTTGAATTATTGACCAAACAGTTAGTGGTTGGAATGACAGAATGGAAGACAAACAGTAGAGGGTCACAATAGAAACATAAGTAATAAAATAGTAGAATATTAAAACAAATATATCCTCAATGACAGTTCAAAAGTCCCCAGAGATATGCCATTGTATTGAATATTTAACTTACCGTATAAACTAGAGTATAAGCCGAGTTTTTCAGCCCCCAAAATATGCTGAAAAACTCTACCTTGGCTTATACTCGGGTCAAGCGCAAAAACCTGCGTCTAAGAATAGTCGCCGGCTTCTAAGAATACTCGCCGGCACCTAAGAATAGTCGCTGGCGTCCAAGAATAATCTCCAAGAATATTCGCCGGCTCCAATGGGAGCAGAAACCCTCAATTTTTTGATTGAAACTTACTAGAAGCTGCTGCATTTCTCACCCTAGGCTTATACTCGAGTCAATAAGCTTTCCCAGTTTTTGGAGGTAAAATTAGGTACCTCGGCTTATACTCGGGACGGCTTATACTCAAGTATATACGGTATGCTTCCTAACGTAAAATTCTCTCTCTCTCTCTCTCTCTCTCTCTCTCTCTCTCTCTCTCTCTCTCTCTCTCTTAAGTAGAAAAGCAAAGAATCATCGACTTTCTGTACACTAATTCCCTTCTTGACCGTACAAGAACCTCTAGCCTTAAGCTCAAAGAGGGAACTTTTCTTTGCAGACAAATGTCTTTTAAAACCTTATAGTTAAACAGTTTTAGTTTTGTGACTCCCACAGAGATACTTTACTCATGGAACTTTTTAACTTGCCGACTAGGTAAATTGAAAGGAAGGTTAAAGGAGCAAGGTCAATAGCATGAGGTTATTTATAGGGAAAGCTGTTCATGACTTTATAACTTCAACCAATTTCACGGTACAGCAAACGGGAATATTTGTTCGCTTATATGTGTTAATGATTGTGATAATACGGGAGGATACTATGCGTGCAATAACAATAAAATCTATTACATTAGGTGCATAAAGAATATGAATAATAAATATTCCCACCGGGCAAATTATGAAAGTTGAAATGACACTAGATTCAATGAGAAAAGTCATAAACAATGCCAGTGATGTTGCCAAGAGCAACCAATCAGATCTTTGCTTTTGTTTTCTAACTTATAGGTGACTGGTCAAATCTAATTACTCACCAACCCCTTGGATGATGCTCTCGGTGGCCTTAGAGCAGATGCTTATTTTGCAAGGTCTACGGAGCAGCAACTTCCTTCCTCTTAACACTTGGAGGCTGATTCCTTCATTTTTAGGATAAACTAATAATGAATTGACTGTGTAGAAACATTCAGGGCTGAATGCCCATTAACTGTTGTCCTTTAAATATTTAAAGCACAGATTAGATGTAGCTAAATGGGTGCCATGAAGTCTAATGATCTTGGTTGAGAATATTCTCCCATACTGTAGAAGAAGGTGTTGATACCAGTAGGAATCATTGCCTGTTATGGTGAAACTGGCTGAATACTTGTATCAGGGGCATCCTACTTGAGCTATAACTAAAATGAAACTAGGGCTGGAGCTAGGGGTAGACAGAAGAGGTATGTGTGGACCCAGTTGGAGGGGAAGCAAGACCAGAGTAAGGCAGGGTGGAGCAAGCAGCAGGGGTAGTGTGTGGCAAGGGGGGAATGTTGGTGGGGTGAGAACCGAGCTGTAGGCAGTCAAGGTGCTGGCCCAAGTAGTATTTATGGCTATGAGTAAAGTTATAATTTGAGAATTATGTGGACAACAGGATAACCTTACTACAAATGTATTTTTAGTACAGCATTTTAGGATTCTGAGCTGGGTTAGACCAGTGATCCCCAACCAGTTGCTCATGAGTAACATGATACTCACCAACCCCTTGGATGTTGCTCCCAGTGGCCTCAAAGCAGGTGATTATTTTTGAATTCCTGGCTTGGAGGCAAGTTTTGGTTGCATAAAAAACAGGTGTACTTCCCCACATAGAGGCTACCAAATAGCCAATCACAGCCCTTATTTGGCACCCCATGGACTTTTTTCATGATTTTGTTGCTCCCCAACTCTTTTTACATCTGAATGTGGCTCACGGGTAAAAAAAGGTTTGGGACCCCTAAAATACCTAATTCACATGAATATTATAACGATTTGGCAATACCTACAGTATTTTGCCATTGATTTCTTGGATCTCTTTGTACAGGATCAAACAATCCGAGTTGTTCCTTTCAATCATAGTTCCTATATGATCATAGCCCTCTGGACATACATCCAATGATTTTAGTCCATGTCCCCTGTTTTGCTAGAGAATTATTTTCTGGTTTCATGGAAGGGAATTATACCACAAAGGGAGCCAAACAGGACTCAGTAGCACATTTATAAAGCTGGGGAAAGGCAAAAAGAAAATATACGTTCCCCTTTTATTAATATTGCAATTATACAAGGGAAAATGTAATTAAAACAAAAAAATGAAGGCATAGTGTCCCTTTAAGCCTGATATTCTATAACACCGCTAGATATAATCCATCCCTGTAAATCTGCTAATCCAAAACGAAGGCATATAAAATAATACATTACATAATTTAACACTTTCCAATTTTAACACCAAGAAATAACTAGCAGCCTCCAAATAGCACAAACCTAACGAAGCAATTAGTTACCGCTGTCAGCTGTCTCTCGGCAACTAAAACGGAGATCAAATTCTGACTTAAGTGTAATTATGGGACCCCTGGAACTCAGATCTGGAGTATTTTATGTCCAACGTGTTGATCATTTGAGCACCTCTCAAGCCTTTCTATAAAGGGATTTAATATGATAGCAATGCTGTGCCACACTCATGAGCCAATGTGTATATCTAAATACCAATTAGCTATGACTGCTTGTACTGTACACACTGAAAAGCAGATTAATGACAGACAAAACAGGGGACGTCAGAAGGATTCTTAGCAGTTCTATCTTTTTTTCCATTTTATAAAAACATTCCTGACTGTCTGGAAAGCCTTTAATGACAGTTTTATTAAACTGATAAATCTTATCGGAGAACTAAACCCTAAAAATGAATATGGCTAAAAATGACATATTTTATATACTGAACTTATTGCACCGGCCTAAAGTTTCAGCTTGTCAATAGCAGCAATGATCCAGGACTTCAAACTTGTCACAGGGGGTCACCATCTTGGAAAGTGTCTGTGACACTCACATGCTCAGTGGGCTCTGATTGGCTGTTGAGAAGCTAAGCTTAGGGCTCGTCACTAATTATCCAGCAGAAAATGAGCTTCCCTGTAATATAAGCTGATGCTACAGGTTTGCTGATTATTAAATTCTGATGCTAATTGCACTGGTTTCTGTGCTGCCATGTAGTAATTATCTGTATTAATTACTAATCAGCCTTATATTGTGACATTTCTATTCTATGTGTACTGTATATTGTGAGTGGGTCCCTAAGCTCAGTAAGTGACAGCAGCACAGAGCATGTGCAGTGAATCAGCAAAAAAGAAGATGGGGAGCTACTGGGGCATCTTTGGAGACACAGATCTTTACTTCTAAACGACTGTGGTTGCCTTGGGCTGGTACAGAAGCCCAAAACATAATGTACAACATTTCTAGCTACTTCTTTAGTTCTCCTTTAATCTAATTCATTAGAATGTGAGTAACTGTTCTGAATAGTCAAATTATTTTATTTTTCTGTGGTGCCAGCCCTGAGCATTAACATGGAATCCTTAATCCTTGATGCATATCACATGGATTCATCCCTAGGATTCACACAATTGTAAATTGTTCCAGCTCAAAAGATACAGTTGTAAATGAAATGATTGAAAATGCTTTACTGAGTGTTAACTATTGATATACATATATATATAAATTGGCCCCTTGATATTTAACATTTCAGAATCTTACAGCAGAAAATGACCTTTCCATCTGTCTATAGTACATGGGGCAGCTTTGTAAATACGGTACATGTGAGTGCTGTAAAACAGACATCCCCAGGTGGTATATGTGTTTTAGTCATGAGACAGTGTTACAACCAAGGCAGAATAAACATTATAGGAGCAGCCATACGGTAATACTAGAGAGCTTTTGTCCAGGTCTATTAAATGGGGTTGTTCACCTTTAAATTAACTTCCAGTATGATGTAGAGAGGGATATTCTGAGACAATTTGCACTTGGTTTTCTTTTTTTATTATGTGTGTTTTTTGAGTTATTTAGCTTTTTATTCAGCAGCTCTCCAGTTTGCGATTTCAGCAATCTGGTTCCTAGGGTCCAAATTCCCCTAGCAACCATGCATTGATTTGAATAAGAGACTGGAATATGAATAGGAGAGGCCTGAATAGAAAGATGAGTAATAAAAAGTAGCAATAACTATAACTTTGTAGCCTTACAGAGCATTCGTTTTTTTTAGACGGGGTCAATGACCCCCATTTGAAAGATGGAAAGAGTAAAAAAAAATAAGGCAAATAATTTAAAAAAACTATAATAAATAAATAATGAAGACAAATGGAAAAGTTTCTTAGAATTGCCCATTCTATAATATACTGAAAGGTGTGAAGATGTGGAATTGTCTACCTGAATCAGTGGTACAGGCTGATACATTAGATAGCTTTAAGAAGGGGTTGGATGGTGTTTAGCAAGTGAGGGAATACAGGGTTATGGGAGATAGCTCATAGTACAAGTTGATCCAGGGACTGGTCCAATTGCCATTTTAGAGAGGAATTTTCCCCTTCTGAGGCAAATTGAAGAGGCTTCAGAAGGGTTTTTTTTGCCTTCCTCTGGATCAACTGGCAGTTAGGCAGGTTAAAAAAAAGTTAAAAGGTTGAACTTGATGGACGTGTTTCTTTTTTCAACCTAACTTACTATGTTACTATGCGAACCACCCCTTTAACCCATGGATTGGAAATTTTTTATCAAACTTGTTTAGCAGTGGATATACTTTTTATTAGTTAGAACAAGGTAGTGCCATACGGGGTGACCAAAGCAATATAGTGGGTTTGTCATACAGATAAGGACCTATTTTTGTCTGCTGCAGACCATATTGTCTGTGATTAAGCCACCTGAGATACTATCCCTTATTCCTTTCTATGAGGTCAAGCAATTCTATACAGTGTCAGACTGGGACACTAGGGGCCCACCCAAAAATCTTAGTCCAAGAAAATTTAGACCAGGGGGCCCACTCTCAGTACTATTATTCTTCATCTCCTCGCTCAACTTCTATTCTCCTAGTCTCTTTAGTTACATAGTTAGTTACATAGTTAAATTGGGTTGAAAAAAGACAAAGTCCATCAAGTTCAACCCCTCCAAATGAAAACCCAGTATCCATACACACACCCCTCCATACTTTCATATAAATTCTATATACCCATACCTATACTAACTATAGAGCTTAGTATCACAATAGCCTTTGATATTATGTCTGTCCAAAAAATCATCCAAGCCATTCTTATAGTCATTAACTGAATCAGCATCACAACATCACCCGGCAGTGCATTCCACAACCTCACTGTCCTGACTGTGAAGAACCCCCTACGTTGCTTCAAATGAAAGTTCTTTTCTTCTAGTCTAAAGGGGTGGCCTCTGGTACAGTGATCCACTTTATGGGTAAAAAGGTCCCCTGCTATTTGTCTATAATGTCCTCTAATACATACTATAACCTATTATTCCATCTATTTAGTCTCTTTGTTCTCATAGAAATAGGGAATGCCCATGAAATAGGCCAAATGTTTAGCAGCATGAGGGACCACTGACACCTGGGCCCACCGGGAGTTTTCCTGGTATCTCGGTGGGCCAGTCCGACACTGATTTTATACTCTACCCCAAATACATTTCAACCTTAGATACCTTTACATATTAGATATCTAGCCCTTGCAGTGCCTTGTGCTTTCCCCTTCTCCAATGCTGTCTGAACCATCTCTCTACCAGTAAAGCTGGACAGCAAAAGAAGAAGAACTCTACCATATAGGATCGTTCCTTTAACGTATAAAAAGTCCATTCAGCATAGTCAAGCTAAACCTCCAAAAATAAAACACAGCTTTTTGCAACAACAAAAAAAAAGAAACAACAACTAAAAGTTCCTCTTCTTGAGTGATCCAGTGACAATAGGGAAGCTGGTTGCATTGCTGTTCATATATAACTGACTGTGATTCAAATAGGGAAAGAGATCCCCAATGTTGTCTCACCTTTACACTGAAAGCCCTAAGAGGTAGGAGTGAGTTGAATATGGGTAAGGGGATCCCAATTTATTTCTGTTTTTTTTACACCTTCTGGCACCACTACTCATCAGTTGGCTGGATCAGATGGAGCCGGCTGGACGTCAGTAAAAAACCTGGAGGACCTCCCAGACCCGCTCCCTTGCCCAGCTGTATTTCTAGGGCAGGAGCCACTTGGGCAGCTCATGAAATTCGGCCCCCGCTCCACCCAGCACTTACCTTTCCTGCACCGGAGGGTGTCCAAGGGAGCTGCATTGCTATTGCACTAGAAGATCCACATTTTCAGTTTGAAAACTGTAAATTTGGCTCTTAAAGTTAACAGGAGGCGCGTTTTGCCACCCCTGGTTACTTAAAGTTACAAAAAGTGTTACCGATCGTACCTCAAAAGGAAATGGGAAAACAAGAAAATATATAGCGTAGCGTTCTCTTTAAACAGATTCACGCTTCTGCGCACAAACACACATTATCAGTGCTATAATATCCACCCAGAGTATAGAGTGCAAGTGATTAAACATCAAACTTACTTACATCAACTACGTGTAATGTGTTAGTAAGAAAAAGAGAAAAATACCCACACGCCAACTGCCGGTTGAATATACTCACAAACGTATAATTGAAATTTTGGCTTGTAATTAGTCCCGAGGTTCCTCCTTTGGGCAATAGAGAACAGCATGTGCGGAAGCATTTTAAGTTTTTTTAATGATAAAAAATATTACACTCACAATGTTCCTCTTTAAAATGCATTTTAGAACCAAAAACCGTCTCTTTCTGCGGCGTGGTTGAGATGTCTGCAGCGTCGCTCAGTCCCCCCTGCGCATGTCCGTATAGCTTCAGCCTTTGTCACTGCTGACGCGTTTTGCCAAACAGGCGTCCTCCTTGGCAAAACGCGTCAGCAATAAAATTCTTTTTTTTTTTTGTAAAACTCTTTTTATTGTATTTCAAAATGAAATAAAATGAATTAAAATGGTTAAACCGTACATTGTGTGTTTGTTATGGCATAATGAATATACAGTTACCATTGTTTCTTGAGTTTGTTGTTCGACATCAGTCGCTTTTAACTCGGTTTCATTATACATCAAATTTAAGCAATAGAACTCTTAATGAAATTGAGCGTAGGACTGGCCAGATATGGGATGACTTTGACGTAGTTGAACAGCTTAAATATATTGCAATATGTGGACAAACAATCCCTGTTTTGTTTAAAGGGTAAGGCATTTTTCAGTAGCAGTATGCACAAAATGTCTCTGTCTTAAATATATTGATAATGGGTTGAGTGCAGAGGACTCTTGTATTTGTCTATATGTATTTTGTGGTCACAGCCTCATTGCACCCCCGCCTAATGGTTTTAAAAGTTCCCCTTGTTTGTTATAGTTTTCCAGATATACCAAGTAGGGATGGGTGAATTTTTTCACCTTGTTTTTCCATGGAAATGATGCCCATAGACTTGTAAGGGGTCATGCGTCAAAAAAAAAAAGACGTGCAACAAAAATTTTTCGATGCCCATAGACTTTAATAGTCGTTGGCGACATTTTCCTGGAGGCGAATTTTTGGCGAAACGGATTAAATTTGCCCATCCCTAATACCAAGCTTAAAGCATACTCTTCATTGTTCGCCCCTGGAAATCCACAGCAAAGGCATAAACTCTTCATAAGACTGAGACTGTCTTTGTCCCATTGTCAAGCTATCCATCAGGACATTTGGCCAGTGGACTGGGGGGAGGGGAATTTTTGGTTCTGTATGAGTGTAATATTATTGGCTGACATGTTAGTCTAAATTATAATGTTCTTTGGTAAAGTTTTCAATAAAAAACATAAAAACCCTGCCTGAGATTTTTTTGCGCTGCTTCTTGACCTCCCCACTGGCGGCTGCAGGAAGACCCAGGGGCGTGGGGGGACCCAGGAGGGTGTGGGTAGAGTTGCCACCCCGCCGGTATTTTACTGGCCTAGCCGGTAAAACACCTGTCAAGGCCGGGGCTGGTATTACAAATTTACCGGCAATGCAGTTGCCTGTAATTTGTAATACCCTTTAAAAAAAGCCCCTGGCCTGCCCCCAATTCGCACAGAACTTACCTTTTTTCCAGTGATGTGGACATCTCTGTGATTTTGCTCCGCCCCTTTTGCGGCACACCACGTAGCTCCGCCCCTGTTTGCATCACCGACCGCCCCCTTTTGGTGCCCGCCCCCCACTGGCCGGTAATATTTTTTAGTAAAGGTGGCAACCCTAGGTGTGGGGGACCCTGAGGCGGAAACCCTAGTAGACCCCGAATCACACTTTGTCGGTTGGGAAAAGAGGTGAAACAAAAGTATGACTTCACAGTTAGGAGGAGATACTTTGCCAGCATGTCCCTTATTTTATCATTCTTTTACATTAACACTATAATGTTATATACGGAATGCTTTTTTACACCATGTTACCAGTGTTTTACTAAAGTGTTATAAGCAGAGAAAAAAAGTCTCAAAGGGTCGGTGAATGTGAATGAACCTTATTGTGGCAAGACGTCCAATCAAAGGCAGAGGCTGCTGGGAATTAGAGTCTGGCTGAAGATTCATTCTTGAATTATCTTTTTGCGTTTAGCACATTCTTTGGTCATTTTTTTTTTTTGCTGATGGCTCCCATTCCCGGTAATGTTTCATACGAGATATACCTCCCACAAATATCACAATAGCTGAATCATCTCACTTCACCGTCGGGGAAATACCCTGGCACCGAAACAAGAATATGATTTTAGAATTACAGCAGAGGTGCCAATAGGGAGATGATCTAAAGAATGTATCCATGACTGTGTGAATGTTTAATATCTGGTATTTTATGACAACACATATATTCCTAAGTATTAAGGAGCGGCCATTCAAATAATGAGTCATTTCATGATTTACAAAGACTGTTACAGGAAAGAAAGCCGGAAAGCTAAGGAAAACATTGGGGCTAATTTAATAAATGGTCTTGTGTTTGCTACTTGTCCGGTTACCCAATCAGCAGGTAGCATTTTAGCTGTTTGAAAATACACATCTGATTGGTTGCTGTGGGTTATTAGATGTGGGCAAACGTGAGACTTTATATTACATCATCCAGACTGTTTCTTGTTATTACAAATTGTTGGAAAAAAGAGGTACAACTAGGGTTGCCACCTTTTTCTAATTTTGTTACCGGCTGGTGGGGGGCGGGAACAAAAAGGGGCGGGTGTGATGGCAAAAAGGGGCAGATCTATGATGTAAAAAGAGGCGGGCCATGGTGCGGAGCTGTGTGACGTCAAAAGGGGGCGTGGCTATGATGTAAAAAGGGGCGGGCTGCGGCGCGGAGCTGTGAAGACAGGACAAAAGCTAAATTTTACAGGGGAATTGGGGGCGGGCCGAGGGGGTCTCTTTAAGGGTATTACAAATTTACCGGCATCTACATTGCCGGTAAATTTGTAATACCGGCCCCGGCCTTGGCAGGTGTTTTACCGGCCTAGCCGGTAAAATACCGGCCGGATGGCAACCCTAGGTACAACTAGGTGCGTGAAAGCAGATACATTGAATTCTCAATAAGTTTCACCCACAGATAATAGTTCAAAGGATCCAATGGTTTGAAAGATCCGTAGAAAAGACTACAGACAAGTGAAATAATTTGGCATTTGAATACATTCTAAATAGATATTGTTTTTTGGAAACGAAGGAAATCCAGAACATAGTAAGTCATCACATACCACTAATTTCATTGGAGACCTGTTCCACTTGCTTTTGTGCACTAGTGAATACGAGGGAAAGTGTTTATCTGGAGTTGAGTGGTGTACAGGAACAGAACAGAGTGAGGGCTGTGCCAAAAGACAGCAAAAATTAGTTTTGAAATGTTAATACTCTACAGAAATTAGGATTTGTTGCACTAGAGAAGTGCCTGATATCATGTGATGTCAGGTGGGGTTTTTCTTGACCCGCAAACGAGCCCACCCGCATCCGCCTCCTCCTCTCTATTTATAGACCCACCCACTGATGACATCACTAAAGGGATAGGGCGAGTGTGCACCTATAAAACTAAAAGCCGGCAGTGTAAGGTCACAGAAGAGCTAAACCCGAACCGCCCTCGAACCCCCAAAGGAAGTGGTGAGGTTGTCCCGAAAACCCGCCCGACTAGTGCCTGATATACAGGAACAAACTAGTGGAAGGGTTACTGCCTGCCCTAATGTTATTTACCCTATGGAAACAGGATTGTTAGCTCTAGATAGGCTCCCAGTATATAGGAACAGAGACACGGGGAATATGTTGGAAGGGTTACTCTTGTTTCATTTCCCCTGCAGAAATGAGGAATGGTAGCACTAGATACTGTAGGTACCTAATAAATATATATAATATAGAGATAGTGGAAAGATTCGGAAGGGTGACTGTATCTGTCCTGTTTTCATTTCCCCTACATAAATAAGTATTTAATAGCAATACATGGAGAACTTCTGAAAATCAGAATTTATTGTACAGGTTTCATAACTGCATGTGTCCTGATGCTATTGTGATTTCCAATTCATCTCACCATCTCTGTTCTTCCTAAATATCGAACATCACAGCCGTGGCTGTGCCAAATCCACATGGATATCACACTGCCTTCTTCAAGTATTTCTAAAATAGTCCTTCTACTTCCTCCATCAAGCAACACTTCTGTGCACCACTTCTCTATAGTTATAATTTAATTTTCCATCACACCTACTACACAGGCTACGTATTATTTTTTCACTCACCATCTCCTCTTTCTCAAGAAGATGTCATACCTTGGAATTAATACTCATATTCCACACCTAATATGGCCTTTGGACTATGGGGGAAATTCACTAACGGGCGAAAATTCAACAGCGATGGCTTCGCTGCCTTCGCTAATCTTTGCCAGGTGCAACTTCGCACATACAATGCTAACTCAATAAGTTGCGACGTTTCGTCACCGGCGCCGAACGCTTGTGAAGTTGTGCTAGCGTTAGATAATTAGCATACGGAGGGAAGTTAAATTTCAATGGACGTATATGTTGCAGCAAATACATTACACTACACAAGCCCAGGGAACACATGAGCCCACTGTATACCTTATGTGCCATATGAAAGGAAATGTAGGAGTAAGAAGGGAACCCAAAAAAAAAGCACAATCTTTTTCAGCCTATCACCCTGTAAAAAGGAAGACGGCAGCGTTTTTTTGGGACTTAGAAAAAATGTCAACTTTTTTTGGACCAAGTCCTATCTACTCTATTGCACTTCGCCTGGTTTGAGGTGGCGAAAGCAAGTCTGGCGTTAGAGTGTGAAGTTGCGCTAGAGCCTATCTCCTTCACTAGCGTAATTTCCCCAGCGTTAGCCACTTCGCCCTTTAGTAAATTTCCCCCTAAGTAAGATGATGTAGCATTTCTACCAGATTTGTCTACCTTCTGATCCACCTGCCCAAGCGCTTTAATCTCTTCCTATAGCTCCCAAAAGAAAAGGTAAAATACTATAGACAACCATCTATTGGGGGAAATTTACTAAAGGGGAAAGTGGCTAACGCTGGTGAAAATTCGCAAGTGAGACGTCATTTTGGGACTTTGCCGATTTACTAATGGGCGCTGGCGTAAATTTGCTAGCGAAGGAGATAGACTGTAGCGCTACTTTGCACTCTAACGCCAGGCGAATTTTCGCTTTGGCAAATAGACCTAACTAAGCAAATTTACTAAGATGCAGATTTTACTGAACGTTACCTCTTGCACCAGACTTGCCTTTGCCACCTCAGACCAGGCGAAGTGCAATAGAGTAGATTGCAAAGTCCCTAAAAACGCTGTGTTAAGTGTATTTTAAAACAAGGCATTTGTTCTGGGAATGCCCTAAAATTCAACACTTCTGGACCTCAAATCTCCTTTATGGATTCCTCCCCTGGTCTGCTAAACATTCCAACTCCAGAATTTTATTTGTTGGGCCATACTAGGGATCTAAGCCTCTCCTCCAGTGACAGACTGTCCCTGCAAAAACTCCTGCATTATACCAAAACAGCAATTCCCATTGACATGGAAAGCAATAGAACCACCTACTCTAGACTTCTGGACCAAATTGATAGATAATATTCTCCCAAGGTCAAAGCTGACATATTTGGCTTGCGGGTGTCCAGCAAAATTTTAAATAGTTTGGGACCGCTGGTTGGCTGATCCACAAACCGGCTCTGCAACCTTGTAACACTCTTTCTAGGCAATGTTTATCTCATTCTTTCTCTTTCCTGTCTTAAATGCCCATCTCCTTCTTTTTTCTTGTCTTCAATGTTTCTTTCTTCTAACCGTCTCTCTACCTCTCAAAAATTATAAAAGTTAATAAAGAAAAAGATGATGTTCATGATGCAAAATAAAGAAGAAGTGGCTTCTAGGTAAGTCTGACAACTCAACTTTCTTTGAGAACTGAAGAGAACTTCTTAAAGTTCAAGCATTTTTAGGGATATATTTTTATATATTTTTTGCAGTTTCGTTAATGGAGGTCCCCTGGCCTAGACAATGAAATTGTAATATGATACCTACTGAATGTCCACCAGAACAATCCAGGAGAAAGGAGGACCAAAAAGTGAAGTGGGGAGAGGTCTTCCAATTCGGACCATCTATAGGTAATACTGTAGTCACATGACAGCTAGAGACAGGAGTCTGTAAAGCATAGGAATGCTAAGAGTTGCTAGATAGTAACTAGTTACTAATACTGTAGAGCAGGGGTCCCCAACCTTTTTCACCCTTGAGCAACATTCAGATGTAAAAAGTGTTGGGGAGCAACATAAGCATGAAAAATGTTCCTGGGTGGTGCCAAATAAGGGCTGTGATTGGCTATTGGTAGCCCCTATGTGGACTGGCAGCCTACAGGAGGTTCTGGTTGGCTGTACATCTGGTTTTCATGCAACCAAAACTTGCTTCCAAGCCTGGAATTAAAAAATAAGCACCTGCTTTGAGGCCACTGAGAGCAACATCCATGGGGTTGGGGAGCAACATGTTGCTCGCGAGCTACTGGTTGGGGATCACTGCTGTAGAGAAAATTACTAAATGGGACCCAGACAGTTTACTGATCGGGGATTCCTTCTTGCCACTGCTTGGTGAGGGAACAGAGCATGTTTGGGTGTAACTTGGTGTGACCGGTGATTCAACAGGACATGGTTGGGCTTTCTGGAGCAGAGAAACCTCCTAGAAACCACCTCAAACAGGGTGACATCTCAATGTAATGTCAAAACTAAAGGCTCTGCATTACTTCCTCTGTGTGAGTGGGTCTGCTACCAGCTGTGTTGAGTTTTTAGGTGGAACCGTATGGAGCCTTCTTCATAAACTCTGTAACAATATGAAATCTAATCTACAAACTTCACAAGACACGACTAATAAAAGGGGTTGTTCACCTTTGAGTTTACTTCTAGTATGATGTAGAGAGTGATATTCTGAGACAACTTGCAGTTGGCTTTCATTTTTTATTATTTGTAGTTTTTCCCCTAGCAACCATGCACTGATTTGAATAAAAGGCCAGAATATCAATAGGAGAGACCTGAATAGAAATATGAGTAATACAAAGTAGCAATAACAATAAGAGGGTTATTTACTAAACTCCGAATTGATTTCATGATTTTATTTTTAAAAAAAACCACGACCAAACTCCCATGCCCGATTTGAATTTATTTATTAATAAAAAAAAACTCGAATTAATCCGATCAGAAAAAAACTCAATAAAATCGAGTGAAAACCCAAATCGTCTGCTTTTTTTCTGACTTTTATCACTTTTTGGGGTTTTTGCCCTAAAACCCTGAATTTTTCAGATTATCAGGCTAAACCCGGGGCAAAACCACGACATTTTCAAATTGGTATAGGTGCCTCTCCCATTGACTTATATGGCACCTCGACAAGTCTGAGATGGCGGATATTTGGATTCATGATTTTTGCAGCATTGGGGTATAATAAATCTTGAAAAATTCTATTTTTTTTCCACTAAAAATTCGAGTTTTTGCCTCAAAAAGCCTGACCAGATAAATTTGAGGTTTAGTAAATAACTTCCTAAATATGGGAAACCATTTTTAAAAAATTTGAATTATCTGATTAAAATGGAGTCTATGGGAGACGCCCTTCCCCTAATTCTGGATAACGGGTTTCCGGTTAAGGATCCCATACCTCCTCCAGTTTCCATCAGTTTTTGTTCTCAAATGTGCCTTTATATGTAAGGGACCGTAAGCAGCTCTGCTTCCTCTAATTGCAACAGTGTTTTGTACAAATATAGTTTCATCAAACCATAAGAAGCAGATGTCCAGTTGATTTAGGGGAAGCAGACAAAATATTGCTACACATTAATTGTGCCGATGAATCAGAAATGCAGCTCGCCTTTTTATATTTCTTAGAATACTCTCTTTTGTTGTGTCAGCCGTTTCATCATCTGCCTCTCTTATCTTCAGTCTCATTCACCCCTCGGGCTTTGTATGTTTATTTGGTTTTAATCTGAGTGACGTATAGAATGGGACCTGATGTGTAAAATCCATAGCAGTATAGTAAGGTTTATCACGTGAGCTATAGAAGGGCCTTACTCCCAGACCATAGGCATTAACAGAACTAGGTGGGGGCGGGCCCTGGTGCAGCTGGGCCCCCCAACCTCATCCGTGCGCGTTTCTTTGCGGCTACAGCCGGCTATAGCACGTGCTATCTGCAGGGGTGCGGGCCCTGGCCCAGCTGCACCCTCTACTCCCCCGGTAGTTACGCCACTGACCATAGGACCTTTCACATTCTGTTTTTGTGTGTCTATTTCCTGGGTATAGAAGGCATTTAAAGAGGGTTTTTCCATCTTTGAATCAACATTTAGGGAGTTATTTATTAAAATCCAAATGTTAACATCTCAAAAAATGTTACTTTTTTTTCACCAGAAAACTCGAGCTTTTAGAGGAAAAAAATACTTGAATTTTTAGAGGGAAAAAAACTAGAATTTTTCGAGATTTATTTTACCCCGATGCTGCAAAAAGCCTGAATCTGAAAATCCTCCATCTCAGACCTGTTGTGGTCCTGTATAAGTCAATGGGAGAGGCACCTATCTCAATTTGAAGTTTTTGGGGTTTGTGTTGGGTTTACTCCAAAAATCCCACTTTTTCAGGGTTTTCGGGCAAAAACTCGAAAAATTTGAGTGATGCAGCAAAAAATCTCAGTAGTCCGGGAAAAAGCCAGAAAATTTGGAGCGATTCGGGTTTTCGCTCGATTTTATGGATCCGATTGTTTTTCGGATTTTAGTAAATAACCCCCTCAGTATGATGTAGATATTGCTATTGCAATTGGGTTTTCCTTTTTTTTTTTTTTTTCTATGGTGTTTCAGTTATTTAGCTTTTTCTTTAGCAGCTCTACAGTTTGGCATTTCAGCAGGCTTTGTGGTTGCTATGGTCATATTTACCTTAGCAACCAGGCAGTGGTTTGAGTGAAAGATGCAATATGAATAGGAGAGGGAAAGCATAGGAAGATAAGTCATTAAAAATAACTATAACATTTGTAGCCCCACAAAGCAACAGTTTTTGGTTGCCAGGGTCAGTGACCCCTATTTGAAAGCTGGCAAGAGTCTGAAGAAGGAGGCAGATAATTCAAAACCTGCTGTGGGAACATTGTGGGAACCCTCAGTCTAGTGGGGGAGTATCTCCAGGGTTCCCCAGAATCAATAAGAACAGTTACGCATAACAGATTGTGGCCAAAGTAAAGGGAGCGAGGCCTAAAAAAGTCAACAAAACAAAATGCTCAGAAATAGTTTATATGTACAATTTTTTTTAATTGAAAAATAGCATACACAAATGGAATTGTAACAAAGATAGATTCGTTATTGTGCAACATACATCAGCAAGTGAAGCCCCGGAGCAACTAACAGCACTTCTTCCACTCAACAAACATTCTAACAGTAAATTGGCTTCAACCTGCAGGTCGGACCAAGTCTTTCCCAAATCCATGGCACCTGCAACCTGGCCTATCGAGTGTCAGCAAGCTGGGCGACATTTTGGCATTTCTGGGATACTTCTAATAAGCTTATTTCACTGAACTAATAAAAATGGTTGAAATAGATCACAGTCATATACTAGAATTCCTCTAATGTGTTTCACGTTTATCTACCAAATTGAATGCCGTATAAATGATCTGGAGTAATCCAAGCATCATTATTAGTATTAGGGTTTTCCCAATCATTTGGCTCCCAGTACATTTAGGGGGTTATTTATTAATGCCGGAAAGCCAAAAACCCAACAAAAATGGTGGTTTTTTTTACTATAAAATCCAAATTTTTAGTGAAAAAAAAACCTCAAATTTTTTGGGAATCTTATATACCGTATATACCCGAGTATAAGCCGAGTTTTTCAGCATCCAATATGTGCTGAAAAAGTCTACCTCGGCTTATACTCGGGTCAGCGGCAGCCGACCCCAGTTGTTGAGATTGCAGTCCCTTTTAATCATTCCTTTACCAACAGTACACTTGGGGAGAGACTGCAATATCCCACAATGCCTTCTGTTGGTTACATGAAAGAATAACAGTGACTGCAATATCACACAGCGCCCTCTGATGGTTATATGAAAGAATAACAGTGCGCCCTCTGTTGGTTATATGAAAGATTAACAGTGACTGCAATATCACACAGCGCCATCTGTTGGTTGTATGAAAGAATAACAGTGCGCCCTCTGTTGGTTATATTAAAGAATAACAGTGACTGCAATATCACACAGCACCCTCTGTTGGTTATATGAAAGAATAACAGTGCGCCCTCTGTTGGTTATATGAAAGAATAACAGTGACTGCAATATCACACAGCACCCTCTGTTGGTTATATGAAAGAATAACAGTGACTGCAATATCACACAGCGCCCTCTGTTGGTTGTATGAAAGAATAACAGTGACTGCAATATCACACAGCGCCCTCTGTTGGTTATACGAAAGATTAACAGTGATGGCAATATCACACAGCACCCTCTGCACATGGTAGTGGGACAGTGGGACAATGCACACAGTAATCCGTTTGGCAATTCTCTGTCACCATCAACTTTGCAAAGAAGTCCGGTTGATCGCTGGGGGGTCGCTTTGGCAGAATGTGCGCTGCTGGGAGACAGGGCTGTAGTTGTGTCTAGGCTTATACTAGAGTCAATAAGTTTTCCCAGTTTTCGTAGGTAAAATTAGGTACCTCGGCTTATACTCGGGTCGGCTTATACTCGAGTATATACGGTACCCCTAGTATGGAAAAAGTCTGAATCCAAAAATCTGACATTTCAGACCTTCAGAGGTTGCATATACAGTAAGTCAACGGGAGAAGTCCCGAAGATATCTTGATCTGCGCTGCATTTCATACAATAATCCAAAGATTTTGTGGTTTTCGGGTAAACATTTCAAAAAAGTCTGAGTTTCCGTGCGGAAGATCCGAAAAAGTTGCACGATCTGAATTTTTCATGTATTGATTATTAAAGGGAAAAACCAGTGCGGATTTGTTAAGAGTCGTTTTCAGAAACTAATGAGATAAATTTGGACTTTGATAAATAACCTCCCAAGTCTGGTTAAAAATAATTAAAATATTAAATAAACCCAATAGGCTGGTTTTGCTTCCAATAAGGATTAATTATATCTTAGTTGGGATCAAGTACAAGCTACTGTTTTATTATTACAGAGAAAAAGGAAATCATTCTTTAAAAATTGAGTTATTTGACTATAATGGAGTCTATTGGAGATGGCCTTCCCGGAGCTTTCCGGATAACAGGTTTCCGGATAATGAATCCCATATCTATAGTATAAAGGCAGCGGCAGATTTACATAAGACCTAAATGGCAGTCACCTGGGGCTCAAAGTATTGGGTGACAGGGGTGAGGATTGGGTGGACTGGGCGATAGAAATGGGATGGGACCAGGGAGGAGTCAGCACAAGTAGGTGTGGCACCACAGAGGGGGCAGGGCAACATCCAGGGCCAACTACTGGTTAATCCATTTAATCTATGGTTCTACTATTTTAAAAAGAGTCGCAAAAATATTTTTTTCTGCAACATTTCATTTGCAACAGAGCGAGAGACCTGCGGCAACTTGCACACAGCATACCTGTTTTCTTGCAGAAATATTGTGCAAAAACTTGAATATCCAATCCTGGAGACCTGGCACAGATACTCTTGATACCCCCCGTGCTTTCTCAGCTTGATTCATTTTACCTAAACACACGTGGGGGAGGGCACTATTCTGCTGCTGAATGACACTCAGTGCTAATGCGAAAACATACAACTGGTTTAAGTTTTCCTTTACTCCGTCTGTTTGTATGGAGCAACGTTCATATGAATGGTGACAGGGCCAATGTTAGAATAGGTGTGTGAATGTTCTGTACATAACAATATTCATACATCCGGAAGGAAAGTCATTTGCCACTTGGTGGCAAATACAAGTGATTACATCCAAGTGATTGTATTTATTTACCTGAAACCCCAGGCCAGTGCTCCTATCAGCAGAAAACTGCACCGGCCCGGGTTATACCAGCGAACACCACGGAGCGATCCTCTTCTGGCTTCTTCTTTCTTTTTGTGGCTGCGCATTAAAATGAATAGCCAAACTACAACGATCTATTGCAATTAATTGCACATGCGTCTGCCCTGGGAAATTTGAAGAAAGAAGAAGCCAGAAGAGGATTGCTCCGTGGTGCTCACTGGTATAAACCTGGGCCGGTGCAGTTTTCTGCTGATAGGAGCACCGGCCCGGGGTGTCAGGTAAGTCAATACCTTGGGGGTGCCTAACTTTTGGCACCCCCACGTAAAAAGTAGGGATGCACTGAATCCACTATTTAGGAAAGATTTGTGAAAGATTCACCCGAATACCGAACCAAATCCGAATTTGCATATGGAAATTTGCGGTGGGAAGGGGAAAACATTTTTTACTTCCTTGTTTTGTGATAATCACGAGATTTCCCTCCCGCCCATAATTTGCATATGCAAATTCAGATTAGGTTCGGCCAGGCAGAAGGATTCGGCTGAATTTGAATCCTGCTGTAAAAAGCCGAATCCCGAACCGAATCCAGGATTCGGTGCATCCCTAGTATAAAGTGACTTTCCTTCTCAGTTTTATTTTACTCCAAAACAATATTTCTAGCCCATACAAACAGACAAAAAGTCTTGTTATAAATAGGCAATTCGGTTCCGTTCAATGGCCCTGAATGACATGGAATTCAAATTCAGTTCTGAACGGATGGTTTATAAAAGGGGCACAAATTTCAAAAGGCAACGTTTTACTGAATTCCCTTTACTTTAATAGCTTTTCAATGACTTTGATTACATTTTTTTTTAATAGCGTAGGAAACTTTCTATTCATTCTTTACTTGGTTTGCCCCGTAGCTGTTAGAAAGTCATGTATTTTCCAGGTCTGTTTCTCTTACAAATAGGATTGAAAGAGAAACATAAAAGGTCAGAGTAGAAATTCATCCAGCATTTGCTGTCTAAAAAACAGGATAAAAACAGCAATAACTCTCCTCTTCTTCGGGGCGACTAATCTCCCCGAACTGTCTCCCGCCGACTAGAATGTAAATTGTCGGCGGGATGGCAATCGGTGCGCTTCATTTTCTGAAGGCGACTTTGGAAAACAAAGCACCGCCGACGATTTAGATTCTAGCCGGCAGGAGGCAGTTCACGGAGATTACCGTATATACTCGAGTATAAACCGAGTTTTTCAGCCCCCAAAATATGCTGAAAAACTCTACCTCGGCTTATACTCTGGTCAATCGCAAAAACGGTCGCCGGCGTCTAAGAATAGTCACCGGCGCCTAAGAATAATCGCCGGCATCCAAGAAAAGTAGCCGGCGTCCAAGAATAGTCTCCAAGAATATTCGCTGGCGTCCAAGAATGGTCGCCGGCATCCAAAAACAAGGCGCCGGCACCTCCAATGGGAGCAGAAACCCTCAATTTTTTGATTGAAACTTACCAGAAGCTGCTGCATTTCTCACCCAAGGCTTATACTCGAGTCAATAAGCTTTCCCAGTTTTTGGAGGTAAAATTTGGTACCTCGGCTTATACTCGGGACGGCTTATGCTTGAGTATATACGGTAGTCGTCCAGAAGAAGAGGCGATTTATCACTGGGCGACTAAATCTCCCCAAATTTGAGCGTGTGTCTCAAGTGTACCAAGTCTAGTTGCCCTCTGTAACAGATGAGATGTTTGCTTTCATGTTGGTTGATATGGGCTACAAAAATGGGGCAAAAAAAGAGAACCTGTGGGTTCATAGATTTTCAGTATGACTTTTGTCAGAGCATTTTATTTATCATCACGAGCCAGTTAGGAAGAGCCCTGCCTCTGATACAGTATTCTCAGTTTCTCCAGTTGCTCTTTACATCGGGCATGAGCGAGGTTGAGGCTCTGGTTCTCATTAGAAAGGTCCTCGTATTCCTGAGCTAAGTGCACGGCATCCACATTCTCCTTTTCCACTTGATCCAGCCTTGCAATCAGTTCTCTTCTACCGGAAAAAGAAATTGTTTTTATGTCAGATAAATGATGTTTTATATTAGACTCTTTAACCTTCTCATCATAGGGACTGTTCCTCGTTCCTGTTCCTTTCATTGCCATTTTTGTAGCCACCGCTGGGACAATATAATAACATTAAAAAGATTTGCACCTTGGCGCAAAGTGAGGGGCAGTTTGCAAGTGGCAGTTTGCTCCACCAGTGGTGTAACTATTGAGAAGGTCAGCCTCACACTCTTGGCAGGGCTTGTTATGGTGGGGCATAGGTACCCACGATGTTGCATGCAACTGTGTATGGGACAACCGAGGGACCCTCCTCCAAAAATTTTCAAGGGGAATGGGATGACAAAGTTAATGCCACTGGCTTGCCCTCTGATTTTTTTGTGCTTTGCAAACTGTCCTGAACTTTGTAAGTGACCCTACTGTTACTTTTTAGATGTCTTATAATTAAGACATTAGGGGGCTGATTTAACAAAGGTCGAATGTTAGAGTTTTTTTTCTACTTCAAATGACCTCGAAACCCGAATGGTATCTTAATTAAAGGAGAAACAAACCCTTATTAAAAAAAACTACCATACATTGATCCCCCTCCCTCCTCCCCACAGCCTAGCTGGGCATGGCAGCCATCTCCTTCTCTTCGGTAATCTTCGGAATGAGGCCAGCAAATCGCCTCATGCGCAGTTGGAGCAATTTTCTGTCTCGCAACAACTGCGCATGAGCCAAAACTCATGAAAATTGACGAAGCACCACAAGAAGGTTCAATGTTGATAAATGCAAGGTTATGCACTTTGGCAAAAATAATATAAATGCAAGTTATACACTAAATGGCAATGTGTTGGGAGTTTCATTAACTGAGAAGGATCTAGGGGTCTTTGTAGATAACAAGTTGTCTAATTCCAGGCAGGGTCATTCTGTGGCTACTAAAGCAAATAAAGTTCTGTCTTGTATAAAAAAGGGCATTAACTCAAGGGATGAAAACATAATTATGCCTCTTTATAGGTCTCTGGTGAGGCCTCATCTGGAGTATGCAGAGCAGTTTTGGACTCCAGTCCTTAAGAGGGATATAAATGAGCTGGAGAGAGTGCAGAGACTAAGTGCAACTAAATTGGTTAGAGGGAGGGAAGACTTAAATTATGAGAGGAGACTGTCAAGGTTGAGGTTGTTTTCTCTGGAAAAAAGGCACTTGAGAGGAGACATGATTACACTTTACAAGTACATTAGAGGACATTATAGACAAATAGCAGGGGACCTTTTTACCCATAAAGAGGATCACCGTACCAGAGGCCTCCCCTTCAGACTAGAAGAAAAGAACTTTCATTTGAAGCAACGTAGGGGGTTCTTCACAGTCAGGACAGTGAGGTTGTGGAATGCACTGCCGGGTGATGTTGTGATGCTGATTCAGTTAATGACTATAAGAGTGGCTTGGATGATTTTTTGGACAGACATAATATCAAAGGCTATTGTGATACTAAACTCTATAGTTAGTATAGGTATGGGTAGATAGAATTTGATTAAAAGTAGAGAGGGGTGTATGTATGGATGCTGGGTTTTCATTTGGAGGGGTTGAACTTGATGGACTTTGTCTTTTTTCAAACCAATTTAACTATGTAACTATGTAAGAAGACCCGAAGATTACCAAAGCGGCTGAAGGTGGCACCTGTGAACTCCGGGGGTCTATGTAGGGTAGGGTTTTTTTTTTTATTAAGGGTTTGTTTCTCCTTTAAGAAAAACTCGAATGGCAAAAACCATATTCTGTGATTTTGAGTCCCGCAACGCGAAAACTCAAATTGATCGAATTGAGTTCTCAATTTAAGTTTTTGGCCAAAACCCTCCGAAAAAAACTCAAACATCAAGCAGGCTGTTGACCTCTTCAAATGGTTCCAGGGACCTCTGCCATTGACTTCTACATAACCTCAACTCGGTTTTAGATGTTTTTTATGGATTCCAACTATTTGCAGGGTCGAGGTATATTCAAGTTTGGTTTTTTGAAAAACTCAATCTATTCAAGTTTTCTTTTTAATCTGAATATGTGAGCTTTGACCAAAAAACTACAAGTCGAATACTCTAATTTCCTGGGAAAAAAACAACTCGAATCTTAATAAATCTGCCCCTAGAAGTTTATATTGCTAAATCTGTCAGAGAAAATTTGAAATGAAAGTAATTGAAAATAACTTTTTTGAGTTTAGGGGGAAAGACTGGTAAAATACATTTTCTTTAAAAAAAATTCAATATCAATATGAAGATAAAATATAATTAAACTGTTTAGTTTTTTTTATTTTGTCATCATGGAAATTAAAATATTTCACTTTTTTTACATATCAACTTCTTTTTATGAAAACCAAATGTAATAGAAAAATGACTTTGTCAAAATTTCTAAAGAAAATTAAGTGAAAAATTTTCAATACGAATTTAAGCCTGTTCATGAACAAAAAATGCCCTTTTTTCATGATCCATTGCCTGCATTGGAAACGAGTTTGTGTGATTGGCTGCAACATGGAACATCCGGGTAAAGTCTAAACACGCCACTTACTTTCTTTCTTCCAGTAGCGCAATTTCCTTCTTCACTTCATGATATTCCTCTGCTATTTTGCAGTGGTCTGTAAACACTTGTTTGGATTCTTTTGAAGAATTACATGGTGGAAGGGGCTGTGATATAAAGGAATAAAAATGTTTTAGCAGGCCTTTATTTTCCCACCACTTTTTTTTACAAGGTGACAATTACAGTTATAAAAGTTTAATCCACATGTAGTGATGCGCGAATAAATTCACCTGATTCAAATTTGCACGAAAATTTCCGCGTTTCGCCGCCGGCGAATAGATTTGTGAATCTCCCGGGAAAATTCACTGGCGTCAAAAAATTAAGTTGCTTGCATCAAAATCGCCACGAGTCAAGATTACTCAGACGCCATTGACTTCAATGCCGGCATCAAAACTGATGTGAGCGACTTTTTGGACGTGCGTCAAAAATTGACGCGGGCATCGATTTTCGACTTTCACTAATTTTTCGACATTTCGCGGGAAATTCACACATTTTTCCGCGAAATGGGAGAAAGTCACCCATCAGTATAAATATGCCTTTATTTTTTATCTTCCTTTTTGTATTTGTCTACAGCAGTGATCCCCAACCAGTAGCTCGTGAGCAACATGTTGCTCCCCAACTCCTTGGATGTTGCTCTCAGTGGCCTCAAATCAGGAGCTTATTTTTAAATTTCTGGCTTGGAGGCAAGTTTTGGTTGCATAAAAACCAGAGGTACTGCCAAACAGAGTCTCCTGTAGGCTGCAAGTCCACATAGGGGCCATCAATAGCCAATCACAGCCCTTATTTGGCACCACCCAGGAACATGTTTCCTGCTTGTGTTGCTCCCCAACTCTTTTTACATCTGAATGTTGCTCACAGATGAAAAAGGTTGGGGACCCCTGGTCTACAGCAAGTAATGGGGATCTAGTAAAAATTAAAATCTGTTTTAGGGGTGATTTAGTTTTTTTCAAAAAATAATTTGCTTATATGGAAGTTGTGACTCAACTTTCAGATTTCAAGGATGACCCATCAATTTTCAAGTTTGAGTTTCTTTGATTGTGGAATAAAATTCCTGCTTACGTTGTTTCTGGGGTGCTAGGGTACTTACGGAAAAACTCGATTGTGTTACGTTGTGGCAAAAACACAACTCACAGAAGGAAAAAATACATTGTTCCATTCGCTTTGAATGAATTTGTAAAAATGTCATTGTTTTAAAATTATTCAAAATTACAACTGCTTGAATTTTTAAAATACGCTTCTTACTGGCCTACCATTGACTATAAGGGGGTTATTTATTAAGCTCCGAATTTATCTCTGTATTTCCAAGATAAAAATCCGAGCAACTCCGAATTCCCAAATGGACCTTATTTGTCATTCAAAAAAATAGGTTCGAGTAAACTTCAGACCTTTGCAAGAAAAGTCTAAAGTTTTCAGACTTTTCCGCAAAAAACCCTAATTTTTTGTGGTTTTTGGACTTTTTGGCCCAAAATCCCTGAAATCATCATATATCAATGCTGACAGCAGGAAGGTCAATGACCTTCCCCATTGATTAATACAGGACCCGAGCGCTTTGAGATAGAGTCCTGCGCGGGTCCATTTTTTGGGACCCGAACCCGACCCGTACCCGCAACCTGCAATCCGCAACCCGCATTCTTACCCGCTTGGACCCACAACCCGACCCGACCCGCAAGTACCTTCTCTGCAACCCGGACCTGCGACCCGCTGACCATCAAGAATCAGGAAGTGCTGTCATTATAAACCGGAAGTGACATAATCGGAAGTAGATATGATCAGGAAAAGTGGAGTAAAGCTGGAAGTGCTGTCACTGTGTAACGGAAATGACATAATCGGAAGTGGGCGTGACCAGAAAAAAGGAGCAAATATTGATATTGAGAAGACCCGCAGCCCGACCCGCAACCCGAAAACACGCAGAACCGCCGACCCGCGGGTATACCCGCACCTTGAACTTCAACGAAAAACCCGCATGGTACTGCAGGTTTTTGCGGGTAACCGCGGGTACCCGACCCGCTGCAGGACTCTACTTTGAGATGCTGGGTTTTCAGATTTAAAGTTTTCATACCATCGGACTTTAATAATTCCCTTTTTTTTTTATGGTCCGAAAAATCTGAATTTTTCAGATTTCAGGTATTCGGAGCTTAATAAATAACCCCCTAAAAGTTTGATGAGTTTATCATGGCAAATTTTATTTGAAAAGCCTTGAAGTCTTGAAAATTTAAAAATTAGACATTTTTTTGTTTTTGAATTCTCAAATTTCAAATTCTCAGTTTTTCACACATTTGCCCCTTAGTTTTGCCTAAGCAGCTATTGTCTCATACTGTTAGGAAACCATCCTAATCACATCCTGTAAGCCGACTTATGGCATCATTAAACGAGTTGTAAAATTCTGAGACCATTTGCAATTGCTTTTCATTTTTTTTTATTTGTGGTTTTTCCTAATTTTAGCAATCTTGTTGCTATGGTGCAAATCACCATAGCAACCATGCATTGATTTGAATAAGAGACTGGAATATGAATAGGAGAGGGCCTGAATAGAAATAGTAATAAAAAAAGCAATAACAATTATGGGCATATTTAACAAAATCCGAGTATTTCAATAAACAATTGAACCTTATTTATTAATAAGAAGCACAATTTAATTGGATCGTGGATAAATTCAAAAAAATCTAGCCAAAATCTGACATGTACATTTTTTTCCTGAATTGCTCAATTTTTTGTTTTTTTTTCCCAAAAAGAACAAATTATTCGGATTTTGCCCAAAAAGTCTGAAATAGTCGGATTTTTGGGCTAATTCCAGCACAGATTACAGAAAATTCCAAATAGGATAGGGACCTCTCCCATTGGCTTATATATAACCTCAGTAGGTTTGAGATGCCAGAGTTTTTTTTCTTTAGCTACTAAAAATTCCGTTTTTATAGTAAAAAATCTCTTATTTTTCGAGTTTTTGGCATTTAGACTTTAATAAATAACCTTCTTATAGAGCATTTGTTTTGTACATGGGGTCAGTGATCCCCATTTGAAAGCTGGAAAGAGTCAAAAGAAGAAGGCCAATAATTCAAAAATTATAAAAAAGAAAAAATGAAGACCAATTTAAAGGTTGATTAGAATTTGCCATTCTATAACATACTAAAAGTTAACATAAAGGTGAACCACCTCTTTAAGGGCATGGTCATCAATGGGGACTACTCCCTGGGATTTCAGGTAGAATCTACACCAAGGGGCAGATTTATCAAGGGTCGAATTTTGAGGTGATGGGAAATTTATTAAACTCCCATCAACTTGAAATTCAAATGAAAAAAGGCCAATCAAAATTTATTTAAAAAATCTAAGTTTTTAACTTCGGGTAAATAGGCTGTATTTGAATCATTCGAATCAAAGTTTTACCGCATTCAATCGAATTCAAATCAAAGGATTTGCCACGAAAAACTTAGATTTTTCAAAGTCCACCAAATGACTCCAAATAGGTTCTAGGAGGTCCCCCATAGGCTAAAACAGGTTTTAGATGGCGAATGGTGGGAGTCAAAGTTTTTTTTTTTAAAGAGACAGTGCATGATAAATTTCAATATTCGAATAGTTGCATCTTTTTCAAATTCAAATCGAATTATGAACTATTCGATAGTCGGAGTACACTAAAAATAGCTTGAAAATCGAATTTTAATACTCAGTTTTTCAATTCGACCCTTGATAAATCTGCCCCCAAATGTTGCTCCATGAGTCCATAGCCCAAGTTCATGTTTCCCTACCTATGGCCTCTGAACACAGTACCAATATAGAGCTGAACGTTGCATTATCTCACCCATTTCTCACCTGAAGCTGCTGATCTAGATCCGGAAATGCCAGTGGGAAAGTATTCTCTGCAGAGGATTCATCTACAAAACAATGGAGTCATTAGTAAATTTCAATCATTTTCCAATATTTTAACTCATTTATAGTGATGGGCGAATTTGTCCTGCAAACCACAAATTTTGACGCCGGCGATAATTTTCACTGGCGAATTTTCGCAGCAAATTTGCGCCTGCCGAATAAATTCGCCCATCACTATTGACATTCAAATAAAAAATATAACAAGCCTCTTATTCTTAAGCCTCTTATTCTTAAACCTCTTCTTTTATTGCCAAACTAGAACTGAAAAAGGGGTGTTATTACTTGTGGATACTGTAATGTCTCCTGCCATCAGTCTCAGAGCAATGGACCAGAAATATGATTATTTTTTACCTTACGCCAGTCATAACATCTGATGAACTTAAATGAGGTCACAACACACAGTCATAACATCTCATCCACTTAAATGAAGTCAGAAGACACTTCCCCATATTCCCAAAGCTCTTGAGTTCCTATATAAGTCAATAGTGAAGGTCCCAGTGTCAGCACTGCTGTCCGTACTGATATCCAATCATTTCAGGGGTTTTGGACCAAAACGTCTGAAAAATTTGTAGTATTTGCGGAAAAGTACAAAAAATTCTTATTTATTGGCCAAAATTGTGAAGTTTTTATGCGGATTTTTGCCCGACCCAATTTTTTCTGACTTTTTAAATGATAAATAAGGTCCATTCAGGCAGTCGGAGTTGATAGGATTTTTATGTTAGAAATATTTAGAAAAGTTCAGACCTTGATAAATAACGGGCAAAATGTCGATTAATATTTTGAAAAGAAAATTTTTAGGGGGTTATTTACTAAAATTCTAATGCAAAAATCCCGAAAAATATGTGATTTTTTTTATAAAATCGGACTTTTTAAAAAAATTACGAATTTTTCGGAATTTATTAAACCCCCAGCATGGAAAAGTAAGACTCGGAAAATTTGGCATGTTAGACCTGTCGAGGTTGCATATAAGTCAATGGGAGAAGTCCCAAAGATTTTTTGATGTGCGCTGGGTTTTGTACAATACCCTGAAGTTTGAATTTTTTTTTCCCGCATAGCACATGTTTGGGAAAATTTAATAAATAAGCGTAAAAAATTTGATCGGAGTTTGTAGCAGAAAGTGTTGAGAAAAAATCGGACTTTGATAAATAACCCCCTAAGTGTCAGTATCACTTTTAGAGGGTCATTTATCAAAGTCTGATTTTATCTCAACATTTTCTGCTACAAACTATTATATTTTCCATAAAAAAAAAAAATTTTCACGATTTTTTTTTGATTTTTCACCCGAAAAATGCACGAAACCCAGCGCACATCAAGAAATCATTGGGACTTCTCCAATTGACTTATATGCAACCTCGACAGGTCTGAGATGACGGATTTTCTGATTCTGACTTTTCCATCCTCAGGGTTTAGTAAATTCCGAAAAATTGGTGTTTTTCTTAAAAGTCTGATTTTATAAAAAAAATTCACAAATTTTTCGGGATTTTTGCATTCAAAGTTTAGTAAATAAACCCCTACATTTCTGATGTGATCAAGTAAGGTCAGTAGATGGCAGTGTAAAACCAGCAAATGGGATTGTTAAATTAAAATGCAACCTAGGAAAATGAATTATTTGGGGGTGTTCAAGAGCTTTCTAGTTACAGAATAGAACATGAAATGTTGAAATAAAACCATACAAATTATCTTGCTTGTAGCCCCTGCAGCCTAGTGAACTAACCAGAAGAGCTGGCAGTCAAATGAAACTTACTCACTGTACTTCCTCTAGAAAGTGAAATATGGAGTGATTGGCCCATTGAGTTTCCATATTGCAGTGCAGGAAACTTTATATGCTGACTTTACAGTTTTAGTGGAAAGTGGAAAAGTTTCCAGGTAAAAAGAGAACCTTAATTCTGATGAAATCAAATGTCCTGAATCTCAGAAATCTCACCAAACCTATGGAAGACTGAAAGATCGTTCTGAAAAAGCAGGTGATTGGTCAAGTTGCCACTATATTGTAAGAAAGAATGTTGACATTAACAGACTATAGGACTTGTCTTGGTTTCCCATCCTACATGACTACAAATGAGTTATGGCAAATCTTCTGACCTTCTCTCAGCCCTTCATACAATGTTATTGAGAGGGACTAGATATGGAAAGCATATTTGCTTTTAAATGCAGTCTTGGCCTGCTTGTCCTACAAAACCAAGTGGATTCCAAGAAAAGAAGCTGGAAAAGACTTTGGTGACCAGGTTTGCCACCCTGTCGGTATTTTACCGGCCTAGCCGGCAAAACACCTGCCAAGGCCAGAGCTGCTATTACAAATTTACCCGCAATGTAGCTGCTGGTAAATTTATAATACCCCTAACAAAAGCCCTTGGCCCGCCCCCAATCTGCTCAAAACTTACTTTTTCTCCTCCTTCTGACCATCGTGTGCTGTGGCTCCACCCCCTTTTACATCACAGCCCGCCCCTTTTGTTCCCTCCCCCACCACCGGCCGGTGGAAATTTTATGAAAAGCTGGCAACCCTATTGGTGACGCATAAGTGGTTTAAGACACACGACACTTTTCTAACTGTCATCGTGCCTGAGCACTCTATAGCAGTTGCTACAGCCTGTTCTACCAGTACTACATTTTTCATCACTCCCAACTGTGTAGGGGGTGTGGCCACAAAATGGGCATGGTCAACAAAATTCTGCCACGGGGAGCGCGATAAATCTTCAATTCGGCGGGCGGGCATCCAATTTGACACGCCATGGTAATTGGTCACTAGGCTTGGCACCCCAGTTCAAGATAATCCGTGGCCCAGTTCTGGGTTGCGTCCCGGCGTTGGGGACACCTGCTCTAGAGAGAGTAGGTCAGTTATCTTTGGTTAGTAAGAGCAACTTTGTGCTCCACCAAGGAGGAGGCTCTGCTCGTCTGTAGTGAAAGGACATCAGTAATGACAAGGGAAAGAGGTTATTGTTCTATCCGTGTTCCACATCTATTGTAGGGATCCGAACCACAATGGGTACTGACAACCTGGAAGGTTCATACTTTCAACTCCCACTGCCATTCCTACAGTGGTGCCATTCTGTGCTGTATCTGCTATACCTATGACTGTACCGGATATTTATTTCAACTACCTCATATGCTGTGAGTATTGCAAACTTGTGGAACTTTAATGGAATAAAGTCTTGAGTTATTCTTGTTTGCAAAAAAACACTGGTGTCCATTTTCATTTATTTTACATCTTTGGCAGAATAGAGGAGTTCAACAACACCCTCATGTGCTCCTTCCACTTAGCAGAGGCCCATCCTGCTGAAAGAGGGTCCAATGTAACCCACGCTGTATGCTACTAGTAATAGGGATGCACCGAATCCTTTATTTTGCGAACCCCCGAATCCTTAGCGAAAGTTTAGGCCGAATACTGAACCAAATCCGAATCCTAATTTGCATATGCAAATTAGGGATCGAAAGGGTAAAAAAAAAATTACTTCCTTGTTTTGTGACAAAAAGTCACAAAATTTCCCTTCCCACCCCTAATTTGCATATGCAAATTAGGATTTGTTTCGGCCCGGCAGAAGGATTCGGTCGAATCTGAATCCTGCTGAAAAAGGCCGTAACAAATCCTGGATTCGGTGCATCCCTATTAGTCCTTTTAAAGTAAAACTTGATATAAAACAGGACTAAAGTGCCATATACTGGAGGGAAACTATAAAAAAGAGCAGAGCACTGGACCAAGTTCTCTTTATTCTGCTTCCCAGTTTCATTGTGACTCAACGAAACTTACTACTCCTCTCGCTTCCCATTTAGTGTGACTCTCACCAGCTGCTCAGTATCACTATGTACCTACGCAGGAATAAGGAGTATATCGTATGCTGTGGGGCTTCTGGGAGTCAGGGCTGAACTAAAGGGGGAAGATTATGAGTAGAAGAACCCATACTTGTGTAGGGGTCTGGGAAATTGACCAACCTTATTTATATTGGCAGGCAATTCCCTAGTGTCATATAAAATACTGTTAGGAAGGGACCTATTTCTTTATTCTGTCTTAAAGGATAAGTAAACCTTTAAAATAAGTGAATGTAAAATTAACGAGGGTGCTATTTTAAGATATTTTGCAATGTACATTCATTATTTATTTTGTTTTTACTCCAAGATATTAAGGGATACGTGTCCTGTTAACATGAATTTTGTTACAACAGCGCCACCTGCTGGTCAGTTTCCCACCAGTCTGACCACCAAGTAGTCAAGGAAGTTGTCAGGAGAAAGAAAGAGGCTGCTCTGATGTTCTTCTGCTTAGGAAAGGTTTGAGAAAAGTTTTAAATTTTTTTCCAAAGCAGAAGAACATCAGAGCAGCCTCTTTCTTTCTCCTGACAACTTCCTTGACTACTTGGTGGTCAGACTGGTGAGAAAATGACCAGCAGGTGGTGCTGTTGTAATACAATTTATTTATATTAACAGCACATATTTCCCTTAATATCTTGGATTTAAAGAAAAATAAATAATGAATGTAAATTACAAAAGTGCTTTAAATAGCATCCTCGTCAATTTCACACTCACTTATTTTAAAGGTTTAATTATCCTTTAGAGGGCACCTGTTGGGAAAAATGTTATCCCCAACCAAAGGTGCAGACTAATAGAGTCCACATTCCGGTTGGGGATAACAGTAATTTTCTTTAAAAAATGCCCCCGCCAGCGCTAGGCTACTTTCACCAGGAGGGCAGCTCCGCTGAGAGTGCTATGTCACATGAGAGTTATGCGCATGAGAGTGATCGGGCATGGCTGCTCACTCCAGGAGCTCCCTTTTATAAAAAAACTACTGTTATCCCCAACCAAAATGTGGGCTCTATTAGCCGGCACCTTTGGTTGGGGATAACATTTTCCCCAACAGGTGCCCTTTAAGACAGAATAAAGAAATAGGTCCCTTCCTAAGAGTATTTTAGGACCCATTTAGGCGTCTGTGACAGCAACACAGAGCATGTTCAGTGAATCAGCAGAAAAGAATATGGGGAGCTACTGGGGCATCTTTGAAGACACAGATCTTTACTGCTAAAGGGCTGTGGTTGCCTTGGGCTGGTACAGAAGCACAAAACATAATGTACAACATTTCTAGCTACTTCTTTAGTTAGGCTTTAGTTCTCCTTTAACAGCTTAGTTGCAAATACCAGTGACAGTGCTGTCAGGTGCTGGGGATTTAAGACCCTGGATTTAACACCTGCCAGAGGCAGATGGCAAGTAGAGGGCTCCCTGACACTTTTTATATCCCATTGTTTACTAGCCAAGGGAATTGTTCAGCAAATTGTTGCATCTCAGGGTGCAACACCCGGGCCAAAGTGCATAGTTTAAGAACCAAGGTGCTTTGTGTCTGTTTTTAGCACAGTTACTTATCCCAGGCATCAGAATTGAGGTCCAAAGCCTCTAAACTCCTGGGTGGCATCATCTTGATCTGATTTCTTTGTACTTAGAACTTAGTCCTAGTGCTTTTTAGGATATATTTCTGCCATTTTTGTGAACATGAGTTAAAAAGACTCAATCCCTGACTGTGAACCAAGGTTTATACTGGAAAACTGAGTCTATTAAACGTTTGCATGCAAAGTCTATAAACAGCACCAAATATAGCCACAGAACTGTTTGTGCAGAAGGTAATGTAGCGCAATTGCCAACAGTTGGCTCCTAAATTCCCCTCGAGAAAAATAATTTCTTCCCTCAAGTGCCTTACACACTGGCAGGGGCAACTGCTAGTGATTGAAAGTGATATAATAGGACAATGTAGTGCCAATTGTACTCTCAGTAGGAGGGACATGCGATTCTTACAAAAACAGCAATGATTTATAAGCATCTAGTCAATAGCAACACAATTTCTATCTGCTGTCCATGTCATTGCTTAAAAGGGGTTGTTCACCTTTAAATACATTTTTAGGGGCAGATTTAAAAATTCAAATTTCAAGCTATTTTTGTGTACTTCGACTAGGGAATAGTCCAAATTCGATTTGAATTTGAAAAAAAATGAGAAAATTTGAATATCGAAATTTATCATGTACTGTCTCTTTAAAAATTCAACTACGACCATTCGCCATCTAAAACCTGGCAAATTGCTGTTGGAGCCTATGGGGGACCGCCTAGAACCGATTTGAAGTCAATTGGTGGACTTTGAAAAATCAAAGTTTTTTTTGAAAATACTTTGGATCGAATTCGATCTTACTTCAATTGAAACGATCGAATACAGCCTATTCTCCCACAAAAAATTTTAGATTTTTTTAATATATTTCAGGGTTTTTTTTCGAATTTCGAAGTTATAGGAGGTCAAATAAACTCCCACTTCTTCGAAAATCGACCTTTGATAAATCTGCCCCTTATGTATGTATGTAGAGAGTGATATTATAAAACAATTTGCAACTTGTTTTTCATTTGTTATTATTTGTGGTGTTTGAGTTATTTAGCTTTTTATTCAGCAGATCTCCAGTTTGTAATTTCAGTAATCTGCTTACTAGGGTCCAATTTACCCTAGCAACCATGCATTGATTTGAATAATATGAATAGGAGAGGGTCTGAATAGAAAGAGGAGTAATAAAAAGTAGAAATAACAATACATGTGTAGCCTTACAGATTATTTGTTTTTTGATAGGGTCAGTGACCCCCATTTTAAAGATTCAGCAGAAGAAGGCAAATTGTTAAAACAAACTATAAAAAATAAAATTGCTTAGAATTTGGAATTCTAAAAGTTAACTTAAAGGTGAACCACCCCTTTAATCCATGCCTTCTCTTGAGACACTTTTGTGCTTGTATTTAGGATACTCTTTAGTGATGTGCAGTTCGACAATATATGGAACCGCAAAAGGAACCCTCGAAACCTGAACCCCACCCACGGCACGGGCACCCTATTTATAGACCAGCGACTGATCCGCCCATATCTGAGATAGCGGAAGGGGGCGGAGCAAGTGTGGGCCTATACATAGAGGCTGCAAAGACAGATGGCGTCAGAGTAAAGTCACGGCTGGGGATAGCGGAAGGAAGAGCTCAACCCGGGTACCGTGGATCTCAGGCGGGTCTCAGGCCAGTCCGAACATCACTAATACTCTTTATCGCTATTTCTGGCACTTGAGATGCCTTTAGTGCTGGATCTAGTGAAATATCTCCCAGTGTAGGTCTCTTTACCCACTGTAACTAGTACTAGCTACTCATTTTGCTTTTATATATATATATATAGTCCAGAAGTTCTTAACGCACACCGTAATGCATGATTCTGAGTTGATACCTGGGTGCTATCTTCAAGGGCAAAATTATCCAAATGTCGAAAGAAAAAAGATGCACACCAGGGTTTGTGTACAAAAGATTAAAAATCCATATTTATTAAATTACATTAAAAAATTCGGCCAACGTTTCGGTCTGCTCCTAAGACCTTTATCAAGACCCCCTATTATATATATATAATATATACTTTAATGGATGGACAGACATTAGTCTATAGGGTAAATTTACCCTATATTCGCCAGCGACGGCTTCGCACCCATCGCAACACTTCGCCAGGCGATAATTCCCTGGAACAACTCAAATTTATTAAAATGCGAAGTTACTTTAGTTATGGCTTGTGTAAGTTACCCCTAATGGAAATAGAAAAAAATATCTAACAATGAATAATATAAAAATGTTTCCCTTGCAAGGATAGATGACATTGAAAAGACAGGGCAGGGACCTTCTTTGGCCTAAGTCCAACCCAGCAGGTATATGTGAACATTTCATAATTTCTTATCCAGTGAGACCTAGGGGCCGATTCACTAAATTCGAGTGAAGGATTCGAAGTAAAAAAACTTTGAATTTCGAAGTATTTTTTGGGCTACTTCGACCATCGAATGGGCTACTTCGACCTTCGACTACGACTTCGAATCGAAGGATTCGAAGTAAAAATCGTTCGACTATTCGACCATTCGATAGTCGAAGTACTGTCTCTTTAAAAAAAACTTCAACCCCCTAGTTCGGCAGATAAAAGCTACCGAAGTCAATGTTAGCCTATGGGGAAGGTCCCCATAGGCTTGCCTAAGTTTTTTTGATCGAAGGATATTCCTTCGATCGTTGGATTTAAATCCTTCGAATCGTTCGATTCGAAGGATTTAATCGTTCGATCGAAGGAATAATCCTTTGATCGTACGATCGTAGCATTTGCGCTAAATCCTTCGACTTCGATATTCGAAGTCGAAGGATTTCAATTCCTAGTCGAATATCGAGGGTTAATTAACCCTCGATATTCAACCCATAGTGAATCAGCCCCATAATGACAGTGAGTTTCTCATCTTTTCGACCTGCCGGAACAAACTGCTCGCGTTATTAAATAAAAAGCAATGACAATATTATTTCCCAGGCCAGCGGATGGCCGCAGCAAGCTGAGCTAGGATTAGCAGCCGCATTAAGGAACAAGACTAAACAAGATGATAAAAGGGTATAAGCTTTCAATTTCTTGGCTATTAATATCAGTTATGAGAGCTTTGGCTTGCCAGTATTTTATCACTCGGACGAATTTAACTCCCTTCAGTGTACGCTGTCAATCCAGATTTGAAGTGTGTTACTTTAAGGATGTTAATTGCTTTCTTTAAAAATAGGGGGAAAGAGCTAAAAGCAGACGGATGAATCATGCTACACGGATCATGGGTACATAGACTGACTCGGTCACCTCCCCCCGCTGCTTTTGGTAAAATTGAGCTAGCGCTTAAACTGGTTGTAATTGTTTATCAATTGTCACAGTTCTTTATCAAACAAGGGTTGCCTCATTCTAGATTAGTGAATGGAAACCTTTCAGGCCAGCTGATGTGGAAACGTAACACTCAGCATCTCAGAACTCACTAAACTGTTTGGGTGTTCTAGTTTAACAACAGCTAGTGGATCAGAGTGGCTTTATTTTTTTGGTTCAAGTGAGTTTTATTGAAGATTTACAGTATAACAAATGACATGACAGCACAAGTAAGGTTATGTCCCAATTCGCAGAATGGGCCCTTCCGTAACAATTTGCGTTACTACTTTTCCCAACCTTTTGGCTAATATCTTTGCTAGGATTTTTGCATCAGCTGTTAGGAGCGATTTGGGTCTATAGGCTTCTGGATAGGTTGGGTCCTTCCCTTGTTTTGGTAAAAGTATTATGGTGGCTTTGTACATAGAGGCCGGGAAGGCATTGGTCGGCATAGTTATACATTTTTAATAGGTAGGGGGCTATCAGTGCAGGCTATCAGTGCAGAGTGAGTTTTATAAAATTCAATGGGAATTCCATCTGCTCCTGGAGCTTTGCCCACCGGGAATGATCCTATGGCCTTGAAAATTTCATCTGTTGTAATGGGCTGATCTAAGAATTCCCTACCTTCCTCCGCCAATCGTGGGAATTGTAGTTCAGTAAGGAAAGAGTCCATGGCATTATCCTTTGGGTCTAGTTTAGATTTATACAGTTCTGCGTAAAATTCAACCATAGTTTGCGGAATATCCTTGGGGTCAGTGGTGATTGTGCCGTCCCCAGCCCTAATTTTGGTAATTATGGGAGGTGTGGATTGTTCTCTGGTAAGCATTGCTAACAATCTACCAGCTTTCTCCCCCTGTTGCAATATCTTGGCTTTTACGAATAGGTGTTTATACTGTGACTTTTCCCACATGATATTGGCATATATTTCTTGCAGTTGCTTTAATTGGGAATAATGAAGGGGTGAGGGGTTAATTGTCAAAAGGTTCTCAGCCTGCAAAATCTCCTGCTCCACCGAGGTTTGGAGTTGTCTTGCTTTTAATGTGTAATAATCTCTTTATTCAGTTACCCCCTGAGGAATGGCTTAAAGGTATCGCAGAGGAGATTGACATCAGTGGTTTGGGAATTATTAGTAAAAAATTCTTGTATTGCCGTTTCGTGTCCCTTATTATTATCAAGGATTGTCAGCCAGATAGGATTCAATGCCCACCTTACATTCTGTTTATCCCCATTCACATTAATAACTTATTCCCCTTGGTAGGTATGAGGCACCTTTTACATTGATTATAGCAGAGTCATTGGAAAAAGCTAGATCAGTTCTGGACAGGACAGAATGGGATGCTGAAAAGCACGAATATTGCTTAGTGAGAGGGTAAAAATGCCTCCAAATTTCGGTAAGGCCAGTCCCCCGGGTGAGATCTGCTAGGTTTGACTATTGATCCACTCCCTCAAACGCTCTTATCCGCGCACCCTGTCCATCTTAGCATTTAGGAGGGTATTAAAATCACCTGCTGCTATAACCCTTGCATGCGGATATTTAACAACAAATTGCAATAATTGCAAAACACAAGCGGAGTCATATGGAGGTGGGATATCCAAATTTGCTATAATATACTCCTGATGGTGAATTTTAGCATGAAGAAATAGGAATCTGCCCCTTACATCAGATTGCAGGTGGAGCAGTTGAAAAGGCACATGCGTAGATGCCAAAATCGCAACACCTGAGGAGTGTGAGCTTTATGTGGCATGGAAGTGCCAACCCACCCATGGTTTCTTTAGTGCCAATGTCTTACTCCCTGTGAGATGGGTTTACTGAAGCAACGCAATACAACATTTTTATGCTTTAGGTGATCCATGACTAGCCTACGTTTAATGGGGCAGTTGAGGCCCCTCACGTTCCAGCTTAAAAGTGTTAAAGTCATTGTGGATCATAATTGGATAAGGGCCGCCTATGTCTACAAGAATCATACCTCCCAATCACATCACTCATGAACAAAGCATAGTAGTCACTTGAACCAATAACAATACTAACAAGCCTAAACTCCCTGTACCTCCCACCTCCTCTTCTACCTTCCTCCCAACATGTAGGTAGAATTTGTCCTATAACTCATAGAATAACAAACTGGGGTGACCAGTGCAGTGCGCTTGAGAAGCGCTGTGAACTGAAAGAACTGTAGGATGCTCCTGTAGGTGCCCACTATCTTAGGCCCGTAAAAAAAGAAAACAACAGACCTTAGCCCCATTTCAAAATAATGCAGTTGTTGAACCCTGTCCGCCAATGGCAGGCTTACATCTTCCAGATCACCGATACGCTGTTCCGCGATCTTTGCCCGCTCCCGAATCTTTTGCATATTGTGACGAATAATGGACAAGTCCACCTTAATCTCCTCGGTTTTTGAGCTGATTAAAGTGGTGCAGGTGTCTCCCCACCGTACCATAAGCCTGAAAAATATTCTGGACTACAATGGGTTCTAACAAAGGTAAAAATCTGCTTCCTTAGATAGCCTTTGAAGAAACTGCAACAAATAAATGGAAAATTTTTATGGACTAATGTGGGTTTTAACCTTAACTTAGGTTTTCTTATGTAGCTTGTAAAGAAATTGCCTCTGCGTCAAATACATGGAAATTTTCTAGACTAACTTGGCTTCTAGTAGTGGTCAACATAGGTTTCCTAAAGTAGCTTGTGAAGAAATAGCCTCTGCTATAAGTGCCTGGAAAAGATTAGACGGTAACGTTGGTTCCAACAGAGGTCAAATTAAATCTGTTTAAGCAGTCTTTGAAGAAATTGCCCTGTATCAAAAGCACAGAAAATATTCTGGACTACAGTGGGTCCTTAGATAGCCTTTGAAGAAACTGTCTCTGCACCAAATAATTGGAACATTTTCTGGTTCTAACAGAGGTCAAATATAGGTTTTCATAGGAAGCTTGTAAAGAAATTGCCTCTTTACCATAAGCCTGGAAAATATTATGGACTACAGAGGGTTCTAACAAACGTCAATATAAGTTCCTTAGGTAACCTTTGAAGAAACTGTCTCTGCATCAAAAAAATGGAACATTTCGGGCCTAATCTGGATTTTAACAGGTGTCATCTTTGCTTTCCTTAGGTAGCTTGTAAAGAAATGTCCTCTGCATCAAATGAATGGAAACTGTTCTATAATAACTTGGCTTCTAATTGTGGTCAACTTAGGTTTCCTAAGGTAGCATGCTAAGAAATGACCTCTGCACTAAGTGACGGGAAAAAAATATAGGCTGAAATCGGTTCCAACAGAGGTCAATTTAAATATCCTTCTGTAGTCTTTCAGGGAATTCTCCTGTACCAGGAAAATATTCTGGACTATTAGTTCTAGTAGACTTTGAAGAAACTGCCTTTACACCAAATACATTTAAAATGTTCTAGAGTCTAGACTAACTTGGCTTCTAATAGTGGTCACATTAAGTTTTCTTAGGTAGCTTGTGAAGAAATGGTCTTATGTAGTCTTTGAGGAAATTGCCCTGTACCATAAAACTGGAAAATATTCTGGACTAATGGTTCTATTAGCCTCTGAGGAAACCGTCTCTGCACCAAATAAATGGAAAATGTTCTGGATTAACTTGAGTTCTAACAAAGTTCAACCATAGGTTTTGTTAGGTGGCTTTTGAAGAAAAATATTCTGGACTATGGTGGTTCTAAAAAAAGTCAACATAAGCTTCCTTAGGTAACCTTTGAAGAAACTCTGTAGTCTCTGCACCAAATAATTGGAAAATTTCCAGGACTAGCATTGGTTCTAACAGGGATCACCTTATGTAGCTTGTAAAGAAAGCGCCTCTGCGCTAAATAAATGGAAAATTTTCTAGACTAACTTGGCTTCTAGTAGTGGTCAACGTAGGTTTCCTAAAGTAGTTATTGAATAAATGGCCTCTGCACTAAGTACCTGGAAAAAGTTAGAAGCTAACGTTGGTTATAAAAATACATGGAAAAGATCTAGACAAATGTGGTTTCAACTTAACTTTCCTTACATGGTGTTTGAAAAAGTTTTCTCTGCACCAAAAGGCTAGAATATGCATTTGCTTAAATGTGCCTTCACATGTGAAAATGCAAGGAATGTGTATGGACTACATAGACTTTGGGGGATAGTTAAAGTAGCAGGTCTACCTTTAATGAGGGTTTTATGCGGAACTGACTACGAGGAATTCTGCAGGCCCACAACTGCACTTATGATCATAAATGACCCTTTTTGTTTCCTCTCCCTCCTGCCTACAGATTTTACCCTTTGGGCCAAAAAGAGATAATGCATTTTTTTTTTTGTTAGTCAACTTATGACTTTTATTACCTTCATAATGTGGTCTGGGGTAATTTCAGACCAGATTCAACCTGTTAAAGAATTGTCTGGTGGATATAGCATACAAGTAAACATACTTTTACGGGTGGAATTTAAGCACCCATACACAACCACAGGAGACGGGGACAGACGATACCAGCAACATTATGAAGGTGGCTGCCATTGCTATGTGTGGAACATGGATAAGGTGGCTAACGCATAAGATTCTTGCAGAGCAAATACCTTTGCTTTGCCAAAAACAGTTTGTCCACCTCTTATTCTCAAATACTTCTACAGCAAACAGTTATCACCTGCCATAAATCATAGGCTCTGAGTCCAACCCCATTCATTACAAGTCCCAACAGAGAGCTTAGTGTGTCAAGTCCTGGTTTTATGGTCATGTCTTGTGACCTTATTCAAGACACTCTTGTTTCTTTTCTTGAAGAAGCACCTATAATTAGCCAGCAATGTGTAAGTGGTGGGAATGGTCTTGACTCCATGCGCTACAATGCAAGTTATTCAAGGATAATTTATTATATAACTAATTCTGTGACTACTCATAAAAAAAAGTCTTTACTGCCACAAAACAACTGAGTCAATGGCTACAAAGATAACCTTGCCTGTTATGCGGAGTATTATTGCATACCATAGTACATTTCATAATGGGCTTGTCCAAGTATCCATTAAACAGCTGCAGATTGTATTTATAGGTACGACGCTCTGAGACACTTTAATTTGAGGTGCAAATACAGTGTCCCGGGAATGTGTTGATGGGCCAATTGCTTCAGCTGGGCAAGCTATATTGAGAGAGTGATAGACTTCTAAAGTGTAATAATATATCAGCAATGTATCAGGTTCAAAAATTTTCCCTATGCATGGGCTGGTGTATCATGGCTGAGCAAGGCAGAGGTTAGCAGACTGTGGCGCCAGCCCACCATACCACTGATGACCAGCTAGAGGTGGGTTGGGGGAATGCTTAGTTGGTGCCTTGGAGCAAATGTAGTTACGGTAAAATTCGGGGTGAACGGTAGGGGAGGAGGGTCTCATTTTTTGTTTGAGGAGGCTACAAATAGACGGCATTTCAGGGGTCAGCTTATAACGATTGAACTTATTTTTGTCAGTTGGTCTCTTTTTGAGGAGACTAAGCCCTCCTAAACCATCAGTATTCTCCACCTATGTTAATTCACTATAAAATAAGCTTGAAACTAAAGCCAGATGACTGATAAGGTAATGTTCTTCTATATCTGTACCTTTATAATAAATTTAGGAGCAAATGTTCAGCCACAAAAAGGGGCTTGAACCTACTCAGTTTGTAGCACGAGAAATAAATGTAAAATCTGCTGTCCCTAAACTTACAACAGACCCAAAATAAATTGTACATGTTTAGGATCCATTATCTGGAAAACCCATTATCCATAAAGTTCTGAATTGTAGAAAGGCCATCTCCCATAGACTCCATCTTAAACAAATAATTCACATTTTGAAAAATGATTTCCCTGTTAAAAAAATGAAACAGTACCTTGTACTTGAACCCAACTATGACTAAGTGCCAGCAAGGCACGAAACGCCTAAGGCTCTTTTGAGACGTTGTTTTGCTACATGAAATACTTTTTTAACTGCATCAATTAATGGAGTGTGGTCCGGTTTGTGCCAGCCTATCACTACATATTAACATAAGATATAATTAAGCCTTATTGGAGGCAAAACAATCCCAAAGGGTTTTTTTACAAATTATTTTTTTGTGCGAGATCAAAATTACGGAAAGACACCTTATCTGTAAAATTCCCAGGCCTCGAGCATTCTGGATAACAGGTCCCATACCTGTTCCAAGCAGAGATCCATATCAGCTATGTTCATTAAAATTCTGCTTCCCCTTCTCATGGGGCCATCATTAGTCCTATGGAGACTCACTTGATCCCATGTCTGAAGGCCAAGGTGTTTCTTGCCAAGGATAAACCTATGGATGCAAAAGAGAGTCCCAAACCACCCAACAATGACACAAAAATAGAAGACTCTGGGCATCTCTCAGTTGATCAATTGTTTAATATTTAATTAGAAAAGTAGGATGTCCAACCTCAACAGGAAATCCCAAATTCATATAATTATCCTTTGGAATTAAATCTATTACGTATCACACCAGAAAACAATTCTCCACCGGTATATATTTTTTTTTTTCCGGAGAACCTTGTCATCAGCAGTGACAGGTGGATTTTCAGCACACATTTGAGTGTTTTCAGGACAAATTCTGCCGCTGGTAACAGACAGTTTCCATTAACACTAATGACAGGCTTCTCAGCAGGATTCAAGCACTTCTCGGGCTGCTGCCAGAGAATACATCCGGTGAGACATGAACCTGAGTATAAACTACTGTATGGAAAGTACTGAATTCTCAATGGTATCAATGGAGAAACCTTATAAACACCTAGGGGCAGATTAACCAAAGAGTGAATTGTCGCCAGAGACCGATTCGCACACATCGCACCACTTCACCAGGCGCAAATTCGATACTACTATGCTAATTCACTAATATGCGAAGTTGCACCCGGGCACCGAACGCTGCCGACTTTTCACTATCGTTACTTCAGCAGTGTGAGTATTTCATAGTGAAGATGAGCTAGCGTTCGTTTGTGCCTAGCGAAAATTCGCTAGTGATCTTGCGCTTAGGTCAATTTGCATACGGCGAGTAATTTAAAGTTGTATGGAGGTCTTTTTTTTTTGTTGGTGCAAATGCTTGAAGTTACCACTTTTTCTTACAAATGTCCAGGGAACCTTAAAGTGCACCAATCATGAACAAAATCATTTACTAAGTAAATACACTATGTGAAAGTTCAAGAAATCCGATTTTTAAAACAGTTAGAATTGTTTGTATAATGTAAATGATCAGCTCACTATTCCTTCTGCAAGATCTTCCCTATCGCCACTGCAGTTCTAGCTGAGGCAGCCATCTTGGATTTCACTGGCTCCTCCTACCTATATCTTCCCAGCCAACTGTAGCTCTGAAATCTCGCACATGCTCAGTTGAAATTCCTTGTTGCTTATCAACCCTTCTAAGCTATTTTCAAATCAGCCAAACCTGTGTGTTAGCTGCTGTTCAGTAGTGCTGCCACCTGCTGGAAGTTAGTGTGTGCCCTTCATTTGCATAATAACATCACCAGCAGGGGACAAGATAGGGAAATCTCCTGATACTTCTAGTGGAGGAGTTTACTTAAACAAGGCATTCTGGGTACAATACTCAAAGCAGTGTTACAATCTGAGCATGCTCCTGAAATTTGCATATTATAGTCTCTGTTATAGTCTCAGTATGGCCTCCCTCAATGAAAGAACCCATTTGACAAAGTAAGGGATTTTTTAAAACCTGCAGTTTTTTTCAAAAAACTATATGTAGTTTGATTAAACGTGTTTAGCTTGTACTGGTCAGATTGTTAATATGTGTTTGATTTTGGCTGTGATAGGTGCCCTTTAATAAAGACAAGTGAATTTATATAATGCCCTACACATGAGCCCACTGTAAAATGAATGTTCCATATGTTATAAAATGTGCGGAGAAAACCGGTCAGGACTTTTGCCGGCATTCCCGCTTCAAAAAAGGAAAAGCAGCCAGCGTTTTTGGAACTTTAATGCATTTTCAGCTCACAGGCTATGATGTAAGTGACAGAAGATTGAGGAAAATCAGCTTCTTTTTAGCACTTCGTCTGGTCTGAGGTGGCGAAGTCAACTCTGGCGAAAGAGGTAACGTTCAGTAAAATCGACATTTTAATGAATTTGTGGAGTATTGACCTTTCGCCAGAGTGAAAAGTCGTCTGGCGATAGAGTTTGAACGAACGCTAGTGACGGCCTCTTTCGCTAGGAAATTGGCACCTGCGCCTGTTATTGAATTGCCAATGTCCCTGTGGATGTGATTTCTGGCAAAAAGTCGCTAGCGTTAGCCACTTTGCTATTTAGTAAATCGCTATTTAGTAAATCTGCCCCCAGAGTAAAACAGATGATTCCACCTCATTCATCTGTGTGTGCCTGCAAACAGCTAGGCAAAATGCAATCTTCCTGCAATTACTGCATTATTTTCATATAATACCGTTACTCAGTAATTCAGAGAAGTCAAAACATAGTCAAATATACCAATTAGTGGGGTTTATTCCTAAATGATTTTAGTTCAAAAACCAAACCTCTTCAAAAGGAATCTATCACAAAAATGACAATTTCATTTAAACTTTATCTCAGTGAAATAAGACACTTTCTAAATATATTCACTGAAAAATTCTATACTGTTAGGGGCAGATTTACTAAGCTCGAGTGAATAGTTTGAATGTCATAAAGTTTGAATGTAGAAGTCAATTTTTGGGTACTTCGACCATCGAATAGGCTATATTCGACCATTCGATTCGAACGAATATACACATCAAGTAGCATCAATGGAAAATATCGCTCCTTTGGGATCAGAGAAAGGACACAAACTCTCTCCTATATTCCTCCAGTTAGATTGTATTACATCCGCAATATTCCTGAAGGAACACAGCACAGAGCCGTGGACGCAGTCACATTGCAAGTCCTGCAGTTGAATTCCCAACACTTTACAGTAGAAATAAAGCTAATTTTTTCCTCTAGGGCAGTGATCCCCAACCAGTGGTTCAGTATATGTTACTCACCAACCCCTTGGATGTTGCTCCCAGTGGCCTCAGAGCAGGAGCTTATTTTTGAATTCATGGCTTGGAGACAAGTTTTGTTTGTATAAAAACCAGGTAACATAGTAACATAGTAAGTAAGGTTGAAAAAAGACACATGTACATCGAGTTCAACCTTTTTCTTTTTTTTTTTTATTAACTACCTATCTGCCAGTTGATCCAGAGGAAAGCAAAAAAAACCCATATGAAGCCTCTCCAATTTGCCTTAGAGGGGGAAAAATTCCTTCCTGACTCCAAAATGGCAATCGGACTAGTCCCTGGATCAACTTGTACTATGAGCTATCTCCCATAACCCTGTATTCCCTCACTTGCTAAACACCATCCAACCCCTTCTTAAAGCTATCTAATGTATCAGCCTGTACCACTGATTCAGGGAGACAATTCCACATCTTCACAGATCTCACTGTAACAAACCCCTTCCGAATATTTAGGCGGAACCTCTTTTCTTCTAATCGGAATGGGTGACCTCGTGTCCAAACAGAGTCTTTCAACATGCTTGTGTTGGGCATCCATGCTCTAGTACCACTCTACAAACTGCTTATTGCCCTACACTGTTATTGACCCTAGTTCCCTGAACTGCCAATATATAGTCCCGGTTAGTTGGGTTCTGGATTGCTTTATATCTTATTATCCACTTGTTTCCCAGGAGGGCTGTACAATCAGACATCAATATATATTTTAATTTTATCATAAGTAAACATTCAACATTTATAAAAATACGATCTAAAAAAAGGCCTAAAAATAAACAGTACTGTTGAAATCAATGTATTGTTTACACAATCCCCCTCCTGTTGGACTATGTGGTGGGACTTATTTATTCTCACTCTCCAGCGCATAGTCAAGAGCTTTGAATGACTAACTGCACACCAAGGTGGTGCTCTGTTTGTACTCTCTTGTATAACACATGTCTATTGAGTAAATGCAGGCTCTGTGCATAGGTGAGAAGTTTCCCTTTAATATACGGTATATATTCCTTCGGCAAATGCTCGGCATAATGCTCTCAAAATATTACTGATGTGTGTCGGCACACTGGGAAATATGTACTGTATGTAGCTCTAAATCATTGGGCTGAGGATCTGTCCACAGGGAAGTATGAGGATCTGGACAGTAATAGAAGGAGAATGTGCTCCGGGAATACCACACTGGGCAATGAAGAAAAGCAGGAATGAATAATGATATTCTACATACTGATGAGTTATACAGGGTACTCTGTATATTGACTCGGCAATGGAACAAAAGCACATTGTATAGTGGAAAAGAATATGAAAACATATAGCACAGAGGTAGGGGCCCAAGCCGAGGGCTAGTAAATTTGAAAAATTTGGAGTGACTGTTAAATACCATATATTTATATTTCTTTTATTATTATAACCTGACCAAATGTCAGGCCAGAAAGGGTGCTGAATCCAAAAATTTCAAAACTGTCAGAATTCTGGAATTTAGAACAATTTTAGAATTTTAGAACAATACATTACGGGCTGTGCCCGGTCATACATAACAGTGCTGGTATTAGGGATGCACCGAATCCACTATTTTGGATTCGGTCAAACCCCCGAATCCTTTGCTAAAGATTCGGCCGAATACCGAACCGAATCCGAACCCTAATTTGCATATGCAACTTAGGGATGAGAAGGTGAAACCATTGTTTACTTTCTTGTTTTCTGACAAAAAATTGCGAGATTTCCCTCCCCGCCCCTAATTTGCATATGCAAATTCGGTTCGGCTGGACAGAAGGATTCGGCCGAATTCTAATCCTGCTGAAAAAGGCCGAATCCTGGCCGAATCCCAAACCGAATCCTGGATTCGGTGCATCCCTACCAGGTATTGCTCAAAAAATGAATTTAGTGGGCAGGGAAGAACCAACTGACATTTCTCTGGTAAGTTATAAGCAGAACAACATCACGAAGCCTTCCTCTGCTCTCTGTCTCAATTTTCTGATGACTCTGGCCAAAATGAACAGCAGGTGACGCTGTTGTTTAAATTCATTATATTAGCAGTGTAAAAACTGATAATATTGCTGAAACTAAAAAACAAAATAGCCGAAGTGCTGTTGAGGCTGAGGACTTCCAAGGTAATTTTCTCAAAGATATGACCTGTGCCGTGAGTAATGTTCATTAAGTCCATTAAGTCCAACAGACCTTAGTTTAGAAAGCAGTCGTATCTGGGGCTTTATATCAAACGAGTTTTTAAATGTCTTTCTCTTCTTTCCTATTAACTTCTTTACTTCTATATTAAGCCACATTTGGTGTTTCTTGGAGCTTCTATATTTAATTCATAAGGGAATAATTTTGTCTGTTTTTTTTCTGGTTGGCTCCTCAACAACTTTTGCCATAAAATTGTCATGCAGCAAATTTCTCAACGTTACTCATGGCACAGGTCATATCTTTGAGAAAATTACCTTGGAAGTCCTCAGCCTCAACAGCTCTTCTGCTATTTTGTTTTTTAGTTTCAGAGATATTATCAGTTTATATACTAGTCTTGAGCTGTATTAAAAGGGGCATTGATTCAGGGGAGGAGGGGGTCATTCTTCCACTGTATAGAGCACTGGTAAGGCCCTATAAAGAATATGCCGTACAGTTTTGGTCTCCATCACTCAAACAGGACATTACTGAATTAGAGAGGGTACAGAGAAGGGCAACTAAGTTGGTAAAAGGTATTGAAAATCTTAGCTATGAGGAAAGATCCAAATTGGGGATGTTCACTCTGGAGAAGAGGCGCTTAAGGGGTGATATGATAACTATGTATAAATATATAAGGGGATCATATAATAATCTCTCTAATGCTTTATTTACCAGTACGTCATTCCAGCTGACACGAGGTCACCCATTCCGATTAGAAGAAAAGAGGTTCCGCCTAAATATTCAAAGGGGTTTGTTACAATGAGAGCTGTGAAGATGTGGAATTGTCTCCCTGAATCAGTGGTACAGGCTGATACATTAGATAGGTATAAGAAGGGGTTGGATGGTGTTTAGCAAGTGAGGGAATACAGGGTTATGGGAAATAGCTCATAGTACAAGTTGATCCAGGGACTGGTCCCATTGCCATTTTGGAGTCAGGAAGGAATTTTTTCCCCCTCTGAGGCAAATTGGAGAGGCTTCAGATGGGTTTTTTTGCCTTCCTCTGGATCAATCAGCAGTTAGGCAGGTTATATATAGACTTAAATGGTTGAACTTGATGGACGTGTATCTTTATTCAAACTAACTTACTATGTTACTATGTTTCATGAATTTGTGTGCATGTCCTTTTAGAACATGGTATATAAACATGATATTATGCGCCTTGTGGTATAGTTGTACTACAGCACAGTGACTTTATAGATACCAAATGCTTTCAGATTGAAATTTTGCTTTAGTTTTGCTGCAAAAAAATGCACTTTGGTTAAAGATACAGTAGCCAGAGTTATGCCAAGATGATCTCTCAGGCTACCCCTGATAATCAACCCTTTAGCTTTACTAATAGGTGGCATATGAGTAAGGTAGCTTAACATTGAGTTTGTTTTTGGATTTTGGTGGGGGCATCTGCATGTCAGTATGAAAAGCAAGTTAAACCTGGGCTCAGAAGGAGAACAATGGGCACCCACATTACATTAGCAATTTGGTTGTGCAATCTATCCCCAAAGGACCCATAGACATCATGGATATGCAGCTCAGAAAGTTTTCTGCTAAAAGCTATGGTAAAATACCCATTTTTTTGTTACATTTTTTTGTCTAGTGACAAATCAATTGCCCCTACCTCAATATTTAGGTGGTCCAAAATTAAAAGGTGGTGGAGGTCAAGCTTATTTGCTTATAATGTTATAAGCTAATGGGGGACAGCCTGAAGGCCAGTTAGGGGGAGATTTGGGGTGAGTGCTTATTTGTGCCCTGGGTACCCCCCGAGAACTATTGCAGGGTGACTGTTACCCCAATGTTTCTATATATCTGTAACCTTGTTATGAGCTAAGGGGGCCCAGCCTGAAGGCCCATTATGTTGATATACAATATGAAGTGAGTATATGTTGCCCTGGATCCTCCTGTAACGGTTTATTAAGTAATAGGCCATGAGCAAATGTTGCAAATGTTGCAAAACTATAGAGAGAGGCTGATGGTTAGGCAAACATTAGTAAGCAACTAATCATTCTGGGTCCGTTATATAATATATAAAGCCATATAACACCATATAAATAAAAAAATCATACAAAGAATACTAAAATATAGAGGTTCTGGAAAAAAAGTTTTTTATATGCCATATTCATATTATGCGCAAGCAAAACTTGTCCAATACCTGTAGAGTCATTAAGACTGAAGGAGATCCGTACAGGTTTATCAGCAGGTATCCTTGCTGTGGTGATCATGTGTGCCGCCGAGCTTGTCTTTTGCTTTCTTAGATGTTGTATTGCTAAATAAGAAACAGAAACATAAAAGTGGTGTCATGTTATTGATGCAACTTTAGAAAAAGGAGAATGCTGGGAGGTGGTATAGGGGACCAAGTGGGACACTGCCATTTCAATATGTGTTTATGAGAAATATCTTATTCTCAGAGTGATATGATGACTACGTATTGATACAGACGGATTATATATGGGTACATATACACATTATAAACACATATATAAACAATGTTGATTAGCTGCTAGACCGAAGTAAAGAACTAGAGATGCTACACATGATAGATGGACGGATAAAAAGTTATAGATAAATGATAGATTTTCCTTTCAGTCCTTTGAATCTGTATGTTGGTACAGACTGGGAACGTACCTCCCAATGGTCTTGGTTTTTCCAATGACAGTCCTGGTTTGGGGACTGGAAAATGGGCAGTGTTGGTGGCTTGGGTGGGTGAGATGGGTGGGAGGCACTGGTCGCAATTTTCAAATTTAGAATGTTGGATGGAGTGTGAGAAGTGGCATCAAGTAACAACAAACATGGCCTACCAGGGGAGTAACTACCGAAGAAGCAGACCCTGTGGCTGTAGGGGGCCCAGGAGGTAAAGGGGGATCTATGATGCCCAAATAAAGAGCGATTTCAACATATATTAGTAAAACGGAACAACCTCTGGATATGTTGGGGCCCGAAAATGAATTTGCTGTGGGGTCCTACCCACTGCCACCTTATTCCATATTCTCCCTGTTTCATATATTATTTCTTTACATTTCTAACCAAACTGATAACTGGCCCTTGTTGGGCACTAACTGCTATTGTGCTTTTACCTAGTGCCAGACTCACACTGGGGGAGATGCAAAAATATCTGCCAGGATTCTAATGTTCTAGTAAAGGGAAATGACCAGATCTATTGTTTCAAAGAGGAGGCCTGTAAGGGTGGTGATACACGCTCTTCTTCGGGCGAATAATCTCCCCGAAAATCGCCGGCGGGATGGCACTCAGAGTACTTCATTTTCTGAATTCACCAGAAGTTGCTTTGCGAGGAAACTTCGGGCAACTTCGGAAAATGAAGTGATCTGAGTGCCATCCCACCAGCAATTTAAGTTCTAGCCAGTGGGAAGGCTTTTTGGGGAGATTAGTCACCGGAACAAGAGGAGATTTGTCGGCCTGGAATCTTAGTGTGTCGCCACCCTAAATGATGACTGCTGATGGCTGCTATGGGTTACTAGGTGTCTTGGTTCCTGTTAACACATTCCCTAACCCCATGGTTTATTACAAGAAGATCCTGCTCCTTCTTTAGTTTTTATATATCATGGATGAATTTCAGGGGGCAAGTAGGCTTTGTGTAGCCTTCATGTGCATTTATATAGATCCCAGCCTGCCCATGGGCTCCTGAGTTCTTTTGTAGTCAACCCATTGTATAAAAATAGCTGGACAGGACTGATCTAGAACACAATCAACACCATATTATTGTTCCACAAACCATGGACACAACCCCTACTCAAGACACATGCTGAGTATTAGATCTAAGGTGTGCATAGCCTTTTGGGGCCAAAACTGCCAAAATAGGGGCAGATTGACAACACATTCTTAACAGCAGGCAACACATAAGGAACATAAGGGCCCATAAACTGAAGACCCTTAATAAATTGGACCTTATTCATTGTAAACATCTACATGTAAACACTAATTGTATACAATCACACATATTACTACGGCAACTGCGTTTCCAAATAAAGAAAGAATTAACAGAGCAGGTGGTGAAAAGTTTGTCTGCCGTCAAATCCCCTGAAACCGGATCCCACAATAAAAGGCAAACAGCTTACTGGCACCAGTAAAGTTTCAAACTGGCATCAGGGCAGTAACCCATAGCAACCAATAAGGTTTTATCAGTTTAGTGCAGAGTATGTGGTTGGTATTTTAATTTACGCTTTCCATGTTCTCTGTTTTCTGCTTTGTACACCTGAATTAAACTGAATTGAAATTGGTTTAAAACTTTCCAGAACTGTGAAAAAAAAAGTCAGAGGTCCTGGTAACCAATTCACTAGTCAGACCTCTCATTTTAAATCTTTCTCTAAAACATATGAAAACTTAGGATTCGTCCACCCTCAAAATAGCCCAACAGACATAAAGTAAAATAAATAGCAAATCCCAATTTACATAGAAAAGGACTTTCTACGAGACCTTCTACTTAACTCCATCTAAGGTTTTAGCAGGGTTGCCAGGTCGAATTTTCAAAATCAGCTACAAAACCAGCCCAGAACTAGCCAAGAGGCACTTCAGAAGTAGCCCAAAAATAGCACAATATGTGCAGTGAAAAAAAGTCTAAAAAATATATGAAAATATGTCTTTTCAGATTTTTCCATGAAGCAAAATGGGACAGATTTGTAACTACAAAGGGGAGCCCAGGAAGTATAGGGGCCCCATAATACATATACAATATCAATAAATATTGGTAAAACAGGTCAACCTCTTGACATTTTGGTGGCCAGCAGATTTTTGCTCCAAAATTGTCTGATTTTGGTGGCCAGCAGATTTTTGCTCCAAAATTTTCTGATTTTGAGCAAAGTCACTGGAAAATGCAAGAATGCTTAAGAGTGCCGGGAAAATTGGGTACAGAGCCCCAAAATCTGGGAACGCCCGACTTCTACACATGCCAGCCCCATTGCATACTGGGTATTGTAGTATTACATTAAACTTGCCAGCTGGCAAATTGTTAAACAAAAACTACATTACCCAACATCCATTGGGAGACGCAGGCTTAGCACATTAGGGCAAGAAAAAACTTTAGCTGGTTTCCAAAACACAAACCAGCCAAAGGACCAATAAATAGCCCAAATCCATGCCTTGGCTAGTTTGTACTTTCAAAACCCGCCTGGACTTTAAATTTGTAGCCCATGTTGGCTGGAAAACTACCAACCTGGCAACCCTGGGTTGCAGTTACATTGATTCTTCATTATGGGGGGGACTTTATTTCTACAAATCCCTTCCGACTGTGAGTGCCAGTGAATTGGGGACATAATCTCTCCGCTGACTCTATACTGTAAGAAGGTATGAAAACATGCAGAATGACAACCCTTGTTAAAGGGGAACTATTGCGGAAATTCACTGTTCCTCTCTCAGCACCTGTTTCTCTTCATTCTGCCTTCTTCAGGCAGTTGGGTATCAGATAGTCATTGACAGTTTGATCCAATATATCTTATAGGAGGACCTCCTTTCCTAGTAGATGAATTAGATCTTATTCAAATAACTGATTCCAGTACAGACAAAATCACCGCCTTTTGCACAAATTCTGCATGTAGAGAGACATGATGTCTGGTGATTTTAATAGAGTGAGCTCTAATACATCTTCTTGGCAAAAGGAGACCCCCTTATAAGATATATTGGATCATTCATCTGACACTCAACTGCTGCATGAAGAGAGAATGAAGGGAAACAGATGCTGAGAGAGGAATAGTGAAGATAAACTTGATTATTTCAGAAATGGTACAGAATTTTTAATTGATTGTATTTAGAAAGTTTTTTATTTCAGTATGATGAAGCTTATATTAAATTTTCATTTACGCGATCGTTCCTCTTTAAACAAATGTCATCCAAATAACCTCACTGCTTATCAATGTGTTTTTCAGCCGCTTAATAAAACAGGAACACGCAAGGGCTGTGCTTAATCTGATATTCTCATGATGCTGGTTGCAGGAACTTTTTACTTTTGATATAACTGTCAGGGTGAAACGCGTCGGGCAGCGCACTACCCAACGAGATTTGGGAATCGGTGTCACTCTCAGCAGAAACAGAAGCCACTCAGATGATATTGGCTTAGAGCACTGCTGATCCCCACTTAGCCCTTCTATCTCGTGTACCCTCTGCCAACAAGGTCCCCTGTGTCTGTCGCACGTTGGAGGCACACCGCCTGTGCATAGCTACAAAGTAACCTCATGGGGATGACCGTGTCTAGGCAGGAGCCTAACGAGCAGCTCCGTTACTCAAACAACAACTGTTCCACATGCACACTGGCACTTGTTTATTTGTAAAATCTGTATCAGAACGCAGATTAAGTGATATTACAGCCTCGGCGGTCTCCGCAGCTGTCATCTTACCTCACTCAGCTGGGTGTGTGGTGCCCTTGGTTAATCCTGGGTCACAGCCGCTGCCTTGGCTGCTCTTTGGGTTTATGAAGTAAAGTGACGAATAGAAGCAAAAGGAGCACCTGCTACATAGCAGCACACTGACAGGCCCTGAGAGACTTGGACAGCTGTCAGAGAGGCATAGGGCTACCTGCAATTTGAATAAAGTTTGTTTCCCCCAAGGGACTTCTCTCTTTCTCTCTGCTTTGCCTCCTGGCTTCTTCTGCCTTTCCTCTCTCACTTAATGGCTTGCCATGCTTCAGGGATCATTCTCTCCGACGGAGGCTTTAAAAAAAAGTGACAGAGCAGAAGAGTTCAAGGCTTTTAATTCATTAGCCCCGGCCAACCTAAAATACAAACGGCCTTACTTCACAGTTCAAGAATGTTTTCTGCACGGGCCAATCAGGGTCGGTGTCTATTCCAGCAAACTGGCAAAGATAGTGTGACTACAGTCAGCAAAAATGTCCGCTGCTCCAATCAGCCGCACAGATGACAGAGCCCACTGGGACTGGCAGCAGGTTATAGAATAAGAGTTTTTTTTTTTTTTTGCCAACAAAGTCAGCACTTGGGAGCAGAGTCTGTACTTTTGTACATCCGAAACGCAAGGGTCATTGGGGGGATCATAAACAAGGAATGAATATATGCGTTATCCGTAGGATCTGAAAATGTAATACTAAGCCACATTCACTATACGTATTCAGGGATTTATACTGTAAATGGCACTGCCATTAAAAGCAGCATTTGTTTATCCCTTTCTGTTCTCTGGTTGTGACTTCTGAAACAATGTAGCACAAATGAGTTCTCCTTCAGAATAGTGATGGGTAAATTTATGCGCCAGGCGTGAAATCGCTATGAATTTCCACTTTTTTTACGCCGGCAGCAATTCAGACTCCGGCAACGATTAATGGACGCCCGTTGACTTTAATGAGCTCCAACTTTGACACCAGAGTCCATTTTAATGCCGACAAATTGTCACCAGCGGCAAAATCTGTGTTTCGCTAATTTTTCACCCAATTTGCGAATTTCGTGGGAAATGGAGAAGCAATTTGCCCATCACTACATCAGAACTGTTAATCGGCAGGTTTCTGTTACATAATTATGATCAGATTAATGCACAGGCTAAGCTATAGCCTAGGGGCCCAGTGTGATCAGGAGCCCATCTAGCTTTTTTACCATTATAATTCTACTTTCTTTTCTTGGAAAATGTATTTTTATTTTGTGCTGTTTGGGTCTGGTCGGGCGCATCTGCTGGGAGAAGAAGACAAGGCAAGGCACATGCATGCAAATCCAGTGACATCACTGGCACACCCCAACAGGGTCGGACTGAGGGGCCCAGGGCCCACTGGGGCTTCTGCCTCAGGGCCCACCCCCCGTACTCCGAGGGCTGCTGCCTCACTGCCTCCCATGCTTCCACCCCCCGCCGCGCACATAAGCAGCGGCACGGTTGCTGGACAGAAGGCCCTGAGGCAGTAGCCCTGGGAACAAATCTGGGCCCACTAGAGCCGGGTTTTTTCTCAGCGTCTCGCAGGCCCAGTCCCCTGCATCCGACCCAGTGAAGAATGCTCGGGTGCACACGTGCCTGGATTTGCACACATCTGGACCCAACAGTAGCCAAGAAGGGGATCTGGGTGGATGTAGCCTAGGGGCCTCATGTGTCATTAATCTGCCATTGATGAGCTGCCCTGGCCAACAAAACTTTTTATTCAAAGCCCCAATGCTTTCTCCAAAAGGTGCATTGTTTCTAAAAGTGCAGACTAAAGTTGGCCATACGTGGGCCGATAAAAGCTGCCGGCAGACTGAGTTGCCAGCTTATTAGCCCTCCGACTGGCTTCACTGATCAATGTTGATCGGACAGGACTAAAAATCCCGTCGAATCGCGGCTGCATCTTTTTGTTCATGCAGTCCTGCGATCCGACCCTCCGTTACCCTTCGTTATGATCCGATCGTTGGGCCCTAGGGCCCGCGATGAATCAGCCTGATATTGCCCACCTCAAGGTGGACATATAAGGGAGAGATCCGCTCATATGGCGACATCGCCAAACAAACGGATCTCTCAGTGTATGGCCACCTTAAGAGAACATAGGCCTCATTTACTATATGCACAGTGAAAAGAACAAAAAACAAGTTCAACTGAGGAAAAAGCAGTTTGCACTGCCCAAATTCAGTCTAAAGAGCCTGTAAATACACCGTGTTTTGATTCAGCAGCTCTGTGTTCATAAAGGGCAGGTAGTGGGAGAGCATGTGGTGGGCCCCTAGACTGCATGTTATTTATATGTGCAAAATAATCAAATTTGAATAATTATCCTCTCATGGAAATTGCCTACTGCATCCACCCTAAAACATTAGAAATCCCTAATAAACAAAGCAATCCCACTCTCTAAGCTGATACACGAGTACGAGTAGAGTTTGCCCAGACAAATTTGAAAAAGTCTGGGGCCCATATGGGCGGATACACTGGACTCAGCTACACCCCAGGACAATAGCTAACTGGATACTAAATGCATCTATGCCTACATGTATTAATCTATCTCTCATGGCCTACCCCCCCCCCCTTCTTTTTCTCTCCCTTTCTATCTAACTGTACTTTGTTATGTTGGGGGTAAAGTGTTTGACCCTATACTCTCAGCTTTAATTTAATTTCCGCACTTCACCGGCCGCGAATGTTTTTGCAAAACTGCTGTGAAAATTCACAGTGGAAAAATGTTGTCAAGCGTCAGAATTGTTGCGCGCATAAAAATTGTCACGCATCAAAATTATTCGGATGTCTAATGCATTTGGACAAAAGAGTCGCGTCTATAATAATTGTTGCGTAAAAATTGTTGCGCGTCAAAATAATTTTGACGCCCATTGACCTCAATGCGTTTTGCAAATTTGTCTGCATTTCTCTAATTTTTCCGGAGTTTCGCTAATTTTTGGGTACAGATTCGCCCCTTAACTAGTTGCTTTGGGGGTCAAAAAGCTTTGCAACAAGACAGCAGGTTACAGGGTAACCATACACATACTTTTTCCATAGATAGTACAAGAGTGTAGCTATTCTAACCTGTTTTTTGTTACCTCTGGGCATAGACAACAGCAAAGCTCAGGAGGTTGTTCGTGTTAATCTTAAATCTTGATATTTCCATCTAAGGTTTAATGACATTGCACCAAGGACCTGTGTCCCATTAGACTGCAACCATTGCCAATTTGTTGTAATCAGAATATAACATAATAGAAGGGTCAGGAGCTATGATAAAGAAGGCTATGGCCAGCCAGATTAAGACAATTAGGTGCAAAGGACAGCACAATATAATCCAGACCTTACCACTTCAGTTGGTGCTGGAACCCCTTCACTTGTGTGTCCATAACCCAGCAGTTTGTGTTTGTCTGTTATCTCTATACCTGTTAGTCCTAGTCTAGACCTAGTCCCCAGTCTTGTGACACTGTCCAGAATCACAAGCTTAAAAAGCAGCTGGATGGGGGACATGGGTGGGTGGAAACTAATTTGCCATGATAGTTAAATCTTCTGAATCAAATGACTGGAGGTGGACTAAAATCCCAGAAAATGTTGGCAACAATCTAAAAGAACAACCCAGAAACGAGGCTGCATCTCACTTTCCCTTGTATTGATGCTAGACGGAGAGGGAAAGTGAGGTCAGGGGTGGACTTGAGAGCTCGAGGTCACTCACCAACATGCACAAAATGGTCTATGACAACAGATAGCAGCAAACATATTGGGGAACCGCAAGCGTAAGGATAATGCTATTCTGTCAGCGCAGTCTGGGCTTCATCCCATTGGAATGCCAATGACCTTTTTAGCAGAGAATACTGTCACTGAAACCTCTGACACGGCACGCCTGCCACTTGCACGTTCTTGTCAAAATATACATTATGTAGCAGAAGGCTTTAGGGGTCATTAACTATTAGGAGGGCAAAGTGTCACAATTCTCTGTTTTTTGCACTTGGAGTCCTTCTGCTGCAGGTTTCTGAGTAGGTCAGACCTGTCCTTACCACCCAATGACAGACTGGCAGGCTTTTTGCCTAAGGACAGGGCTGGACTGATTATGAGCTGGGCACTATTCCCCCAAGCAGCAGATCCCTTACTATTCTTACTGACTACTTTTTTTTCTAGAAGATATTCCTCTATAATACAGGTTTCTCATCAAACAGAATGCTTTTTTAATAATCACCTTTGTGCTTTAGCTTTGGTAAAATGACTATTCATCCATAGACTCTAATGAAACAGCGCCCCCCAAGACTGGCAAATAATTAATTTTTTAAGTGTGCTGTTGGGGAGCCATCAGAAATATCTATCCCCTAATCATTTTGTCTTTCTGTCCTTCTCACATTTTTTATTCTTCTTGGCTGTTTGGTCTAATCTTCATCAACCTCTTTTTTTTTCCGTTTCTATATTTCCGATCTCTTCATTCTTATGTTAAGTTCTACCCACCCGCTTTTTGTTTCCTCACTTAGTAAGTTAGCTTGAAAAAAGACATATATCCATCAAGTTCAATCTTTTATATCTGCAGAAAACCTGCCTAACTAGCATTGATCCATTCGAAGGCACAAAAAAACCCTATCTGCAGCCTCTACAGTTCGAGGGGAAATAATTCCTCTAAGATCAGGCCAGTCCCTGGATCAACTTGTATGAAGAGCTATTTACAATAACCATATCATTTCTCACTTGCTCAAATAGCATCCAACCCCTTCTTAAAGCTATCTAATATATCAGCCATTGCAACTGATTCAGGGAGAGAATTCCATAACTTCACAGCATTCAGTGTAAAAAACCCTTCCAAATATTTAAATGGAACCACCTCTCTTATAATCTAACCTCTTCCGTCAGCTGGAAAGACCAACTGGTAAATAAAGCATTAGAGAGATTATTATATGATCCCCTTATATATTTATACATAGTTATCATATGCCGCTTAAGTGTCTCTTCTCCAGGGCAAATAACCGAAACTTTTTTTTTTCTTCATAACCGAGACTTTAATATCCATTACCAGCTTTACCATTCTTTGTACATTCTCTAATTCAAAAACATTTGAGCACTGGATACCAAAACTGGATGGCATATTCTAGATGGTGCTTTGTAATGTGGAAGAAGGACCCTCTCCTCCCCCAAATCAATGGCCCTTTTATACAACTCAAGACCTTTTTTGCCTTTGCAGCTGCTGACTGGCATTGCTTGCTACAGCCAAGTTCATCACCCCCTGAGCCCCTGCACATTACTTTCTGTAGGCCCCCTTCCCCCTTCTTGATGACAAATACAAGAGGTCCTCTGCATTCAACCCATTATCAATATATTAAGGATATTGAAACATTTTGTGCCTTAAGCTACTAAAAATATCCTTACCCTTTAAACAAAACAGGGATTGTTTGTCCATATATTGCAATATATTTAAGCTGGCCAACTACGTCAAAGTCATCCCTGGTCTGGCCAGTCCTACACTCAGCTTTTGATCTTCCCCCTTCTTGATGTCACCGGCAGGTTCAGTTCAGTGTAAGGCTCCACAGGCTTTGGGCAAGTTCCCTAGGGGCTAATGGTTGTGTGTGCGCCATCGTTTTTGTGACCTGCACATCAATATAGGACATCATCCCACACTCATTAGTGCATATATCTTGGGTTCTTGGGTGATCTGCCATTGACTGCCAATATGGAGATATAAAGGACTTTATTGACAACTATTGTGTTCATAGTGGCACTGGATTTAGATGTTAGATGTTTTTGTTCAGATTTATACCCCAGTGTATTGTACAGTAATACAATAATAATTTACAATACATGAATAACAATTGTTTGCAATTTGTGAAGCTTAGACATTCAGGTCAGTGTTGCTGTATGCCACCCAGTTTACACAGACTATAATGAGATGTGAGCAGGATCTAATTATATGGACCTTTAGATGCCATTTATAGCAGCTAAATGGCACATAAACATGTTTGTGTGTGAGCTCCCTTGGTCAGTCTGTGACTTGATGTTATGTCCTAGAGAAAGTTCTAGGCACCCAAGATATTATCTGCACTGATCCAAAATCAGATACAGTATAGACTACATGTACAGTATATATGTCATACTCCTCCCCGTTCACATTGTCTCTTCTTCTCATTTTCCATTGTCTCTGCTTTCCTCCCCACTTCTCTCTTCTTTTCTTCTGTTCTGTCTATTCTTGCGCCATTCCTATGCCCTTCTGTTTTTCTATACTCCTCATGGACCATGCTCTCCATGTTCTTCTTTCCTTGTTTCCTACTCTCCTCTTCTTCCTCTCCTTCCACCCAGCCAAATCTCACCACTCAGAAAAGTGATGATCATAACACAGCAAGTGTTACTGAGCTACTAAAACATTCCTTACCCTTTAAACAAAACAGGAATTGTTTGTCCATATATTGCAATATATTTAATCTGTTCAACCATGTCAAAGTCATCCCTGGTCTGGCCAGTCCTACACTCAACTTTCATCTTCCCCTTTCTTGATGTCACCGGAAGGTTCAATTCAGCGTAAGGCTCCACAGGCTTGGGCAGGTTCACCAGGGGCTAATGGTTGTATGTGTGGGTCATAGTTTTTTGGGACCTGCACATCACTATAGGACATCATCCCACACGCATTAGTACATGTTAATAATGTAGCAGAGACTGGATATTTATGTATACTGTAGGCTATATCAGGTTCTTTACTTTGAAGATTTGAAGGGTAAATAAGCCTTAATCCACAATCATATACAGTATAGACTACATGTATATATGTCATACTCTTCCCCACTCACCTTGTCTCTTCTCCTCATCTTCCACTGTCTCTACTGTCCTCCCCAATTCTCTCTTCTTTTCTTCTGTTCTGTCAATTCTTGCACCATTCCTATGCCCTTCTGTTCTTCTATTCTCCTCATGGACCATGCTCTCCATTTTCTTCTCTCCTTGTTTCCTCCTCTCCTCTTCTTCTTCTTCTCCTTCCACCCAGCCAAATCTCACCACTCAGGCAAGTGATGATCATAACACAGCAATATATCCGCTCTGCTTAAAGCAGATTTATAGCAGATTTTTTTGGACAGGCAATGTGAACCCTACTGAGTTGGTTTGCATAAAGAGTATTATCTACATAACAACATGAACACAATGATATGACAGAAATTAATACAAATATTAATGAAAGGGATGCTGCATGACTATTACTGGTCTAGACTAGGTCAGGGGACAATTTTGCACATGTAATTGCCAGCTGATTTATGGCCCCGACTCAGAATAGAAAATTACCTATTAATGAACTGCAGCTTTTATATTTTTAGGAAGAAATATGTTATACTTGGTAGCCTACTTTGTTTGTGAATCCCAACATTCAAAATATTCAGGACGCAAAGCCAGAGTCAGATCAGATACCTATATTTATAGAGATGACAACTATATTGCTAACTGAAATAGCCTTGGAGCAGGTATTAAGAAACAGAAAGAAAATCTGGAAGTATATTTAGTCTTTAGTAATACAATTACTGTGCAGTATTAAACTTAGATTCATTTCATTTGATAAAAAAAGGTGCATGGGCTAAAAATAAACGTGTATTATGCGCATGTAGTGCTGGCTCTGGGCTTGCCTTATAGAGTAGAAACCAGTGAATCTTTTTTGGATCAATTGCTGGGTTTTGACAATGAGGGAGACATCAGTTTAAGTGACATCAACAAGTAGGCTAACAGTTCTCCCCAGCATCTATAGGCATGTTTGTGCACCATTCATCAAAATAGGCAGGATGGACTCCATGCAATAAATTGCATCAATGTGTGTTCTCCATTGCGTCCAATTAGAGCTTAAATGACTCCTATGCTTTCCCAAGTCTTAGTCTCTCCTCACAGGTCGGGTGATATCTTCTACTTAAGTCAATGTCAACGGTTATGAGAAGATAGGCCTACCTGAGGAATAACTCGTATCAGTTCCTAGTAATACACATTAGCTAGGTAAAGACGTGCTCCAATGAGAGGGAGCCAGTTGGTCCTTCTTTGATTCTCTATATAGCAGATATCTTGATATCAGGCACATCTCCTATATAAGGACACAACTGTATCTCAACAGCATGGCAACGAGAACCTTTCCTACCAATAATGAGACAGGATTTACATAGACCACCTACTATCCCCCACTGATCTTTGAGATATGAAGGTCTATCATCGGGAGGGAGGGACGGTCACTAGAGCAAGCACCTTAAATTACTCCACTACCCCTCCTCCATATTAAAACCATTCATTCCATTCCTCTATGATTCCTCTACCCCCTTAAAAAATCTTAGTCATCCAACAACCCATTTATAATATTTTTCCTAGTTTATGTGTAGTTTAAATTTAATTTAAATAAATACACTTGTATTGAGATTTCAAATCTGTCGGCTTTACATATTAAATATAATGTAGACATTTACCCTGTTACCCACTCTCCTCCCTCCCTTCATTGTCTCCCCTATTTTCCACACAATAAAGTTATCAATAAAGAATGTTTGGAAGCTCTCTTATATGAATCAGTCATCAGATTAGTAGGTTCCTGGCCAGCAAAGATTCCCAATATATGGGGCTACCCTCCCTAGTGTGGGCAAAATCAGTGGATTGTGGGGGTCAACATGAAGACTAGGGTGATCTGGTTTGAATGGCTAGGATGATTAGTTATTTGTTGTCCTATACATTTTTTAATCTACATCTGGATTATTGATATAATTTTTTTGTTCTTATATCTGTTACACTGTTAGACACTAAGGGGGTCTGACCAAACATAAGTCTCCAAACCACTGCTCTTGAGCATTTTCAGAACTATAGATGAACTAAACTGTCCCTAAGAGTAACTTAAATGATTTCTTATTCATCCAAAATAGTAATCAGAAGGGCTCTCAACTCTGGGGAGCATGGCTTTCTGCCCACATAGGTGTCATCTCCCAAAGAATCCCCAGGAATTACACTGGTGACAGATGTTTGACAGGGCATGAGGCTCCTGGAACATCTACAGATTCTTCACTGTACTCTTTCACTGTTCAAGATGCTAAGGACGCTAATCAAAATGGTTAGCAGAAGGGTTCTTAACTCTGGAGAGTGTGGCCTTCTGACCACATTGGTGGCATCTCCCAGAGGATCCCTTGGACATACAATGGTGATGTTTGCCAGCACCTAAGGCTTCTGGAACATCTGCAGATTCTTCAAGAATCTATCCAGGTTCAGACAACCTTTAGCACTTTTGCTGAGGCTGCCAGATGTTACCTAAACCTGAAAAGGTCCATTATTCTGTCCAGAACTAGCATCAGTACCGATCACCAAGTTTGAAGGTTCTCAATCTTCATAGGCAAACAACAGTGTGACACCAGTAAAGCTTTTTATTATACTGTGCACTGCGGTCAGTACTAAATTAATTTGGAATAAACTCCCAAAAAACATTTCCTTGGGTCCCTGAGGAGATATAAGTTCTATACATGGGCAGATTAGTTTCTTGCATAGGATTTGTTATATAAATATAATGCACATGGGTTTGGTTGGTTATGTATAGACATCCATGGTAGTGATTTATGTAGACCCATCCTTGCCATTGCTTGGATATTTGTGGTGGGCCTTGGATTGATTTAGCTTAGCAAAGCAGAGTGCCAAAAAATGCTGCTTGCCTCGGCACTCAGAGGTTAATAATATTACTGAAGGGAGGGGCCTGATCAAATATTCCCTTGGTCTAAATTTAGGTGAAAGTGGGAATGTATAGCCAGTGGCAAAGGAATGGAACTGTTAAGTAACATGTCACTGAATGCTCTGCATATTTAGGAACAGATGCATGAATGAGTTGGTCGGGTTTGTGGAGAGAAATGATTCACAGACCTGAGGAAGGTCACAATCAGTTCACATGTTTCTCTGCCCAATAGAAAGAGAAGGAAAAGAATACCCCGGAAACATGTAAATAAGCTGCTGTTGAATGGATAAACCAGCAAATATAGGTTCACAAACACATAGGGGTAGATTTACTAAAGAACAATTTGTCGCCAGCGACCGCTTCGCACCCTTCAACAGGTGCAAATTTACTAACATTACATTAATTCACTAAAATGTGTAGTTGTGTCCTGGGCACTGAATGCTGGCATCTTTTTGCTAGCGAAACTTCTTCAGTCGTTCCATAGCGAAGATTCGCTAGCGTTCATTTATGCCAAGCATAAATTCGCTAGTGATCTTACGCTTAGGTCAATTTGAATAGGGCGGGTACATTAAAGTTGTATGGACGTCTTTATTAGAGATGTTGGTGAAAATGCTTGAAGTGGCCACTTTTTATTACAAATGTCCAAGGGACCTTAATAAAGACAAAAGAGATCATATAATACCCTACACATGAGCCCACTGTAAAATGAATGTTCCATGACCCTCAAATGTCTGGGGAAAAATGTCAACCCAAAAAAGTTCAAGTCAGGACTTTTGAAGGCAATCCCATTTAAAAAAAGGAAAAGTCGCCAGAGTTTTTTCTACTTGAATGCATTTTCGGCAGACAGGATATGATGCAAGTGAGGAAGATGTAGCTGCCTCTTAGCACTTCGCCTGGTCTGAGGTGGCAAAGTCAACTCTGGCGAAAAGGGAACGTTCAGTAAAATCCACACTTTAGTGAATTTGCGGAGCAATGACCATTCGTGAAAAGTCGTCTGCCGATAGAGTGTGCAACGGTCTCTTTTGCTAGCGAATTTCATCTGTGCCTGTAAGTGAATTGGCGATGTCCCTGCTGATTGGATTTCAGGTGAATTTTCACTAGTGGCGGCCACTTCGCCCTTTAGTAAATCTGCCCCGTATGGGGCAAATTCACTAAGCACCAAAAATACGCTAGTGATGCCTTCGCCCGCACTTCGCCAGGTGAAGTTTTGCCAGGGCGCAGCTAATTCACTAAAATCCGAAGTTGCGCTCAAGGAGGCGAAAGGTATTGAAGTTGCGCTAGCGTTAATTCATCAAGCAAAGCGAAGTTACCCTAGCGATGCCTAATTTGCATTTGGCGCAAAGTTAAAGTACAATGGACGTATATGTAGCAGCAAATACATTACACTCCACAAGCCTGGGAAACCTTCATAAAATAAAATATTTATGTTATTTTGACCTATACATGAGCCCACTGTATAGTTGAGTTGCCATATGTTAGGAAATGTAGGGGGGAAGGAGGGTACCCCCCAAAAAAAATTTCGATCTTTTTCAGCCTATCACCCTTAAAAAAGTAAAAGACGCCAGCGTTTTTTGGGACTTAGAAAAAATGTTAACTTTTTTTGAAGCAATTCCTATCTACTCTATTGCACTTCACCTGGTCTGAGGTGGCGAAGGCAAGTCTGACGCAAGAGGTAACGCTCAGTAAAATCTGCATCTTAGTGAATTTGCGTAGTTACGTCCCTTCGCCATAGCGCAACTTCGCCTGGCGTAAGGGTGCGAAGTAGCGCTAGAGTAGGTCCACTTCGCTAGCGAATTTATGCCAGCACCCGTTAGTAAATCGGCAAAGTAACGAAAATGACGTCACGGCTTGAATTTGCACTAGCATTAGCCGCTTCGCACTAGTGAATTTAATGTTTACAAACACAGAGCATGGGGCAAAGCGTCCTTTTCTGGACTTTTAGCATACCTCACGACATTTGGTAACAGACTGAGGGGCAAAAATATTTGCTGCACGTAGCGAAAAGTTTTGACCATGCCCATTTTGTGGCCACACCCCCTAATTACCATGTCCACTTTACAAAATTTGGCAGGTTATGAAAGTTTGAACACATTTCTGTGGTTTTTATGCGTTATTACAGTTTTGCTAATGAAGGTGAAATTGCCCTTTAAACTGTGAATCTAAGTTCTCCCAATAGACCTGCTTATCTTAGATTGTTACAAAAGTATCTAAGGGGCAAATTTACTAAAGGGCGAAGTGACTAACGCCAGCGTGACGTAATTTCGCCGAATTTCGCCGATTTACTATGGGCGTTTGCATAACTTCACTAGCGAAGGAGATAGACTCGAGCAGTACTTTGCATTCTTACGCCAGGCGAAGTTTCACTCTGGCAATAGAGCGTTACTTCGCAAATTCACAGATGCGCATTTTAATAAACGTTACCTGTTCTGCCAAAAAACGCTGGGGTCTTTTCGTTTTTTCAGGGTGATAGGCTGCATACGTCCGTAAAATATTTTTTGGGTACCCGGGCTCCCCCCTACATTTCCTACCATATGGCACATAAACTATACACTGGGCTCATGTGTAGGGCAATATAACAACTTTATTTTATTTTATTAAGGTTTCCTGGGCTTGTGTAGTGTAATGTATTTGCTGCAACATATACGTCCATTCAATTTTAACTTCCCGCCGTATGCAAATTAGCCAACGCTAGCGAAAGTTTGGCAACCCTGGATGCAACTTCGGATTGTTGGCGAATCTACTCCTGGCGAAGTGTTGCGCTGTGAACGAAGCCGTCGCTGGTGAATTTACAGAGGTTAGTGAATTGCCCCTAAGTATCTATTCTGGGCTCTGGACAAAAGCCAATTAAGTTAGAAACTTTGTATCTTTTTCTGGCTGTTCAGTGCAGGAGATCAAAGAGAAAGTCGGGACATTTTAGTAACAAACCCAGGACTGGGGGTTGAGCTGTCAAAATCGGGACTGTCCCACGAAAAAAATAGGACAGTTGGGAGGTATGCTTTTAGTAATGATGCAATTTCAGCAATCTGGTTGCTAGGGTCCAAATTCCCCTACCAACCATGCATTGATTTGAATAAAAAACTGGAATATGAATAGGAGAGGCCTGAATCAAAAGATGAGGAATAAAAAGAAGCAATTACCTTACAGAGTATTTGTTTTTAGATGGGGTCAGTGACCCCCATTTGAAAGCTGGAAAGAGTCACATGAAGTCAAATAATTCAAAAACGACAAAAAAGAAAAAAATTAAGGCCACTTAAAAAATTACTTGGAATTAGCCATTCTATATTATACTAAAAGTTCACTTAAAGGGCATGTAAAGGCAAAAAAATAAAATCCCATTTTTACTTTCTTTAATGAAAAAGAAACCTGTCTCCAATATACTTTAATTAAACAATGTGTACTGTTTTTATAAGAAACCTGACTGTATGCAGTGAAATTCTCCCTTCATTTACTGCTGTGGATAGGAATTGCCAGACGGTCCCCTAACTGCTGAGCAGGGAAACAATCATACTTATGAACAGCAGGGGGAGCCCCCGCCTTACTTCCCAGCCATGCAGAACTCAAGCAGCTTTGTTTATGATGATCCCTAAGCAGCACAAACCACACTGAGCATGTGCACAGTCTTAGTCTTGCAAAGATGTTTAACAAAGTTACAAGATGGTGACCCCATGTAGTGAACTTTGAAAGCATAAATTATTTGTTTGTTTCGGCTTGTGGTGCAGTAAGTTCATTTTTATATATAGTATACAAAATACAACATTTCTAGCCTTATTCTATTTTAGACTTTACATGCCCTTTAAAGGTGAACCACCCTTATGAAAAACTTCTGCTGGTATAGGATAAAGTGTGAAATGCACCAACAATCTGCTCAAGACATAAAGCCCAGCTTTGAGTAATGTAAGGGAGCCCAGTATTTACCGCCTGCCTTGAGCTGGGGTCCTTCTTGTGCCTTAGGAATGTCGGGCACATAAGGCACAAGGATATGGACGCCCCTTGGCACGTCTGCTCCTCTGGAATTGTGCACAAAGATTTACAAGTTGCACTGTGCACACACAAAATAAACATGGTTTTTCGGCTTCTCGTCCACCCAACATTTTTACAGCAGTTTTCCTTGAGAAACAAAAGAGGTTGAAGAGGAGATACAATTAGTTGTGTTCCTTTCCACTGGTCTGACAGAAGCAGCAAAAGGAAACATTCCAGTCATTTACACCAGGTCAGAAGGGATTGATGGGGAGAATAACAACCGAACCCGAGTCAAGTTGGTTTTGTTGCATCATAAAAGTCAATGTGATTTACAAGATGTAAAGGAAGGAGAACAGGGGGAGAACAAGCCGAGCTTTTATGGAACACAGGTTATAAGTACTCATGCCATCTGGTGTCTCGGGAAATATTCCATCGAAAAGTTAAAAGTCAAACGAAAAAATATTTGTAAAGTCAAAGTGAGGAATTGAATTCATCATGCCCTGATATAAACAATATCTGTCCTACTATGTATCATCTTCTGTATTTGGAAGTTTAGCAGCCAAAAATTCAGAGGTACTTGCATACGTGCTCCTTGCATATCTTTATAGTTGAACCAAATGCTTTTGTGTCCGTCGTGCCTCTTTGGGTTCAGTGTTGTGCAAGTGTATCTATTGACTCTGGGAACCGTGGAGCTACTGTCATCCTAAACAAGATGATAATTCCCGGGTTCCAGGCTTTAGTCAAGAAGAATAATAGGCAAACATCATTGATTGCAAGGGCCAGAAGTGATGCAATCCTGACTCTGCAAATGATAGCCATTCCGCTAGCATGCACATTTGCATTCATTCTGATGCATCGGGCACAATTGCTGCAGATGCAACCCCCAGCCCCTGTGGCTGCACTGGAACTATGGGAAAATGGTGGATTGAGTGTTAGTAACACAGCAAGTTGCACTGCACTCATATATAAACCTTATTTCATAGGTGGCAAAAGTGCCCTAATATCTTGCAGCAGGGTCAATGCCCACATATAAACATATATGATAGATACATATGAATATTCATGTATACACTACAGTTCTAGCATGGGTATCATGGCAATTAGAAGCAAAAAATCCACCTTGATAAAACTGGTGCTGTATTGAGCACAATGGAGCACAGTCCAATTAAGTCTTTGAACTTTCTACAGGCAGAGGCAGGCCAGGCTAACCGGGCGCCCTAGGTGACCAACCGGCTAACTGGCACCAACTTCCCCGGTCACATGCGAACTGATGTCACGTGCCTATGCACAGTGACGTTGCATGGTGACGCGTATGCGTGGCGATGTCTCGTGCTTATGTGCATGTGCGCCGCTGCCACCGTTCTCCAGAGCAAGTTGTCTGGTGAGCAGGTGAGTCTGGGCTAGGGATAGGCAGAAGAGGCAGCTGCCCAGTGCCCCCCAATTGTTGTGCTCTAGGCAGTTGCCTCTTCTGCCTACCCCGAGTTCCGGCCCTGAGTACAGTTATGTTATCCAGAAACCCTTTATCCAGAAAGCTCCAAATTACAGAAAGGCCTTTTCCCATAGACTCCATTGGAATGAAATAATTAAAATTTTTAAAAATGATTTCCTTTTATAATAAAACAGTACCTTGTACTTGGTCCCAACTAAGATATAATTAAAGGAGAAGGAAAGTCTTCTTCCGCTTGGGGGTGCAGAACTCCCAGACTGGTGCAGTTTTGTTGATAGGATCTCGCTTGGAGAGCAGTTGTTTTGTCTCCTCAATGTATAGATCTGTGCATACATTGGGGAGACAAAACAACTGCTCACCAAGCGAATGGCTCAGGATAGGAGGAAAAACTCTACAGGGCAAAACTCAGCTTTCTACACCTTAAAGACAAGGGACACTCCGATGAAGATAGCAAGGTCCAAACCTTGAATAAAAAAGACCGCTGCTTTAAGCGAGGCGTGAAAGAGGCGATTCATGTCAAGGTGGAGAAACCATCCCTGAACAGAGGCGGGGGCCTTCGACACCACCTGTCTGTTACATACAATGCTGTTCTAACATCTGTACCCCGGCAGTTTCAGAACACTTCATACATCCATTCATGCAACTCTCACAAGTAACACCTGTTTCTAGGAGTTGCATGACACATTGGATAATCCTATCACAGTAACTACAAAGAATCTACACCTCAGTGAATTTCTTCAGATGTCGCCTCTTTGAAGAGTTACAATGTGCCATTGTGATTGGATTAGTGGAAGAGTTTATATGCCGAGGACTTCCCACACCAGTCAGTTGAACTGAAGAAGCTGCTCGGATGAGTAGTGAAACGTCTTCATTGATTACTCAGCAAGTCCAGTTGTTTTTAGATTTACCTATACTAGATTTACCATGACCTGGATGAATGAAAATCTTCATAGTCAAAAGGGCACATGGACATCCACATGTGCTTTTGTGGTCCTTGCAGTTTCCCTGACAGTCGGGCACAGGTAAAGCCACTTTCAATAGGTACCTGCCTTCCATTCCGAATTTAGCTAAGCCATGCCTCGGAACCATGTAAGCTACCACCACCTCCTGACCAGGTGGCAGCTCCAGACTTCCCTCTGCATCAATTACAGCAGCTGAGTTTTTGCCCCAAAGAATTGGCCACACATATCACTCGCTCACCAAACTCACCAAAGGCACACTTAAAAAGGTCAACTGTGTCTGATTTGCAATGAAGTGCACACAAAGTTGCATCAATTTGATGAAACAGACACAATTGCAGTAGGTATAGAACAACTGCACCAATGGCATGGCCCCCTTGCAACCACAATGACTCTGAATTCTGAGAAAAAAGCTGCATTTTTGGTAATAAACATGGCGATTGCATATGTGTGTGTTTACATTTTAATTTCATGTTTTCCCTTCCCCGCCCTTGTCTGTTACTCACCACCCTCTGACAATGTATATTCTTACACAATGAAATGAAATATGTGTGGTGTAATGGATACACCGTTAGTAACAAAAACAAATACAGAATGAAAGGCAACACTGAACTCAACTCCAGGAGTGCTAGACACAAGTGAGCTGCCTTATTTATGCCTAAATTTAAAACCTATAAATTTCTGATCTTCATAATAGTCTAAGAATATTTCAAGGTTGGTTATCCTCAACCTCAGAAATCTCTGGCACAGAACATGTAGTTGTCGAAATAGGGTGCCCATCTTATCCACTAGAAGCTGAGTACCTAAAGTTGGCTATCTTTGCATTAACAGAACTTTAGAGAAGAGAAAGTCCAAAGAAACAGATCAGTAGAAAGATGACCATACGTTGATGTTTGGCCTGAGCTCATCTGCTTTTGGTATTTGCAAATACTTGTGTTGTGGCTGACTGGGCTTGAGTGCAAACTACTGACTGTGTAAGTTACAATAATGGGGCCAAATTCAGCTCTGTGGCTCATGGTGAAGACCAATGATGAACATAGAAGATCTTGCAGGAGAACCCTATGAAAAGAAGCAAACAGCATCTACTTATAGGCATGCACCTTAATCCAAGGGCTGGTTTCTGGGAGGACAGGTCATCTGACTTGAGTACAAAGGCTTAAAATTTTAAGGAAAATAATATGGGCACATCTTTGTTTATCAAGGGTGCTGGGAAGCTCACAAGTAGGACATCCCTGATGTCTTACTTGTGAGACATCGGCACAGCGCCATTCAGATTGGTGGCCCACAATTACTACATTACCCATCCACCCTAATTCTAGCTTTTAGACCCTTTACAGAGTCAATGGTTAAACATTATTATTTGTTTATCTCTGGTTTGCTTGAACTGGCAGGGAACTTTCATCATCATATTTTACTAATGTATTTTAAGACGGTGTCGCTTTTTTTCTTGTTGTTTTTTAATGCGGTTGATGTCACTGACTCTTTGCGAGCCGGCCCATGTCATATATCTGTCTGTCAGCAGAATTCTTTGCCAGCTGGGGAATTCATGGGAATATAAATAAAATGGTCTAAAAAGAGGAGAGGGAGGCAGCTGTTTTATTAGACAGCAGATATTTGTGTTTTTAATCTACAGGGATATTGATACTGAAGGCTAAATATGTCCAATATGGATATTTTTCATGCCAGTGTGAATTGTGATGTTTGATGACTTCTTCAGGCTGAAATGTTTTGATGAGTGCAATACGATAGGCCTCATATCATGTCCTGTTTGTAGATTATCTGGGCTTTCCATGCACAACTGAAGGAAATTTTAAGTCCCAAACATTCTATGAGTCAGATAAGTCTGGCAGTTCCACGGGGCAGTGATGTTACTCTACAGGAAAAGCATTCTGGGATTAACAGCATTCCATTGTGGAGATAAGAAGCCAACTGTATTCTATCAGCTAAGGACGTGTCCACCTTCCAGACGGGCTTGTAATGTAACTGTATGACTTTCTGTGTTAAGGAGATAATACTGGCGAGAATGTACCACTGAGAGGGTTACCTATAATCATCCTTTGGTAAAACTATGGCTAACAAGGAGATGTCAAAGTCTCCTGAGACCATCTATGGATACCCAGAGTGAGCTTTGGTATAGATAGAGGCAGTACCTTACTCTCTAAGAGTGCAAGCCAGTCTAAATGGCATTTATAGAACTTGTTAACACAATGTTACCCAGCAGGGCATTCCACAACCTCACTACACTCACCATGAAGAATCGCCTACATTGCTTAAAATCAAAGTTCTGTTCCTCTAGTCTAAAGATTGATCTCTGGTGCATTTATTGTCTATAATATCCTCTAATGTACTTGTAAAATGTAATCATGTCCCCTCACGGCCGTCTTTTTTCCAGAGAAACAACGCCAACCTTGACAGTCTACCCTTATGTTATATTAAATCCTCCATCTCCTTAACCAATTTAGTTGCACTTAGTCTCTGCACTCTCTCCAGCTCATTTATATCCCTCTTAAGGACTGGAGTCCAAAACTGCACTGCATACTCCAGATGAGGCCTCACCAGGGACCTATAAAGAGGCATAATTATGTTTTCATCCCTTAAATTAATTTCCTTTTTTTATGAAAGACAGATCTTTATTTGCTTTATTGGCACAGAATAACACTGCCCAGAATTAGACAACTTGATATCTACAAAAAAAAAACCCTAGACCCTTCTCAGTAAAGGAACCCCACAACACACTGCTATTTATTGTATAACTCCCATTTATATTATTTCTGCCAAAAAAACTGGCACAAACACAGCATTATAATTTTCAATAAAGTCATGCATCTTATCCCTCATTACCCCTTCCAAAAGCTTTCCTACTACTGATGTTACACTACCAGGCCTATAGTTTTCAAAGAAAGAACATGCCAAGGTAAGGAGTGCTAAAAGGCATAATGCAGATAAAAACATGGATACTTCAGGTAGTCCCGCAGGGAGGCGTCGGGCTCCACGGGCCTGAGGGGGGTAAGCGAGGGGTTCATCAGCAAAAATAGAAACAGTACTTTCAATGCCCAACTCCAGGTCATTAATTAACAAGTTGAAAAGCAAGGGACCTAGTTCAGAGCCCTGTGGAACTCCACTAACATTAGACAATTCCATTTACCACCACTCTTTGTAATCTATCATTCATCCAGTTCTCTATAAAAGTACAAATATTATTTTCCTGGTCAATATTCCATAATTTAACCAATCACCGTCTTTGTGGTACTGTATCAAATGATTTAGTGAAGTCTGTATATAACATGCACTGCCATCCCAGAGTTCTGGTTTCTGCCCACCTTCTCACAAAAGGTGATTAACTTAGTTTGGAAAGATCTATTTTGCATAAAACTGGCACAAACACATCATTATAATTTTCAATAAAGTCATGCATCTTATCCCTCACTATCCCTTCCAAAAGCTTTCCTACTACTGATGTTACACTACCAGGCCTATAGTTTTCAAAGAAAGAACATGCCAAGGTAAGGAGTGCTAAAAGGCATAATGCAGATAAAAACATGGATACTTCTAAGAACTGCTGTAGTGTCCTGGTGTAAGCAGCGGCATAACTAGATATTACTGGGCCCCACAGCAAATTATTTTTCAGGCCCCCAAATGTCTAGAGGTGCCCCTGGGTGTAAGATATTATACATATCTCAAATCTATAGCTGAGATCTATCTGGTGAATAATAAATATATTTTAGTGGTTCCCATAACAAACTTAATGTACTGATTCCAAAGGAAGGGAAACCACCACATAGATATGAATCTTACAGACCCATATCGCTTTTATACTGTGATATGAAAATCTTTGCCAAGATACTGGCTACCAGGCTACGTGCAGTGATTGGGGAATTGATCCACCCAGACCAGAAAGGGTTTATGCCAGCCAAGGCAACAGATATAAATCTAAAGCACCTCCATACAAACCTCTCAGTGCAGAACGTTAACCATGGCTTCCCTAGACACTGAAAAGGCCTTTGACTCGGTCATATGATCATTTTTATGGGAAGTATTGGGCAAAAATGGCCTGGGCACCTGATTAAGGAATTGGATCTGTGCTCTTTACACCTCTTCACAGGCTAGAATCCTCGTCAATGGATTCCCTTCTCTGATTATCCACTTTCGGAGAGGCACTAGGCAAGGCTGTCCACTCTTGGAGGTATTATTTGCTCTGGCTATTGAGCCTTTGGCAATTATTATAAGAGCAGATCAGTCAATAAAAGGGATCCATCTAGGGGAAATATGTGAAAAGGTCTCACTCTACGCGGATGACATGCTGTTATATCTAGCAAACCCAGGAGCCCCACTACAGGCTCTGATAAGAACAATTACCCAATTTGGGGCCTTCTCTGGACTCCGTGTGAACTACAGCAAATCGTTATTATTTCCTTCCACTGGATGCCCCCACTACTATCCAACAGCTGCAAGTAGTGTGGTAAGGGGTTTTCTATTGCATGATGAAAGACCAAGACTTGCCTTCTCAACCTTACAAGCCCCAGAAAACAGAGGTGGAGACGTCTACCATATAGAGGTATATCTCACCCGCTATAAGACGACCATTCATATGCAAACTGCGGTGGCTTCTTTTTATAAATCACTAAAAATAGCCCAGGGCAACAAGCAGGTATGGTCAAAATGGACCCCACTGTGGGGAAACAAATACCTACCACACTTCTACACTTGATGTAGGTCATGTATTCTGGGAATGCCCCTGGATACAGAGCTTTTGGAAGGAAGTGTTGGCATATATAGAACGCACATTAAACTTATCCAATATCTTGTCCCCCAGCCTATGGGGCAAATTCACTAACCTCCAAAAATTCGCCAGCGACTGCTTCGCTCACATCGCAACACTTCGCCAGGCGAAAATTAGACAGGACAACGCTAATTCATTAAAATGCGAAGTTGCGTCCAGGGCGCCGATCGATGGCGAATTTTTGCTAGCCTTAAGTCGGCAAGCAAAGCAAAGTTGCGCTAGCGTTGGCTAATTTGCATACAGCGGGAAATTAACTTTAAATGGATGTATATGTACAAGCCCAGGGAACCTTCATAAATAAAATAGAGTTGTTATATTGCCCTACACATGAGCCCAGTGTATAGTTTATGTGCCATATGTTAGGAAATGTAGGGGGGAAGCCGGGTACCCTAAAAAAAAATTTACGCTCTTTTTCAGCCTATCACCCTGAAAAACTGAAAAGTCGCCAACTTTTTTTGGGACTTAGAAACATTTTCAACTTTTTTATCAGGAACTCCTATCTACTCTATTGCACTTTGCCTGGTCTGAGGTGGCGAAGGCAAGTCTGGCGCAAGTTCAGTAAAATCCGCATCTTAATGAGTTTGTGTAATTACGTCCATTCGGCAGAGCAAAAATTCACCTGGTGTTAGAGTGCGAAGAAGCACTAGAGGATTTATTAATCACCACTATCTAACCACCTGTTTGACCAGTAATAGAACAAGCAGAAGGGTCAGTGTTCATTATTAGATCTTTATTCCAGGGGATAAAATAAGTCTCATTTTCACCTCAGAACCCTGATTAGCCATTGATCTAATATTCATATAAGGTAACATATTCATATTTATATCTCCTAGCAACGCTGCCAAAATATCAGCTTGGAGCTGGCTGGATTATTTTTATGGTTCATCTGCTTATACTTTTTATATCTATCGTCCTATAGAAGGAAGTCGCTTAAGATTTTTTCTTAGGTTTGACCCTGGACTGGTTATTGGGGAAAGAGGATATTTTCCAGGGGCTCATTATAGCATGAAAAGAGGCTGTTTATTCACTGAATCCCCTCTCCTTGCACCTCTGCCTGTGACAACCTGCAAAACTAGGACCTTCTTGTATTTCAATCACAATGAAAGCAAAGGGGTTAATCATGGGATTTCTCACACCATTGCAAAAACTATAGAATCTGGAACATTGAAAGACGTTAAACTTTTACTGGTACCCCCAAAATGAAGCGCATTCTGCTCACCCTTATCCTAAAAATTAAATTTTCAGCGTAATGTAATAAACAAGTATTTAGGGAAATATATCCTTCTCAATAGTGTTTAGTTAATAATAAGTGCTTTGCAATGTTACTTGTATCACATGACTGATGAATTTTGAACCCTTTAATTGCCCCTGATATTGTCAGAAAGCTGACGGTACAGTATTAGAAATCTGCCATTTACCTACGGTGCAAAACCTGAGCCAGTCTTTAAAATCAGAAATAGAGTCAGGGGGTTTCCATTAGCACATTTATATAGACTGGCAAGTAATTGGGTCTTATATGCCAGCAGCCAATCCCCCTAAAGTCTGGCAGTACTAGTTGCATGGCTAATGTCACACTACATATATAACCTACCATATTAAAGAGCAAGGTCACATTAAAGCGGTGGTTTACCTTTGAATTAACTTTTAGTATGTTATAGAATGGCTAATTCTAAGCAACTTTTCCATTGGCCTTTTTATAGTTTTTGAATGATTTGCCTTCTTCTTTTGACTCTTTCCAGCTTTCAAATGGGGGTCATTGACCCCATCTAAAAAAGCAATGCTCTTTCTATTCAGGCCTCTCCTATTCATATTCCAGTCTCTTATCCAAATCAATTCTTGGTTGCTAGGGGAATTCGGACCTAGCAACCACAATTAATAATTAATGTTGGGTATACAAAAATATAAAAAAAAATATAAAAATATTGCATTTACGATAGAAGTGCTTGTATACCCAACAAGCAGGAGCTCAATGTTTTTGCCGCAACTGCCTGACAAAGGGAGGTTGTGGCATGAAGAAACTTCCTAATTTTGGATCTGGGTGTGGACCTGGGCCAGCGGGGCCCACAAGAGCCCAGTCTGACACAAGCCGGATCTCTGAGGAAGTGCATAGCCACGAAACGCGTCAGACCTCAGACGCTAGATGTTTGATTGGATGTGAAAATAAAGTTATACCTTTTTAACCATAACCTCGTGTGGGCGATTCCTTCTGATGCCGGTGTGCGCTGCCACAAAACCTATTGTGCAGTCCGACTCAAGCACCATGTTGTTTACTTGATAAAGGGAGGTATCCCGAAACATGTTTTGATCCACACACAATAAAGGTGTTCTGGAGGTTGATTTCCAGGCATTGTCAGCAGTTTTTCATCTTTTACATTGGAATATGACAGCATGCGAACGCGGAGTGCAAGGAAAACTGCAACAAATAAGACAATTTACAGGACCCACTTTGTATGTTCTCTGTATTTCTTAAAGGAAAATTAAACCATCAAAATGAATTTGGGTAAAAAATGCCATATTTTATATACTGAACTTCTTGGAAAGTGTCTGTGACACTCACATGCTCAGTGGGCTCTGAGCAGCTCTTGAGAAGCTAAGCTTAGGGCTCGTCACTAATTATGCAGCAGAAAATGAGGTTGGCCTGTAATATAAGCTGATGCTACAGGGCTGATTATTAAATTCTGATGCTAATTGCACTGGTTTCTGTGCTGCCATGTAGTAATTATCTGTATTAATTACTAATCAGCCTTATATTGTGACATTTCTATTCTATGTGTACTGTATATTGTGAGTGGGTCCATAAGCTCAGTAAGTGACAGCAGCACAGAGCATGTGCACTGAATCAGCAGAAAAGAAGATGGGGAGCTACTGGGGCATCTTTGGAAACACAGATCTTTACTGCTAAAGGGCTGTGGTTGCTATGGGCTGGTACAGAAGCACAAAATATAATGTACAACATTTCTAGCTACCCCCTCAACCCCCCAACTAATAAAAACCCATACCCAGTACCCTACATAGTTCACCCTCCCTGCTCTCCCCCAGCATAGGTGATAACATCTATAAGTGCCTCTAATTCTTTACTCACCTTTAGGTGCAGAGTAAGTGCAGAGGAGCTCATTGGCGCCATCTTCTGGCTCTTCGGATTACTTAGGGTCCAGTACCGTAACTAGAGGAGGGGGGGCGGGCCCTGGTGCGTGACGCGCAGCCGGGCCCCCGCCCACTTCCGTACGGCCCGCATTTCAGTGGCGCGCGGGCTGCTGGGGCGCCCTGAGGGGGTGCGGGCCCTGGCCCGCTTGCACCCCCTGCTCCCCCAGTAGTTCTGCCACTGTTCGGGTCCTCTTCCTTCCCTTCTGCAATTTCCGTCACTTTTGGTGCATGCACAGTTGCTACGGACAGGAAGACTGCTCCAACTGCACATGCGCCAATACATCGCTCAACTTCCGGCTCTTCAGAAATCCAAAGAGCCGGAATATCTGCTGCGCTAACGCTGCACCTATAGATGAGTAAAGAATAAGGGGCAATTATAGGTGTTATCACCTATGCAGGGGGGAGACTATGTAGGGTACTGGGTAGGGGTTTTTATAAGTGGGGGGTTGAGTTCTTCTTTAACCGATAAAGTACCTGTGCCCAATTGACCTTTTCTTTATTAGCGCCATTTGTCTTTATTTTGGTGAATGGGGCACTTAGAGCTGCTTGATGTTACACACTTTACCACCTCCCTAAGTGAGAAGCTCAAAAGTAAACTCAGGGTGGCACTTCTTTAATAGTTATTTAGTGGGAGCACTTACTGAACACTGGGCTCAGCGTGCTGCACACCCCGCCGCCATCCCATGCGGTCAATTCATTCCAGGAAAAGAGCAAAAACAGCGGAGCACTGAGGAGACCAGTGAAAATATAAAAAAACTTCTGATGAAGTGGCAGGACGCCATGAAACACGTTAAGCGGGCAGCCAGGGTCCATACTTTGCTGCTGTATTTCGATTTTTTATGTATATTAAATAAACTTAGATTTTTTATATTTTTACTGGTCTCCTCAGTGCTCCGCTGTTTTTGCTCTTTTCCTGGCACTTCTTTATCATGTTTTAATTACAGGTATGGGATTCGTTATCCAGAAAGCTCCAAATTACAGAAAGGCTGTCTCCCATTGACTCCATTTTATCCAAAAAAGTTTAAAAAATGATTTCCCTTTTCTCTGTAATAATAAAACAGTACCTTGTACTTGATCCCAACTAAGATATAATTAATCCTTATTGGAAGCAAAACCAGCCTATTGGGTTTATTTAATATTTACATGATTTTCTAGTAGACTTAAGGTATGAAGAGATCCAAATTACAGAAAGATCCATTACCCAGAAAATCCCAGGTTCTGAGCATTCTGGATAACAGGTCCCATAACTGTACTGACCAAGATAAGGAGATTTGCATCCAATAATAAGAAATGGACCAGTTCCCTGCACTGCCAGCTAAGCTGATATGATTATTATGTGCCAGGGAGGAAAGTCTATCCTTATATGTGGGGTATACGCTGAATTATAGTGATAACTGTACCAGCCCAGCTTGGGAGATTCTAATACTTTTATCTGTACCAATAAAGTCATATATTTGCACATGTATCTCAGGCTAAGCGTCAGTTAGATTTGATCTGCTGACTTGGATCAAAGCTGTCGCAGAGAAATAACCATGTAATCCTTATGAGTAAGAAAGTCCTTTCTGTCCTACATTTATACTGTATAAGGGGAAACCGAGTTCATTGCACTTTGTTAACTGGAATAATAAATACTGTGCCAGTGACATTTAAGAATGTCAGTTATTCCATACGGAACTGTACTTTGTTTTTCTTTTTCAGCTGAAAATTACATTGGTGAGAAAAGTCTTATCATGTTGCTCTGCTTGGAACTAACTAATGAAACATCAAATGACCCTTCTCTGCTCACTAACTTAATTTTCTAAGCAGAGCAACATCACAAGACTTTCCGTTTTTTCACTTAAACTAAAAAAAAAATAAGTGAACAGATTCAAGCGGACGATTTGGCTAATTCTGACTTCTGAGTCAGCAGCTTATCTACCTGTGTATGAGCCCTGTCCTGCTGCCCACCAAACAGAGATCTGGCCAAAATTGGGCAAATAGCTATCAGGTTTGAAAATCCAGCTGGGTGATAACCACATTGGTGCATTGACAGGGTCGGACTGGGGTGTCATCGGCCCACTGGAAGTGGGATTTAAAGGAGAACTAAAGCGTAACTAAAGAAGTAGGTAGAAATGTAGTACATTCTTTTTTGTGCTTTTTTACTAGCCCAAGGCAACCACAGCCCTTTAGCAGTAGAGATCTGTGTCTCCAAAGATGCCCGAGTAGCTCTGTGCTGCTGTCACTTACTGAGCTTAGGGACCCACCCACAATATACAGTACACATAGAATAGAAATGTCACAATATAAGGCTGATTAGTAATTAATACAGATAATTACTACATGGCAGCACAGAAACCAGTGCAATTAGCATCAGAATTTAATAATCAGCAAACCTGTAGCATCAGCTTATATTACAGGGGAAGCTCATTTTCTGCTGGATAATTAGTGACGAGCCCTAAGCTTAGCTTCTCAACAGCTGCTCAGAGCCCACTGAGCATGTGAGTGTCACAGACACTTTCCAAGATGGTGACCCCCTGTGACAAGTTTGAACTCCTGGATCATTGCTGCTGTTGGGAAGCTGAAACTTTAGGCTGGTGCAATAAGTTCAGTATATAAAATATGACATTTTTAGCCGTATTCATTTTTAGGGTTTAGTTCTCCTTTAAAGGGCCCTCTGTATGAACTGTAGGGCCCTCCACTCGGCATGCAACTCTACTGCCCCCCCTTTCCCCTGCATGTATAATGGTGGCACTTACTTCCCTTGCATTTGATTGGGTCCTTCTGGGGGAGAAGAGAGGGGACGGTCCGGGCGGGGGATCGGGCCTGGGTCGGCAGGGCGCCATGAAGGCCGGTGTCCCACCAGCCGAGTCCAACGCTGTGAGTTCCTACAGTTCTTCCTCAAAGGGCATGACCTGGGTACCGAATCCACTATTTTCAATTTCAGCCAAATACCGGGATGAATCCGAACCCAAATTTCCATATGCAAATCAGGGCAAGGAAGGTTGAAAGAGATTTTTTTTACTGCCTTTTAGATTTAACCAAAAAAAAGTCACGTGATTTCAAGAACTTTGATTCGGTTCGGCCAGACACGTGGTTTCGGCCGAATACTGCTGAAAAAGCCCAAATACCAAACGGAATCCTTGATTCAGCTCATCCCTAATTTGGACCAGCACGTAGATGGCCAAAGATTCACTCATTTGGAAATTATCCCAATTTGAAAACGATAAAAAAGAATGAATGGAAATTGAAAAAGTGCTCAGAAGCAAACTCTGGGCAATTTCACACGAGTTTTGCTGGTTTAGGGTAAGGTCATACCTGGAGCTTCGGGGAGATTAAGTTGCCCAGCAACTAATCGCCTCTTCTTTGGGGCTACTAATCCCCCCAAACGGCATCCCAGTCTTCCTCCTGCTATAATGAAAAAAACGCCTGCAGCATGGCACTCGCGGTGATTCGTTTTCCGAAGTCGCCTGAAGTTGCCTCACGAGGAAACTTCGTGCAAATTCAGAAAACGAAGCGCAGCATTATAGCAGGCGGAAGCCGTTCGGGAGATTAGTCGCCCCAAAAAAGAGGCGATTAGTTAGCGGGGGAATAAATCTCCCCAAATCTCCAGGTGTGACATTACCTTACACTTCTTTTAAGTACTAGTCCTAGAAGGTTTTCTGCTGATAAACTGTAAGGGTAATGTCACATCTGGAGATTCGGTGAGATTCAGACGCCCGGCGACTAAACTCCTCTTCTTTGGGGCGACTAATCTCCCCGAACTGCCTTCCCCGTGTCTTCCCACCTGCTACAATGAAAAAACGCTTGCGGCATGGCGATTGCGGCGATTCATCTTTCGAAGTCGCCCGAAGTTTCCTTGTGAGGCAACTTTGGGCGGCATCGGAAACCGAATCGCCGCAACTGCATTGCCGCAGGCGTTTTTTCATTTTAGCAAGCGGAAGGCAAGAGGAAGGCAGTTCGGGGAAATTGTCGCCCCAAAGAAGACAGGCGACTAAATCTCCCTGAATCTGCTCGTATGCTTAAACCCTATTACTGCAGTGATGCAAATTGTACTACAGATAGGATCTTGCACTGCTGTTTGTTGTGTCCGGCTCCTGTTGTCCAGGGGAATCTATCACAGACTTCATTAATACAAGTTTATCTAACTGGAGGAACAAGACTAATTGTTCTGTTGATTCTACTGACGGAACAGCTAAAAAAACAGAGCATTGTGTTCAAATTTCTACAGATTCTTATGCGTTTGTGCCCCCTAGTGAGCACATTCAGAACGTCAGTCCCAAATATGACTGTCTTACTCCTCTGCTCAGCTCTTTTTAATCATGGTTAGCTGGAGCTTGAATGTAAAGTCACGTTGCATTTTATGTATCCACATGAATATAGATATACTGTATAACATATGAATGGTGAATTAAAGGGGTGGTTCACCTTTAAGTTAACTTTGAGTGTGCTATAGAATGGGCAAGTCTAAGCAACTTTTCAATTCATTAATATATTCTTCTGACGTTTTCCAGCTTTCAAATGGGGTCACTGACCCCATCTTAAAAAAAAAAGTTCTGTTAAGGCAGAGACACACGCTGCTATTTCGGGAGATTAGACGCCCAGCGACAAATCGCTTCTTGTTCGTGAGGCAACTTCAGAAAATGAAGCGTTCCAAATGCCATCCCACTGGCAATTTACATTCTAGCCGACGGGAGGGCAGTTCCGGGAGATTAGTCGCCGAGTCTCCCGAAATAGCTGCCCTAAAGCTTCAAATGTACTGTTATTGCTACTTTTATTTAAAGTAGTACTTGTTATTACTCCTCTTTCTATTCAGGCCTCTCCTGTTCATATTCCAGTCCATTATTCAAATCAATGCATGGTTGCTAGGGTAATTTGGACCCTAGCAACCAGATTGCTGAAATTGCAAACTGGAGAGCTGCTGAATAAAAAGCTAAATAACTCAAAAACCACAAATAATAAAAAATGAAAACCAATTGCAAATGGTCTCACAATATCACTCTCTACATCATACTAAAAGATAACTCAAAGGTGAACAATCTCTTTAAAGGACCAGTAAAAAAAACGAGTTTGTGTAGGGAATTAGTGCAAAACCCTTGCTCTTATCCCTGTAAGCAGAGATCAAGCGCAGAGCCTGTGTCTGTGTGCTGTAAACTGTTACCTAGCAACCAGTTGTTCAGTGCAGTAGGAAGTGACACAGCAGCTAAGGGGTGGCAGGCAGGAAAAGGAAGTCACAGAGACTGGCAAAAGAAGAAAGCCTGGCATAGAGGCCGGACAGCTGCTGGTGGGCCCAGAGAGCTGAGAGGCTGCACCAAAATCAGTGTCGGACTGGGACACCAGGGGCCCACCCAAAAATCTTAGACCAGGGGCCCATCAAAAGACCTTAGACCAGGGGCCCACTCTCAACACTATTATAATTCCTCTCCTTACGCAACCTCTATTCTGCTAGTCTCTTTTCTTTACATGCTACAATCTGTTATTCAAACTATTCAGTCTATATTATTCTCATAGAAATAGGTAATGGCCATGAAATATGCCAAATGTTTTTAAGCAGGAGGGCCCACTGACACCTGGGCCCACCGGGAGTTTTCCTGGTATCCCTGTGGGCCAGTCCGACACTGACCAAAAGCATTCCTTTGGATCGGGCTGGCACAGGGAAGCCACATACTGTGCCTGGAGAGACAGAGAGTGTGAGAGGAATGCAGACTGGAGGAACAAACAGCAGGTGATTCCTATCTGAGAATCCAAAGGGGCTGGTAATCGCACTGTATGACTGAATGTGCTGGATTCGCCTGAAGAGAGCTCTAACGTATCCGAAGAGGATTTGTGAGGATCCTGGTTAAAGGGACAATACCCAAAAGAGGCGCTGAAGATACAGAGACTGTTTATTAAAGGACAATAAAGGACTTTCCATAGTTAGCTAGACATTTTGCGCTAGCCAGTCAGTTAGTGAGGCCCTATTGCCACCAGTTAGGAGTGCTGCCTGTATTAGGTGCCCATTTATTTTAGCTAAACAGTTATTTAAGTTAACCAATACTGTGTGTGTGTTATTACTGTATTCCTAGTGGGGCCACCCATAGGTGCATTCTCGGATCCCACTAGGTTGAGGCACTGCGCTAGTACCAGCTACCCAGTCTCTCCCCATACCACTGCGGAGTGGCTCAGATTTGTCCCATGCCATCAGGTAAGCGCCACACATGGAGTGTAATACTGACAAACGGATGTCATTTTTGGGGCACTGCTGAGATTACGGCTGGGACCTAGACACTGAGAAAGTGAAACAAGATGGTGTCATCTGCTGAGAGTCCTCAGAGCGTTCCGGAGTGGTGCAAGAGTTTGGGCCTGAACCCTAAAAAGACTGCTGTAGTAGGTCCAATGAAACCCAGAACAAAAGAGGAAGTTATTTACAAGATCTTAGATGCTGATGGACCTATTTACCAGCCTAGAGTGGTAGGTTCACGACAAGACCCAGAAGGTGTCAGGTTAAATGTGCTTGTGGATAGTCCTGCCGAGATTAATAGAGAGACCTGTGCACGTGGTGTTGAAGCAGAAGAGGACTGTTACTGGCAAATTATCTTGCCATCTGTTCCAGAGGAGAAGGAACTTAGTGACAGTGAAGAAGAAGTTGGGGACCAGGAAACCCTGTGAATGAGGTTTAGCTATAGTAGGGCAGACTTGTAATAGTCTCTCTAGGAGAGAAAGGTAGATCATATAAAGAGAAAGAGCAGTTGAAGCTCCAACAAGGATTTGCAGCAGGGAGTAGCTTCCCAACTCTGTGTGTTGCCTCCAGTGCAGGGACCTCAGTGACGAGGGTGTTAGGTTAGCTGTCAGCTTCCTGAACATTGCACTGTATGGGAATGGTGTACTGAATTCCTGCAATTGTCTAATGGATGTCCTTCCTCAGCTTAAATACCTATTACCTGAAGCTCTGTGTGAGTTATATGTGCCTCTCTATCTATAAGCTTTTTGTGAGCCTGCCAGTCCTGTGTGAGCTGTGTAGTGTGTGTCATGTGCTAATACCTCATCTGTATACGGGAGTAAACCTGGAGATATTAAATAAACAGTTCTTTGTTTGCATCATAAGAACCTCCTGGCGCCCAATCATTTTGTATATTTTGTATGCACAGTAGCCTGAGTGGTGTAGTTGCACTACAACTTAGAGAGGGAAAGCTTCCACTAAGCGAAGGCCTGGATCCTGAAGAGAGAGTCCAAATGTAACCCATGCTGCTACCTTAGCTGGACATTAACTATCTGTGGTCTGGATAGCCCAGATTCCCTAAGATTGACATGGTGATCAGCCAATCACTGCATCATAGCCCCGCCCCTGACATCATGGTCTGCCTCCTCTGTGTCTGGGCCCCGCCCCTATGCATCACAACCTCCAGATCACAGCCCCGCCCCCTTCCAGGTCTCATCGCCACACGAGCGGATCTCTACGTCTATGGTCACCTTAACTTTTCCCAACGTATTTGCTTATCTCAAATTTGTTACAAACGATCTTATCTGAACCGTGTGGCTGTTCTGGGCTCTCTGCCAAAAGCCAGTTAAGTTAGAAACATTGTATCTTTTCCTGGCTATTCAGTCTGTTCTTTCCAGTACAAACAAGGGACTGCAGGTTGAGCTGTCAAAAGAGGGACTGTGCCTATGAAAACAGCATACCTCCCAACTATCCCGTTTTAAGAATTAAAGGGCAATTCACCTTCATTAGCAAAACTGTAATAACTGGGAAAACACAGGTTTCACAGTCAGCACCCTTCACCACCAAATCACTTTAATCTGATGCACGTCCAACGATTTTCACCTTCAATCCGTTCAATCAGACCACATTAGTTATTGACGGCACCAGTCAATGGTTTCCTCTTTTTATTTCCAAAATGTTGGGAGGTATAAATCAGGACAGTTGGACGGTATGGACACTATCTGGGCCTAGGGTTGCCACCTTTTCCTAATTTTGTTACCAGCTGGTGTGGGGCAAGAACAAAAAGGGGTGGGCGTGACATCAAAAGGGGGTGGAGCTGTGACATAAAAAGAGGCGGGCCGCAGTGCAGAGCTGTGTGACATCAAAAAGGGGCAGGGCTATGATGTAAAAAGGGGTAAGGGTAAATTTGTAATACCGGTCCCGGCAGGTGTTTTACCTAGATAGGGTTGCCACTTATCTGGGCCCCACCACAAACTCTTGTCCCCCATCCACCCCCAATAACAGCAGTGCCCACATTACCCACTATTGTAATTACACGTGGAAACAGCCAGGATCTACGAGGCTGCAAGCTGTTTGGGATGATGGGAGTTGTAGTTCACTTCCTGCCAGAGCTTGACCTGCTGATTACTGGTTCCAATTAAGCCTTATTCGTACCTTTAGCTCTGCCTTTGTCCAAATAATACATCTGTGTAAGGAAATAGAGCCAGGCACTCGCAGGTTAACTGCAAAACGTTTTAATCACATGACATGTTTCGGCAAAGTCCTTTTTCAAGTGAAAAACAAGCGATTACAACTTTTTGCAGTTAACCTGCGAGTGCCTGGCTCTATTTCCTCACACAGAGCTTGACCTGCTCTTCCACAGTGAATTAGGGCCCCCAATCCTTGTGTCTCTTTCCGTTTAGATTGTAAGCTCTTCTGCACAGACCCTTCCTCACCTGGTCATTATGTATGTAACTCTGTATGTTCTATGTAAGTGATTTCTTTCTATAAACACATCTATTTTACATCATTGCACAATATGCTGGGACTCTAAAGACACATGTTCATAGATGTAACTGAAGAGTTTCACAATACAAATCTCTTATAGTTTAACTCTCCCCGCAGGAGGCCCCAGTGACACTGAGAGCTGAACACAAAAAGCAGCTCCTTATTAAGAAACACGAGCGCACAGAAGTCCAGGCCTCCTCATTGTGCTTCCTCTGCCTTAGTCCCGCCCCTATCACAAACTCCGCCCACTAGCTGTCACTCACACAGGGCAGACAGCCGCACCGGATGTACTCGATCCAAGTTGCTTTTCCCTCCGCGCCTGGCGCCTCGCTGTTGAATCGATTCTATCGGCGGATCGTCTGAGCGTGTCTGTCTCGCAGGGAGTTGTGGGAAGCCGCAGCCCATTTCCCGTCTCTTTCTCTGTGTGCCGGTGATAGCGCGTTTTTGTCGCTCCCATTCTCCGGCTCTTCCACACACACAACATCATGGCGCTGCACGTCCCCAAGGCCCCGGGCTTTGCCCAGATGCTGAAGGAAGGAGCCAAGGTAAGTGCCGGGCGGGGGAGGCCGGAGTGGCGCAGCATGTGCTGCACATGGAAGCTTCCAGAAGCCTCAGTGATACAGGGGAACGTGCTTGTTCATCAGTCCCGGCCTGTAATTCTCACTCATATCATCTCTCCTTTACTCACATGTCCTGTTCCCTTACTCCGCTTTTAATTTGATTTTTATTCTTTTGTGGGTGGAGAAAAATGAATGGAGTTTAATACGTTTTGTATATTAATTGGCTTCTCTGACATGTAAGGCCCCCCCCTAGTGTTCCTCTAAGGGCCCCCCTAGTGTTCCTCTAAGGGCCCCCCTAGTGTTCCTCTAAGGGCCCCCCTAGTGTTCCTCTAAGGGCCCCCCTAGTGTTCCTCTAAGGGCCCCCCTAGTGTTCCTCTAAGGGCCCCCCTAGTGTTCCTCTAAGGGCCCCCCTAGTGTTCCTCTAAGGGCCCCCCTAGTGTTCCTCTAAGGGCCCCCCTAGTGTTCCTCTAAGGGCCCCCCTAGTGTTCCTCTAAGGCCCCCCCTAGTGTTCCTCTAGGGGGCCCCCCTAGTGTTCCTGTAAGGGCCCCCCTAGTGTTCCTGTAAGGGCCCCCCTAGTGTTCCTGGAAGGGCCCCCGTAGTGTTCCTGGAAGGGCCCCCCATAGTGTTCCTGGAAGGGCCCCCCTAGAGTTCCTGGGAGGGCCCCCCTAGAGTTCCTGGGAGGGCCCCCCTAGAGTTCCTGGGAGGGCCCCCCCTAGAGTTCCTGGGAGGGCCCCCCCTAGAGTTCCTGGGAGGGCCCCCCCTAGAGTTCCTGGGAGGGCCCCCCTAGAGTTCCTGGGATGGCCCCCCTAGAGTTCCTGGGAGGGCCCCCCTAGAGTTCCTGGGAGGGCCCCCCTAGAGTTCCTGGGAGGGCCCCCCTAGAGTTCCTGGGAGGGCCCCCCCTAGAGTTCCTGGGAGGGCCCCCCCTAGAGTTCCTGGGAGGGCCCCCCCTAGAGTTCCTGGGAGGGCCCCCCCTAGAGTTCCTGGGAGGGCCCCCCCTAGAGTTCCTGGGAGGGCCCCCCCTAGAGTTCCTGGGAGGCCCCCCCTAGTGTTCCTGGGAGGGCCCCCCCTAGTGTTCCTGGGAGGGCCCCCCTAGTGTTCCTGGGAGGGCCCCCCCTAGTGTTCCTGGGAGGGCCCCCCCCTAGTGTTCCTGGGAGGGCCCCCCCCCTAGTGTTCCTGGGAGGGCCCCCCCCCTAGTGTTCCTGGGAGGGCCCCCCCCTAGTGTTCCTGGGAGGGCCCCCCCCCTAGTGTTCCTGGGAGGGCCCCCCCCCTAGTGTTCCTGGGAGGGCCCCCCCCTAGTGTTCCTGGGAGGGCCCCCCCCTAGTGTTCCTGGGAGGGCCCCCCCCTAGTGTTCCTGGGAGGGCCCCCCCCTAGTGTTCCTGGGAGGGCCCCCCCCTAGTGTTCCTGGGAGGGGCCCCCCCCTAGTGTTCCTGGGAGGGCCCCCCCCTAGTGTTCCTGGGAGGGCCCCCCCTAGTGTTTCCTGGGAGGGCCCCCCCTAGTGTTCCTGGGAGGGCCCCCCCTAGTGTTCCTGGGAGGGCCCCCCTAGTGTTCCTGGGAGGGCCCCCCCCTAGTGTTCCTGGGAGGGCCCCCCCTAGTGTTCCTGGGAGGGCCCCCCCCTAGTGTTCCTGGGAGGGCCCCCCCCTAGTGTTCCTGGGAGGGCCCCCCCTAGTGTTCTGGGAGGGCCCCCCCCTAGTGTTCCTGGGAGGGCCCCCCCCTAGTGTTCCTGGGAGGGCCCCCCCCCTAGTGTTCCTGGGAGGGCCCCCCCCCTAGTGTTCCTGGGAGGCCCCCCCCCTAGTGTTCCTGGGAGGGCCCCCCCCTAGTGTTCCTGGGAGGGCCCCCCCCTAGTGTTCCTGGGAGGGCCCCCCCTAGTGTTCCTGGGAGGGCCCCCCCCTAGTGTTCCTGGGAGGGCCCCCCCCCTAGTGTTCCTGGGAGGCCCCCCCCCCTCTAGTGTTCCTGGGAGGCCCCCCCCCCTAGTGTTCCTGGGAGGGCCCCCCCCTAGTGTTCCTGGGAGGGCCCCCCCCCTAGTGTTCCTGGGAGGGCCCCCCCCCTAGTGTTCCTGGGAGGGCCCCCCCTAGTGTTCCTGGGAGGGCCCCCCCCCTAGTGTTCCTGTGAGGGCCCCCCCCCCTAGTGTTCCTGTGAGGGCCCCCCCCTAGTGTTCCTGTGAGGGCCCCCCCCTAGTGTTCCTGTGAGGGCCCCCCCCCCAGTGTTCCTGTGAGGGCCCCCCCCCCCAGTGTTCCTGTGAGGGCCCCCCCCAGTGTTCCTGTGAGGGCCCCCCAGTGTTCCTGTGAGGGCCCCCCCAGTGTTCCTGTGAGGGCCCCCCCAGTGTTCCTGTGAGGGCCCCCCCAGTGTTCCTGTGAGGGCCCCCCCAGTGTTCCTGTGAGGGCCCCCCCAGTGTTCCTGTGAGGGCCCCCCCAGTGTTCCTGTGAGGGCCCCCCCAGTGTTCCTGTGAGGGCCCCCCCAGTGTTCCTGTGAGGGCCCCCCCAGTGTTCCTGTGAGGGCCCCCCCAGTGTTCCTGTGAGGGCCCCCCCAGTGTTCCTGTGAGGGCCCCCCCAGTGTTCCTGTGAGGGCCCCCCCAGTGTTCCTGTGAGGGCCCCCCCCCAGTGTTCCTGTGAGGGCCCCCCCCCAGTGTTCCTGTGAGGGCCCCCCCCCTAGTGTTCCTGGGAGGGCCCCCCCCTAGTGTTCCTGGGAGGCCCCCCCCCCCTAGTGTTCCTGGGAGGCCCCCCCCCCTAGTGTTCCTGGGAGGCCCCCCCCCCTAGTGTTCCTGGGAGGGCCCCCCCTAGTGTTCCTGGGAGGGCCCCCCCTAGTGTTCCTGGGAGGGCCCCCCCCCTAGTGTTCCTGTGAGGGCCCCCCCCCCTAGTGTTCCTGTGAGGGCCCCCCCCCCTAGTGTTCCTGTGAGGGCCCCCCCCTAGTGTTCCTGTGAGGGCCCCCCCCCCAGTGTTCCTGTGAGGGCCCCCCCCCCAGTGTTCCTGTGAGGGCCCCCCCAGTGTTCCTGTGAGGGCCCCCCCAGTGTTCCTGTGAGGGCCCCCCCAGTGTTCCTGTGAGGGCCCCCCAGTGTTCCTGTGAGGGCCCCCCCAGTGTTCCTGTGAGGGCCCCCCCAGTGTTCCTGTGAGGGCCCCCCCAGTGTTCCTGTGAGGGCCCCCCCAGTGTTCCTGTGAGGGCCCCCCCCCAGTGTTCCTGTGAGGGCCCCCCCCCAGTGTTCCTGTGAGGGCCCCCCCCAGTGTTCCTGTGAGGGCCCCCCCCCAGTGTTCCTGTGAGGGCCCCCCCAGTGTTCCTGTGAGGGCCCCCCCCCTAGTGTTCCTGTGAGGGCCCCCCCTGTGGTCCTGTAAGGGCCCCCCCCTGTATGCCTACTTTTTTAATATTTATGATGAATAAAAAGTGATTTTTTTAACTTTGAGAATTGACTGGAAATATATTTTAGAATTTTTGAATTGAGTGCTCTTTGGAGTTGGGGGCTATATTCCAGCACTTTGCCCTTTTTGACAGGCCTATATAGACTGCAGCAATTGAGTAGTAAAAATTTTTGGACCAGGTGGCAACCCTAGCCCCAGTACTAATTAGTGTTTGTTACATGTGGGCAGTGCACTGTATTGGTCTGTATCAGGGAACTAGTTTATTGCACATCATTAATGTTATTCCCAGCACAGCTTGTTGGCTGGTAAAGCCTTTCCCTATATACTAACTAACTGCTAATAGTAGGGAAGACTTGCATTAATAAGGCCCCAGTGTGGCCCCTCTGATCCCCATTATATATCATATTATCTTATGATGTTCTGAGCATGAATCACACATACAGTCACATTCATTGGCTACAACTGGCCCTGCTGTGAAGCAATAGGGAGCTTGGATTAGATTGTAAGCTCCACTGCGGCAGGGACTGATTGGAATGAGGTGGAATCTCAGTACAGAGCTGGGGTATATGTTTGAGCTATATAAATATACTGAGTACTTCTTTCTCTCTCAGCACTACTCTGGCTTGGAAGAAGCAGTGTTCCGTAATATCCAGGCCTGTAAAGAACTCGCCCAGACTACACGCACTGCCTATGGACCAAATGGTAAATTGTCTCATGAGTTTTTCCATTTAAGGCAAATTCACACACAAACTGACTTTTTTTTCTTTTTTTTTTGCATAATGTAAAATATTGTTATTCCAAACCACTTTCCACTATACAGGAATGAAACTCTTCCTTATACGTAAAAGCCATGAGTGTGTATCTCTCTTGTAGCAAGGTTTACTTTGCTGGGTCTGTTAATCAGCAGGCCTGCTACATTGTTTGATGAGTCAGAACCAGCAGTGCAGAGAATATAAGCAACCAGACAGATGCTGCTTTCAGTAGCAATGACATTAAAGGGCTGGTGCACCTTTACATTCATTTTTAGTATGTTATAGAATGTATAATTCTAAACAAATTTTCAACCGACCTTCACTTTTTTTTTTCTTTTTAATAGTTTTTAAATTATTTGCCTTCTTCTGACTCTTTCTGGTTTCAAAAGCGGGTCACTGACCCCATCTAAAAAACATGTGCTCTGTAAGGCTACACATTTATTGTTATTGCTACTTTTTATTACTGCTCTTTCTATTCAGACCCTCTCCTATTCATTGTCCAGTATCCTATTCAAATCAATGCATGGTTGCTAGGATTTTTTTGCATCCTAGCAACCAGATTGCTGAAATTTCAAACCAGAGAGCTTCTGAATGAAAAGCTAAATCAAAAATCACAAATAATAAAAAATGAAAACCAATAGCAAATGGTCTCAGAATATCACTCTGTACATCATACTAAAAGTTAATTAAAAGGTGAACAACCCCTTTAAGCTTTTTCAGGGGTTTGAAAGTTATTTGTTAAAGGGGTTGTTCACCTTTACATTAACTTTTAGTATGATGTAGAGAGTGATATTCTGAGACCATTTGCAATTGGTTTTCATTTTTTATAGTTTTTGAATTATTTGCGGCCTTCTGCCTCTTTCCAGCTTTCAAATTGGGGTCACTGACCCCATATAAACATCAAATGCTCTGTAAGGCTACACATAGTTACATAGTTAGTTACATAGTTAAATTTGGTTGAAAAAAGACAAAGTCCATCAAGTTCAACCCCTCCAAATGAAAACCCAGCATCCATACACACACCCCTCCATACTTTTAATTAAAATTCTATATACCCATATCTATACTAACTATAGAGTTTAGTATCACAATAGCCTTTGATTTTATGTCTGTCCAAGAAATCATCCAAGCCATTCTTATAGTCATTAACTGAATCAGCATCACAACATCACCCGGCAGTGCATTCCACAACCTCACTGTCCTCACTGTGAAGAACCCCCTACGTTGCTTCAAATGAAAGTTCTTTTCTTCTAGTCTAAAGGGGTGGCCTCTGGTACGGTGATCCACTTTATGGGTAAAAAGGTCCCCTGCTATTTGTCTATAATGTCCTCTAATGTACTTGTAAAGTGTAATCATGTCCCCTCGCAAGCGCCTTTTTTCCAGAGAAAACAACCCCAACCTTGACAGTCTCCCCTCATAATTTAAGTCTTCCGTCCCTCTAACCAATTTAGTTGCACTTAGTCTCTGCACTCTCTCCAGCTCATTTATATCCCTCTTAAGGACTGGAGTCCAAAAGTGAACTGCATACTCCAGATGAGGCCTTACCAGGGACCTATAAAGAGGCATAATTATGTTTTCATCCCTTGAGTTAATGCCCTTTTTTATGCAAGACAGAACTTTATTTGCTTTAGTAGTAACAGAATGACACTGCCCAGAATTAGACAACGTGTTATCTACAAAGACCCCTAGATCCTTTTCATTTAAGGAAACTCCCAACACATTGCCATTTAGTGTATAACTTGCATTTATATTATTTTTGCCAAAGTGCATAACCTGCATTTATCAACATTGAACCTCATTTTCCAGTTTGCTGCCCAGTTTTCCAGTTTAGACAAATCACTTTGCAAAGTGGCAGCATCCTGCATGGAACCTATAGTTCTGCACAATTTAGTATCATCTGCAAAAATAGAAACAGTACTTTCAATTCCCACCTCCAGGTCATTAATAAACAAGTTGAAAAGCAAGGGACCTAGTACAGAGCCCTGCGGTACTCCACTAACAACACTGGTCCAATTAGAAAATGTTCCATTTACCACCACTCTTTGTAGTCTATCTTTTAGCCAGTTCTCTATCCAGGTACAAATACTATGTTCCAGGCCAACATTCCTTAATTTAACCAGTAACCTTTTGTGTGGCACTGTATCAAATGCTTTAGCAAAGTCTAAGTAAATCACATCCACTGCCATCCCAGAATCGAGGTCTCTACTTACATTCTCGTAAAAAGAAATTAAGTTAGTCTGGCAAGATCTATTACGCATAAAACCATGCTGGCACAAACTCATAGTATTATGATTTGCTATGAAGTCCAGTATCTTATCCTTTATTAACCCTTCGAAAAGCTTTCCTAATACTGACGTCAGACTAACTGGCCTATAGTTTTGAGGCTGAGAACGGGATCCTTTTTTGAATAGAGGCACCACATTAGCAATTCGCCAGTCTCTCGGCACTATGCCAGATCTCAATGAATCCTGAAAAATTAAGTAAAGAGGTTTGGCAATCACAGAGCTAAACTCGCTAATTACCCTGGGATGAATACCATCTGGCCCTGGACCTCTGTATTGTTATTGCTACTTTTTATTACTCTTCTTTCTATTCAGGCCTCTCCTATTCATATTCCAGTCTCTTATTCAAATCAGTGCATGGTTGCTAGGGTAATTTGGACCCTAGCACCAAGAGTGCTGAAATTGCAAACTGGAGAGCTGCAAAATAACTCAAAAACCATAAAAACGAAAACCAATTGCAAATTGTCTCAGAATATCACTCTCTACATCATACTAAAAGTTAATTTAAAGGGGAACAACGCCTGCTATGCCGACCCTGAATTGGTCTGGTCTGTAATCTGAGTTTGGATGTCCCTAATAATGCAATTTTTCTATAATTTTTTTCTATCATGTAGGAATGAACAAGATGGTTATCAATCATTTGGAGAAGCTTTTCGTTACAAACGATGCCGCCACCATTATAAGGGAACTAGAGGTGGGAAGTTAATTCATGTTGTTATCTGCATGTGTCATATACATTGAATATGTAGGAGTAAAAAAGAAGCCTTTTCATTGGTTGGCTGTCCATTAGGTTTCAGATAAGCCAATGATAACTCAGTGTTGTTACCTGCAGGTTCAACATCCGGCTGCCAAAATGATTGTGATGGCCTCCCACATGCAAGAGCAGGAGGTCGGAGACGGGACTAACTTTGTCCTGGTCTTTGCTGGAGCTTTACTTGAGCTGGCAGAAGAGCTTCTAAGAATCGGACTGTCTGTATCCGAGGTAAGAGATCCTAGTAACTTTAAAGGAACACTTCAGTGTAAAAATAAATATTGGGTAAATAAATAGGCTGTGCAAAATAAAAAATGTTGCCAATTTAGGTAGTTAGTCAAAAAAGTGTATTGTATAAAGACTGGCTATCTAACATAATAGCCAGAACGCTACTTCCTGCTTTTCAGCTCTCTAACTCTGAGTTAGTCAGTGACTATAAGGGGGGCCACATGGGACATAACTGTTCAGTGAGTTTGTAATTAATCCTCAGCATTCATCTCAGATTCAAAAGGAACAGTTATGATCAAGTCCTGCAGCGGGTCTGGTACCCGCGGGTTACCCACAAAAAAAGCGGGCACCCTGCGGAAGGAGGGGAGGATTTTCAGGTTATGGTCGAGTTTGCCTTTCTGCCCGTAATTTGCATATGCAAATTCGGTTCGGCCGGGCAGAAGGATTCGGCTGAATCCTGGATTCGGTGCATCCCTACTGGTAACCAATCAGTGGAAAGCAAGAGAGCTGCAAAGCAGGATGAAGTGTTCTGGCTATTATGTTACACATCCAGTCACTCCAGCCTTTATACATTACATTTTTGGCTAACTATATTAGAAACATTTTTTATTTTGCACAGCCTATCTATTTACTCAGTTTTTATTTTTACACTAAACTGTTCCTTTAATTGTATTAGAGCTGGCAGAATGATGTCCCATTTACTATGTATTGTGGTTCTAAAGGTGATTGAAGGCTATGAAAAGGCCTGTAAGAAAGCCTTAGAAATACTCCCCGACCTGGTCTGCAGTTCTGCAAAGAATTTACGTGATGTTGATGAAGTGGCCTCCCTTCTTCAGACGGCCATCATGAGCAAGCAGTATGGCAACGAGCTCTTTCTTTCCAAGCTCATCGCCCAGGCGTGTGGTAAGAGTATGGCATTTACATATTTATATCTGTGACTACCAATATACACATTGTTATTAAAATAAGCTTTGTTTCTCCTTTTAGTGTCTATCCTTCCCGACTCTGGCAATTTCAATGTTGACAACATCAGAGTGTGCAAGATTTTGGTAAGTAAGACAGATCTAAAACCTTGGGGTTACTCCCTTAGAACCAATGGAACCTCTGATTTTCACTCCTGGGTTTTGAAGGAGAAGCGAAGTCCATTTTACTTTGGGTTGCCAAAAGTTAGGCGATTGCATTTACTTACCTGACACCCAGGTCCCTATCAGGAGAAAACTGCACCGGCCGTGGGGTTATTCCAGCAAACGCCACTCTGTCGTTTTCCAGTTTCTTTCTTTAAACTTCACAGTAGAATGAAATAGCCAGCTTTTTCATTAAAGTTCGGCTTTTCGCTCTAATGAGCACGTGCAGGCGAAAGAAGAAGCCGGAAGACTGAGTTGCGCGCTGGAATAACCCTGGGCCGGTGCAGTTTTCTCCTGATGGGGGGGTGGCTAACTTTTGGCACCCCCAAGTATAATAGGGTTTTCCTTCTCCTTTAAGAGAAATTCCTCTGCTTTATACCAGGTTTTAAAGGGCAAGACAACGTAATACAACCAATACTGATGGTCATGGTTAGTAAGGTTGGTTGGACACACTTCCTCTGCAAGGTGTAAAGCAGTGGTAATGGGCAAATCTACCTTTTTTAAAGGTCCCAAAGTCCTTTCTACTTCTTCTGAATTAATTCTTCTCAGCCATTTACATCACGTTAACCCTTATCACCCTGTAAATACAATACAAAGTTGTACAGTAATGTATTAAAGTGGACCTGTCACCCAGACACAAAAAGCTGTATAATAAAAGCCCTTTTTAAATTAAACATGAAATCCAATTTCTGTTTTTTATTAAAGTATTCATTTAAAAATCTCCGCTGTCAATCAAATATTGTCTGCCCCTCCTCTATGCCTTAGAGGCGGGGCAGGCAATTACTTTCACTTTCCATTCAGCACTTCCTAGATGTCACTGCTCTCCCCACATTCCCCCAGTTCTCTTCACCATTTAATTGTGTAACCAGGGCATGGGGAGGGACATCAGGTCCCCCATTCTGGTGCACAAACAAGATTCTGAGATGATACAAGACTTGTCTTAATAACAGTGTCCACAAAATGGCTCCTTCCTGCTTGTTGTAATTATGAATTCCCAGACTGATGGAAACAACAATTAAATAATTTATATTGTGTCATTAAAGTTCATTTTGCTTGAATAATGTGATTAAAATAGGATTTTGAATAATTGTTTTGGGTGACGGCCCCCCTTTAAAGGGGTTGTTTGCCTTTTTTTTTTTAATATGATGTAGAGAGTGATATGCTAAGACAATTTGCAATTATTCCTCATTTTTTGTGTGTGTAGCTTTTTGTTCTGCAGCTCTCCACTTTAGCATTCAGCAGGATCAGGGTTGAAATTATCCTAGCAACCAAGCAGTGGTGTAAATGATAGAACGGAATATGAATAGGAGAGGTCTGAATAGAAAGATGTATAATACAATGACAAAGATTAAAATAGTTTTACTGAGCAATAGTTTTTGGGCTGCCAGGGTCAGTGAACCCCACTGGAAAGCCAGAAGGAGTAGGAGGAAGAAGGCAAATAATTAAAAAAATTAAAAAAAAAAAAAAAAAAAAAAGAGAACCAATTGAAAAGTTGCTAAGAATTGATAATTTTGTAACTTCAAGATGAACTGCTTTTTAAATGCTGAAATCAAGCATGTGTAATAATCCTGGGGTTTACTCTGCAGGGATCGGGTATCTGCTCCTCTTCTGTCTTGCACGGCATGGTTTTCAAAAAGGAAGTAGAAGGAGATATCACTTCTGTGAAAGACGCCAAAATCGCAGTTTATTCCTGTCCGTTTGATGGCACGATCACCGAGACAAAGGTATGTGGCCCTGCACTGTGTGTGTGTGTTATAACTAGCTATGCACTTACCTAAATCAACCAAACCAAATTCTCACACCTCAAAGCTGAACATATCCGATGTTTTTCAGATCAATAGGTTATCGATCATCACCCCTTGTGTGTATCATAGGGCTTATCACAGAGTGTCTACAACACATATTTTACATCACAGAGACAGGGTTTATCCAGAGCTGCTTGTAGCAGAAAGGACATCTTTGCTGGGCCTCCAAAATCACAGCTGCACCTTGGGCTCTTTAGCCTTCAGAGTACCATTGGGAATGTTGGGAGTTGTAGTTCAACAACTGGATTGCTACAGATTGGAGGGGGACAGCTTTCCAGGGGCCTCCAAAATCACAGCTGCACCTTGGGAGTAATGTTCAATGGCATTCTGTTGATTAGTTATCCTGTATTCTCACCTTATGGGGCTCTATAGCCTTCAGAATTCCATTGGGAATGTTGAGAGTTGTAGCTCAACAACTGGATTGCCGCAGATTGAAGCAGCAGCTTTCTTGGGCCTCTAAAATCAAAGCTGTACCTTGGGATTAAAATTCAATGGCATTCTGTTGTAGTTATCACTTAGTCTGACCTTATCGGGCTGTAAAGCCGTCAGGGTTCCACTGGGAATGTTGGGAGTTGTAGTTCACAAACTGGATTGCTTCCTTCATCCCTGGAGCTAGACTGTAGCAACGATAGCAACGGTTTGATTTCTATTGTATAATGTAAGAACATTTTAGTGACAGTGTTTTTTTGTTTTTTTTAACAGGGCACCGTGCTGATAAACAGCGCACAGGAACTGATGAACTTCAGCAAAGGAGAAGAGAATCTGATGGAGGAGCAAGTGAAGGCGATCGCAGATGCAGGGGCCACCGTTATTGTGACAGGAGGCAAAGTTGCCGACATGGCTCTCCATTACGCAAACAAATACAACCTCATGGTAGTAAGGTAAGTGTGTGTGCAAGAGCTGACATTTGGTTTTTCCCTCTGCATTCTCCTGCCATAGACTCCTTCACTCACATCTATTTGACAGCCAGACAGTTTGACCAATGGAGTGCAGTCACTTTGGGGATCTCTGGAACCTTTTTCAGTGATTTTACTGCAGAGGTTTTTTTTTTCTGTTGTTAGATTCTCTGCATGTAGTGACAAAGTACAGACTCTAGTAATAATTATATTATACAGTAGAGCCATGAATATCCTGTAAATTATATAGTGAATAAAGTCCCGCCTATTGTAAAATATAAGGATATTATAAGTTACCGAGGAGTTCTTTTATACAGGTCATGGAACTCCAAGGTGACTTCTAATATACTCATATGTTACAACAAGGAGTACTTTATTTATTAAAAATACACAAGTTTTAGTGAGTCATGCGACAAAATGACCTCACTAGTCACCGTTTATAAGGATATCATTTACAAGATATTCATGGCTTTTGTGTATTCTATCCTTAGAAATGGTCATTAGTGATGTCATCAGTTATAATCGAAGCTCGGTGATGTCATTTCTGTCACATGACTCACTGAAACGTGTGTATTATAATAAAGTGTTGTAAAATATGAGGATATTAGAAGTCACCTCAGAGTTCCATGACCTGTATAAAAACCTCGGCCTCATGTTTTTATATGGTCGGTAACTTATATAATATCCTTATAATTTACAAAAGGGGGGGTTTTATTCACTATATAAAGTATAAAATAATCCGTGGAGAACTGTGTCTCCATCATACCCTTACTTGTACCCTGGCAATAATAAAACTCTAATAAAATCCAGTCTATTTAGTTTTAATGTGTCTAGGGCTGATGTATATTGGATATACTGGAGACTTATCCCTGCATTTTCTGATCATTTAGGTTAAACTCCAAATGGGATCTTCGAAGACTGTGCAAAACCGTATGTGCAACTGCCCTTCCCAGGATGGTGAGTATTTTCTATAGACCCGATGAAATACCCAATGCCTTTACTGCAACTCTAACATGAATCTGGAATGGCAATATGAAAGAGAATTGTAGGTACTTAGTATTCCTTTACTGTGTCGCGTCCTCATGTTGGCTATGAAAGTGGGCATTTAACCCTTCATGGCTCATTGACCTCTCCAGAACTCAGAAATTAGAATACACAGAATGAAAGAGACCTTAGAGAAATTGGATCAGGTACTAAGTACTATCAGGTACTACAATCCTTGCATCACTAATGCTAAACCGACTTTCATAGGTATCTCCAAATTTTGCTTAGAAAATGTGCCGCACTTACTTAAAGGGGCATATTTATCAAGAGCTGAATTGAAAATTCTAATTTTCAAAAAAAATTGTGGTCAAATTCGACTACTAGTTATCCAAACTCGATTCGAGTTAAAAAAAAAAAAAATAATTTAATTTGATTTTTGAGATTTATCCTACTCTGGCCCTTGAATTCGAATTCAACTATTCGCCACCTAAAACCTGCCGAATTGCTCTTTAAGTCAAAGGGAAAGGTGCAGGGATCCATTCGGAAAAAAAACTTGAATCTCGTTTGGTCGAATTCGATTTGAGTTTTCAGGTCGTTTAAATTCGTCCGAGTTGGAAAAATTCAATTTTATTAATACATTGTAACTAGTCAAATTTTGAATTTATGGGAGTTTAAAAAGAATTCGAAATTCGACCCCTGTGCCTCTAAGTGTGAGTTCAGTATAGTGCAAGGTTTCCCAGCCCATGGGTATTAAAGGGATGGTTCACCTTCAAACAACTAGTTGGTTTCAGATAGATCACCAGAAATCGACTTTTTCCAATGACTTTCTATTTTCTATGTGTCACCGTTTTTCTAAGATTGAAGTGACACTTTTCACCTTCTGAAGCAGCTCTGGGTGGGGGGTCGCCGACCCTATAAACTGTTCTAAATTGATACATTTAGTTGATACATTTCTTTATCTGTCCCTGCTGAGCAGAATCCCTGAGTTTCATTATAGGCAGCTGTTAGAATTGATACAATAGCTGCTAATACTCCAGAGATGCTGCTGAGAAATGGATCAACTAAATGTTGCAAAATTGTATCAGTTTAGATTTGAATTACTGAGCTGTCAGACTGAGACACCAGAAACACAAACATTCAACTTTAAACTTAGATTTTGGAAAAAAATGTAAAAAAATAAAATAAAAGATGCAAAGTAACTGAAAAAAGTCTTTATTTCTGGGGAACAATCTGAAAACAACTGAATTGGAAAAAGTGTTTGGAAGGTGAACAACCCCTCTAAAGGGAATCAGTCATGATTATGATGTAGTTTTTATTTCTAAATTACACTGCAAATAATTCACTCTACATGATATTTTCTCTAGGTCTGCTTGGGGGACACAAGGGACATTGGGGTATAGCGGGAACCACTAGGAGGCAGGACACAATAAAAAAAATAGAAACTTGACCCCTCCTCCTCCTGCTATACCCCTCCTCTGTAGGCAGAGACACCCAGTTTCGTTGTGTCCTCAGGAGGTTAGGACTGTCTCCTGCATTCAGGAGTATTTTACTGTTTATTTTGCTCTTTTATTTTTATTTCATTACATTTCCTTCACATGATATGGAGCTGGACAGCTACACTGAGTAGTCTGATCCATTACTTGAGGATGTCACCGGGGTCTCTGTGCTGTGCACTGACCATCCAGCATTGATTCCCTCCCTCTGACATACAGAGAGAGGATGCGCTGGCCGGGACACAGGGCTGAGGTATAGCCAGGTTCATCCTGTTGCTCAATCCTCCTTATATGCCCCAAGGATCCCTACACTACAGTCTGGGAACTCCTGCCGTGGCTCATTTAAGGTAAGCATATATCCTTAATAGCAGCCTATTCACTCTGATCCCCCCTGCAGAAACCATCTGCCTTGCACAGCAGTATAGGAGACTTTGTTGCAACCTGCAGGTCACTAGTTCAGACCCAGGCAGTATGTTTATCAGCCTCCACCAAACACACAGGCACTTGATAAAGGGCTTCTGGCCTGAAACATGTAGTGTGCAATAAAGAGCACCTAGCAGCAAGTTCTGCCTTTTCACTTGCTTTCTCTCAGTTCTCTAACTAATTGGTTAATTTCCTACACCTGGAACGGGAGTGGCTTACTGAGATTGAGAGCACAGCTGCCAAATCATCTCTACAAATTGTCCAGAATGGGAATGGCACTTATGTTTCCTACTGTCCTCACTGTCAGCAGCGCAAGAGAGTTATTGTGGGCTTAACACCAGTTGTGCACCACTATTTTACAAGAGACTTCACCAAGGCTGTCTTTCACTCTACCTGGGGAGGCAACGGCTGGGGCAGATTTTGCACTTACTGTACGTGCACCCTGTGTGCAACCCAAAAAGTGCGCGCCAGTGCCTTATGCACCATTTTTCTAAGGTGTGCGTCTGCACCATATCACTGCTAGGGGAGGGGCCATTCTTCGCACTCTCCATTGTGCGCCCAGGCAGCTACTTCCCATTGATTCTGGAGGAGGTTCCATTACTAGCAGACTCGCCACACTGGGCAGAACTATTTCCTAGCTGCTTTGCAGCGCAGCCCCCCCCCCTGTTTATACTAAGAACACATCAGGGCAGTACTTCTGACACAGTGGGGTTTTTAGCTAATGCCACAGGGCAGCAGGCTTTGTAATTACTGCCTTATCAGCCTTTACTCCCCTCCAAGGCTTTACTCCCAGCAGTACCCTGGGGAGGCATTGTTAACTTAATTCCTCTCTTACAGGAACAGCTTGTGTACACCATGTCTGAAGGTACAGGTGATAACCTTTTTTCCAGGCCAGCAACTACTTCATCGGTTAAGTATTTAGCTTGTGCCAAATGCCGCATCTGGTCACAAGGACCCTCTGTGTTCCACGTGCAAGCCACCTGATGCAGTTTCGGAAACGTCAGAACTCCGTCCTCAGGTAAGCCAAGCCTCCCATGGGGACCCATCAGGCCAGCCCCGGGACTCCACCCCCCTGGACCCCCAGCCTCCCCCAGAATGGGCATCTAAGCTTGCCGCCGGCATTCCTAAATTGGTGGAGTCCCATGGCTAGATAAGCCTCGGCCTAAGCCTCCAAAATGTAGAGCCCCCTCTCCTTCCGAGGATGAGTGTGAGGCGGAGTCCATCACTACTTCATCCCTGCCGCCTGACTCCGAGGAGGATCCGGCTCTATCTGATGGTGAACTATCTCACAGTTCCGACCCAGAGTAAGGGGAATCCCCCCAAACTCTCCTCCGAGGCCATTGATTCCCTCATTTCAGTATTAGAGACCCTTCACTTAAAGGAGCCTGAACCTAGTTGCAGTACCTCCTTGTTTAAGCGCCGCAGCAGGTCAGCAGGTCCTCACCTTCCTTTCCTCTCTCATGCTCAACTCGAGCAAATTATACAACAGGAATGGTTCAAGCCAGAGGGATGTTTCCAGGCTAAGCGCAGTTTTTCTCAAACTATATCCTTTTCCACAGGAACTAACGGAAAAGTGGACCTCCCCACCTTCAGTGGACGCGCCTGTCTCTCGACTATCTAAGGGCACTGCTTTACCAGTTCCTGATGCAGCCTCCTTCAAGGACTCCATGGACAAGAAGCTTGAGGGCATTCTAAGTTCCCTCTTCTCTGCTTCAGGTACCTCCCTTCGGCCTGTTCTAGACTCGGCTTGGGTAAGTAGAGCCGTCCAAACTTGGTCGGACGCCTTATGCCGAGCGATTGCCACAAGGGTCCCCCATGAAGAACTTGCTCATTTGGCCTCGCAAATCAAGGAGGCTGACTACCTATGTGAAGCCTCCCTCGATGCGCTACAGGTGATTAGCAGAACTTCAGCCGACTTGACTTGTCGGTATCGGTTCGCAGATCTCTCTGGATGAAACTGCGGACTTGTCTTCAAAAAAGTCTCTCACGACACTCCACCACCTGCAGAGGACGCTTCAGTGGAAGGTCCAGGCCATCCTGGCAGTCCCGCAAGTCCACGTCTGCATTACTCACCCCTTCTTCCCTTCAGCGACTCAGCCGTAGGGGGGGGAGACTTTGCAGGTTTGCCGACTCCTGGAAGAATCTGACTCAAGACGTCTGGGTACACGAGGTCGTGAGTCAGGGCTACCACCTAGAATTCGCTTCTCTCCCGCCTTGCCGGTTCTTCATGTCCAGATATCCTCAGGGGCATCAAAAGGCTCAGGCGCTGCACGACGCGATCGGCAAGCTTATCCGTTCAGAGGTCATCATCCCTTTTCCGACTGAGGAGAGATTCCGAGGCTATTACTCAAACTTGTTTGTAGTTCCCAAGAAGGATGGATCTGTTCGGCCAATCCTGGACCTCAAGGAACTCCATACTTTCATTCGACCGCGAAGGTTCAAGTTGGAATCCCTCAGGTCTGTCATTGCGGCCCCAATTTTCTGTCCACATCAGAGATTCTTGCGATTTGCCTTCCAAAATCGCCACTTCCAACTCACAGACCTTCCCCTTGGCCTGAACTCGGCCCCTCGTGTCTTTACCAAGATCATGTCGGTGGCCACTGCTCTAATCCGCACCAGGGGGATCTCCATAACTCCTTATCTGGACGATCTCCTGATCAAGGCACCTTAATTTGCAGTGGCCCAGCAGGCGTTGCACTTCACCATGGTTCGATTACAGGAGTTTGGTTGGTTCATCAACCTGGACAAGTCCTCGTTAACCCCAAGCCAATCCATGGTCTTCCTCTGGATGCAGTTCAACACCCAGACGCAAACTCTCCCAGTGACAAGGTCCAGCATTTGCGGACCCTCGTGCGGTCTCTCCTCTCGAAGTCCCACACCGCGAGATTCTACATGAAGGTGTTGGGAGTCATGGTTTCGATGATAGAATCAGTTCCCTTCACCCAACGTCACATCAGGGAGCTTCAGTGGAATATTCTTGCGGCCTGGAGGCACAAATCCCTTCTCCTGGAATTTCGTTTATCCCGCAGGACTCAAGTCTCTCTTCTCTGGTTGATGCAAACCAGTCACCTGACCAGGGGCAGACCCCTAGGGGATCCACAATGGTGACTGCTCACCACAGGTGCAAGCCTCTCCGGTTGGGGAGCAGTGCAGAGGGTCGGTCAGCGCAGGGTCGCTGGTCTCTATCGGAACAATGTCTTCACATCAACCTTCTTGAGATACAGGCAATCCGACTCGCCTGTCAGCCATCTTCATTCCTGGTCTCTTAAACTGGGAAGCAGATTATCTCAGTAGACATCCCTAGATCCCTGTGAGTGGCCTGTAAAGGACAACATCTTCCACAAGATCACTCAAAGATGGGGGACGCCAGAGGTCGATCACAATCTTTAAGTTCCTCTCTTCTTTGCAAGGTCCAGGGACCCTCTGGCGGCAGACGCCCTCACCTCTCCCTGGGACTTCCATCTTGCGTTCATTCCAAGAAAGATCAAGAAACTTCAGAGAGAACTCATACTCTCATCCTCATAGCTCCAACATGGCCCCGTAGATCCTGGGTCTAGGATCTAGTACATCTCTCAGTAGAGGAACCTTGGCCTCTCATCCTGGACCTTCTCTCTCAGGGTCCAATCCTTCACCACTGTCCTGCCACCCTCAATTGATGGCGTGGCTACTGAAACTGCAATCCTAAGACGGAAGGGGTTCTCTGACACTGTCATTCTACCATGCGTGCAGCCCGCAAACCGGTCTCCGCCAAGACGTACCATTGGGTCTGGTTCACTTTCCATTGGTGGTGCCAATGTAATGGTTTCAATTCACTGAAGTTTTCCACTCCACTCCTTCTGGCCTTATACAGGAGGGACTGTCCCTGCACATGTCCCTCGGATCACTGAAATCTCAGTTTTCGGCACTTCCATCCTGTTCCAAAGACCTCTCGCCTTGTTCCCAGATGTTAGGATTTTTCTTCAGGGAATGGCCCACATAAAGCGCCCGGTACTTTCACCGGTGCCAAATTGGGACTTAACCCTAGTCCTACGTGCCCTGCAACACGCTCCCTTTAAACCCATGGATTCTATTCCACTTCAGTGGCTCACATGGAAAAGTTTTTTCTGCTGGCTATTGCCTCAGCACAGAGAGTATCTGAGATCTCTGCCCAATCCTGTAGGTCTCCTCTGTTGACCTTCCACAACGACAAGGCAGTACTTCATACTTCTCCCTCTTTTCTTCCCAAGGTGGTTTCCACTTTCCACCTCAACCAGGAAATTACGATTCCTACCTTCTGCCCATCCCTTTCCAATGCGAAGGAAGCAGCACTGCACACCCTCGACCCCGTTAGGGCCCTCAAGTTTTACCTGCACCGGGTCGAGGACATCCGTCTATCGGACTCCTTGTCCTTAGACCACCATATCCTGATGGATAAAACAGGCCATCCAGAGATCCTATTCATCACAGGGTCAGGTTCCCCCAGATCAATCAGGGCACATTCCACCAGAGGGCTTTTCGAAAATAAGCCTCAGTGGAACAAGGCTGCAACGTGGACTTCAATCCATACTTTTGCCAAATTTTACCAGTTTGGCACCTTGTGGCATCTGACACCCACTATGGCAGGAAGGTACTTCAGGCTGCAGTGGCTGGTTCCACGTAGGCCTCTACTTCCCGCCCTAGATTCAGGGGACAGCTTTGGTACGTCCCCACTGTCCCTGTGTCCCCCAAGCAGACCTAGAGAAAAGGAGATTTTGTGTACTCACCGTTAAATCTTTCTCTTCAGTCGCTTGGGGGACACAGGGCTTCCCTCCCTGAATAGAGGCCTTCTCTTGGCTTCAGACTGCTGTTCTTGTAATTAGTTATCAGATTTTCTGTTGATTATTGATAACCTCCTGTTTCTCCTTTGGTACGAACTGAGTGTCTCTGCATACAGAGGAGGGGTATAGCAGGAGGAGGAGGGGTCAAGTTTCTATTTTTTTATTGTGTCCTGCCTCCTAGTGGTTCCAGCTATACCCACTGTCCCTGTGTCCCCCAAGCGACTGAAGAGAAAGAGATTTAACGGTGAGTACACAAAATCTCCTTATTTCATTCCTGAACCAGCAAGTGTATTTATTTAGTTGTAATATTAGTGTGTAGCTGCATCTCAGGTAATTTTGCCTGGTCGTGCTTTCAGAAAGAGCCAGCACTTTAGGATGGAACTGCTTTCTGGCAGGCTGTTGTTTCTCCTATTCAATGTAACTGAATGTGTCTCAGTGGGACCTGGATTTTACTATTGAGTGTTGTTCTTAGATCTACCAGGCAGCTGTTATCTTGTGTTAGGGAGCTGCTATCTGGTTACCTTCCCATTGTTCTGTTGTTAGGCTGCTGGGGGGGGAAGGGGGGGGTGATATCACTCCAACTTGCAGTAAAGAGTGTCTGAAGTTTATCAGAGCACAAGTCACATGACTGGGGGCAGCTGGAAATTGACAAAATGTCTAGCCCCATGTCAGATTTAAAAATTTAAATATAAAAAATCTGTTTGCTCTTTTGAGAAATGGATTTCAGTGCAGAATTCTGCTGGAGCAGCACTATTAACTGATGAAAAAACTGATGTGTTTTCCCATGACAGTATCCCATAAAACATTTGCTCTCTTTGCTCTTCCAGACCCCTCCTACAGCAGAGGAGATTGGACACTGTGACAGTGTTTACTTGTCAGAAGTTGGGGATACACAAGTTGTTGTGTTCAAACATGGTATGTATTATTTAACTTTCCCTTGCTTTACATTGGCTGAATAACACAGAACATACATTTCCTACTCACAAACCAGAAGTGGAAGCTGCTCACCTGTTATAGTGAGAGAGTCTGTGATTGGTGGGAGGTGCTTAATCTTTTATCATGCTTTTTTTTTTTCGACCCGGAATGTGAGGGCGCTTATTATTTTTGCACAATTTACCAAATGTATTTTTCTACGTTTTGCTTTATGAGAATCCCTGTGCAGAGCCGTGAAACCTGTGCCGTGTAAGGCTTGTTCAGTTGTAAGCTCTTGCGCCACAATATACTGCATAGTCTGATGCAAACGTCTGCCCACCCACATCCATATTTGTTATACATAGAAAAGGTACATTTAAAGGGGTTGTTCACCTTCCAGCACTTTTTTTGCAGTTCAGTTGGTTTCAGATCACCAGAAAGACTTTTTCCAATGACTTTCTATTTTCTATGTGTGACAGTTTTTCTAATATTGAAGTGTAAAGTGTCATTTTTCACTTTCTAAAGCAGCTTTGGGAGGGGGGGTCGCCGACCCTGTAAACTGTTCCAAATTGATCCATTTCTTATCTTTGTCCCTGCTGAGCAGAATCTCTGAGTTTCATTGCAGTCATCTGTTAGAATTGATACAATCGTTGCTAATATTCCAGAGATGCTACTGAGAAATGGATCAACTGAGAGGCAGATTTATTAAAGTCGAATTTCGAGTTCATGTTTTTAAAAACTCCCATGAAATCGAAATTTGACCAATCGAAATTTATTTAAAAAATCTAATTTTCAGAACTCTCGAAGAGGATCGACCCGAAAACTCGAATTAGAATTTTAAAAACTCGATTCGAGTTTTTTTTTTTCTCCGGAAAAAAACTCGAATGTCAGAAAGGCTGCAAACAACTCCAAATTGATCCCAGGACGTCTTCCATTGCAATTCGGCAGGTTTTAGGTGGAAATAGTCGAATTCGAGTTCTTAAAGGGCCAGTGTATGATAAATCTCGAAAATTCAATTCAAATGTATCTTTCATCTTCTAAAGCGGCTCTGGGGGGGGGGGTCGCCAACCGTGTAAACTGTTCTAAATTGATACATTTAGTTGATCCATTTCTTATCTTAGTCCCTGCTGAGCAGAATCCCTGAGTTTCATTACAGGCAGCTGTTAGAATTGATACAATAGCTGCTAATACTCCAGAGATGCTGCTGAGAAATGGATCAACTAAGAGGCAGATTTATCAAAGGTCGAATTTCGAGTTCATGGGAGTTTTTTTAAAAACTCCCATGAACTTGAAATTCGACCAACCCAAATTTATTTAAAAAATTCAATACTCTGGTGAATAAGATCGACCGAAAACTCGAATCGAATTCGAGAGGTTTTTTTTCTCCGGAAAAAAACTTGAATATCAAGTAGGCTGCAAACAACTCCAAATTGATCCCAGGATGTCCTCCATTAACTAAAACAGCAATTCAGCAGGTTTTAGGTGGCAAATAGTCGAAATAGAGTTCTTAAAGGGCCAGTGTATGATAAATCTCGAAAATTGAATTCAAATTCATTTTTCACCTGCTTACGTCTTTCTCAAGAGGCTCGGAGGGGGAGGGGTTGTCAAGACTCTGTAACTGTTCTAAATTGATACACGGTATGACCTAAGTGATGGTGTCTTAGAGGCTGCCTAAATATTGAAACCTCTTTACACTTTCTTTTATGGTTAAATCAAGGGAAATCCTTATTATGGAGATGTCATTTCCCTTTAAAATAAGGTGCAGAGTTAGTTTCCTTAGGCATTTGCCCAATTACTCTCCACTGTTCTTTCCTTAGAAAAAGAAGACGGGGCCATTGCTACAATTGTGATCCGCGGCTCCACAGACAACCTCATGGACGACGTGGAAAGAGCCGTAGATGACGCCGTGAACACTTTCAAAGTCCTCACACGGGTCGGTGACCTCTCAGCAGTTCATTGTTGAGCCCTCAAGCTGCTCCGTATGATCAAAGCCATGTTTATTCCTGTCTGTCTTTTATTGTAGGACAAGCGCCTTGTACCCGGAGGAGGAGCAGTGGAAATCGAGTTGGCGAAACACATAACATCTTATGGAGAGGTAATTGGATCCGACCCTGAGCATCAAATGCATCCTGGGAAATCCGCAAGCCGAGTCTGAGCCACAGATATCTGGTTCCAGTCTGTTTAATCAGCCCCTCTGTTTGTTCGTTGCAGACCTGCCCTGGGCTGGATCAATACGCCATTAAAAAGTTTGCTGAAGCCTTTGAGTCCATTCCAAGGGCATTGGCTGGAAACTCTGGTGTCAAGGCCAATGAAGTCCTCTCCAAACTGTACGCCATGCACCAGGAAGGCAACAAGAACGTGGGATTCGACATCGAGGTAAGTGTGTGGGATATTAAAGGGGCCGTCCACCTTCCAAACACTTTTATTTTTTTCTTCCTTGAGATTTTTAAAGGGGAAGTCCACACAAACATAACAAGCTTTTTGAAAAGTAAACATAATTTCAAGCAACTTTGCGATATACATCAGTTAAGAAATATGCAGACGTTTCATGATATTTAATGGTTTGGAACAATTCCTTTAAAGTAATACTGACAGGTTCCTATAAAAATAGGAACGTGTCGGTATCCGTAAATAGAAGCTGCACGTGAAATATAATCGGCTAAAAGCTCCCCAAAGTTGCTCCCAGCCTGGCGACCCTTAGAAACAGTGACCCTTCGACACCATTAAATCATCTTGCCGAGTTGTTTCGGTCATGCTGGGCTGGGGTCGGTGCGAGCCCTCCATAGGCAGGAGTCCTGTTTTCATTTGTAATTGGCCTATGGAGGGATCATGAACAACCCCTTTAACATTCTCTTATGGAACAGGAATTCCTTGTTTAGTAAATATGCCAAGATTTAAAAAAAAAAAACCCTTCATTGTCAGCATTATGAAGTCACAATTGAGCGCTGTTTTTATATTCCCAGGCGGAGACTGCGGCAGTGAAAGACATGATGGAGAGCAAGATATTGGACACGTATCTAGTGAAATACTGGGGGATAAAGTTGGCCACAAACGCCGCGATTACTGTACTTCGGGTTGACCAGGTATTTGAAATTCAGTGTCAAACGGGGTCATAATGGCTTCCCCTTCCCATAACCGAAAAACTCATGGCTTGGGGATTGGTTATCTTGTTTGCCCCCACACCAGTCCCTTAAGGTTGAATTGGAATTGTGTAATTTATTAGACATAATCCACTGAATCCAGGATTCGACCTTTTTCAGCAGGATTGAGATTTGGCTGAAACTAAGTGCCCAGCTGAACCAAATCTTTAAAATCACGTTATTCCATTAAACAAGGAAGTGAAAACATTTTTACTCTTTTTAGTCCTTCCTGGATGGATTCACTTCAGGATTCGGCTGAACCTTTCACAAAGTATTCAGCCCAATTCCCAAAATATTGAATTCGGTGCATCCCTAGAATTTTTTTTTGACCAAGCTGTAATGTTGCCAACTGCTCTGTAAAGAAAATCTGCCAATGGTCCCTGATAAAGCAAATCTATTCATAAGAAACCATCATATTAATCTGCTCCCCCCGAATAACTCGCTAGTTTCTAACTCATTCTGCTTTGATAACGGTGTCGGTTCATTAAAGGACAGGGGAATCCATGGATATATATATTATACACGACCAGTAGCAGCTGAAGACTGTGCTTAGGCACCTGCCAACCAAGTCCAGGAAAATAAAATCTGTTATACCTACACAATATAAATAGATAAGCTGCAGTTCTTTTTTCCTGGTTATCCTGCGGGGTATCCGGTGTTCATCCCCCAATGGAATCAATCAGAAGAAGAGTTAAAGTGCAGGACAAACCCTCGGCACGAGTCTTAGACTGTGTGAAAAACACTACATGTTTCAGCCTAGGCCCTTTGTCAAGTGTAAAGGTGATAAAGCCTAAGCCAAAACTGTTTTTATTTCCCCAAATGAAATATTTGAAGTCTAAGACTAGTGCCGTGGATTTGTCCTGCACTTTAACTCTTCTTCTGATATTCCTACAGAATAGTGAGTAAAACTCGACCCACACCTGACTTCCGCCTTCCTTTTATAGGCCAGCGCCGATCCGCCCCGCTGATGACATCACAAAAAGGGCAGGGGGACAGGCGCGCGCTATTGATGTGCTGGTCCCGCACCCGACCTTAACCCGCCCTCCCTTAGCCTGTGCCCGGCAACATCTGTTCTTTCGGATTGCTTTTATAGACCAGCTTCGCTGATGACTTCATAAAAAGGGCGGGGCGAGCAGGCGCAAAGTCTATAAAAGACTAGGGATGCACCGAATCAGCCAAACCCCCGAATCCTTTGTGGAAGATTCGGCCGAATACCGAACCGAATCCCAACCCTAATTTGCATATGCAAAGTAAGGGTGAGAAGGGGAAAACATTTTTTACTTCTTTGTTTTGTGACAGTCACCCGATTTCTCTCCGTGTCCCTAATGCAAATTAGGATTCGGTTCGGCCAGGCAGAAGGATTCGGCCGAATCCTGCTAAAAAAGGCCGAATCCCCGAACCGAATCCTGGATTCAGTGCATCCCTATAAAAGACGAACCTGAAAGCTGGCATTTGACAGTGGCGGGCGGGGAGAGCTGGAGAAGAGCTCAACCCTCACCCGCCCATCACCCTCGAAGCGTGCGAGGTTGGACTGAACCCACCCGACCAGCAGGTATCGGCCCGCACATCACTAGCGATCGCCTATAAAGTCGGAAGTCAGGAGCCGTCAATGTCGCAGGTGGGGAGAGCGGGCACAAGAGCTCAACCCAAACCCACAAATGGGGGAGTCAGGTTGGCCCAGTCCTGTGGTTTCTAGCCGGCCGCACATCACTACTACAGAAGCCTGGACTTGGAAATAGGGAATGTGCTGGGGACTGAGTCTGTTTACAACAGGAGTAACAGATGAATCCGTTGTACAACGTTCAAACAACATCTTGTGATGGATTCAATTAGACGGGTGCCATACTCTGGGCTCACATGAAAGGTTCTTTGTTTTAGAAGGGGGGCGTTGTTAGAAGTTCTGATTTATCTTTATTCACGGGGAACTGTGTAAACATTTATAGATTATAATGGCAAAAGCAGCTGGCGGACCAAGAGCCCCCAAACAGCAAGGACACTGGGATAAGGATGACTGGCAAGATGAACCAGAAAAACCTTAGGGCTGTGTAAGAGAACAGTGTCAGTATTGTGTGTAACAGTCGAGTCTTCACTGAGCATGGGCCTGTGTTTTATCACTACTAACCCTGTGTGACAGTGTTGTGTGTCCTGAACCAGAGGAACCGAATACACATCAGAATACAGACCTGATATATTGTATATACAAAGCCTTCCTGCATGACACTTATAAAGGATTCGCTTCCTATGAGAGTAGTGCTTAGCCTGATAGGCTGCCCGTTAGTTGATAGTAGTTGTAGTTGGCTCTGCACATGGGAAGTAGTGAAAGCCTATACAGCAGAGCACTGACACCTGGAATATTCAATCAGGGCTAACACTACGGGGGTTATTTATCAAAGTCCGAATGCCAAAAATCACAGGTTTTTTGTTTTTTTTTACTTTAAAATCCAAATTTTTAGTGGAAAGAAAAAAAAAAACTTTTCAGGATTTATTATACCCAGAGGATGGAAAAAGTCCAAATCCGAAAATCCGGCATCTCGGAAATGCCGAGGTTGCATATAAGTCAATGGGAGAAATCCCTAAGAATTGTTATCTGCGCTGGGTTTCGTTAATAATCCAAAGATGTTGTGGTATTGGAGCAAAAATTTGTATGATTCATTTTTTTCAGGATTTTTTTCGCGCACAGGAAATTTCAGAAAAATTTAATGATAAATAAGAGGGAAAAAAACGCGTGCAGATTTATTCGGGAGTCGTTTTCAGAAAATACTGAGAAATTCGGACTTTGATAAATGGGCCTCTAAGGGCAGAGACAGATGCGAAACTTCGGGGAGATGTAGTCGCCGGCGACTAATTGCCTCTTCTAATCTCCACGAAAAGCCTTCCAGCTGGCTAGAATCTAAATCGCCGGCTGGATGGCACTCGCAGCACTTCGTTTTCAGAAGTTGCCCCACGAGGAATCTTTGGGCGACTTCGGAAAACAAATCGCTCTGAGTGCCATTCAGCTGGCAATTTAGACTCTAGCCGACGGGAAGGCTTTTCGTGGAGATAAGTTGTCCGAAAAAGAGGCAATTAGTAGCCGGGCAACTGAATCTTTGTGTCTGTCTCTGCCCTGAAGGAAAAGTTGGAGCAATGGCTGCTCATTAATCAGTTTGCAGCCACTGTAGGGACAGAATTTGGGCAGTGTGAGACGGTGCATGAGAGTGATGCATGCTGGGGAGATAAATCCCACTTTAGTTTTAGACCCTAATTTATTTTCTTTCCCCTCTCAAGATCATCATGGCAAAACCAGCAGGCGGCCCAAAAGCACCGACGGGAAAGAAGGACTGGGATGATGACGAGTGATCACCTGCTTTGTGACTCCGGGGATGGAATCATTGTGCGCGCAGTAAAGATTAGTCGCTTTTTTTTCCCGCAATTTGTTCGATTAACACTTAAGTTAAATACTGTATAATAAACGTTCAGTTTCTGATACCCCCCTGCTAAGCTTTGCTCATTTTACTTTTCCGTAGTCAGACGGAGTTACATTGGTTACGAAATAACGGGACTGACCATTTGTATTATCTGAGCTGAATTACGTTACATCAGCGGCTGTCGGATCCTACTAAATCTTGTGCTGTCGAATAAAATCTGACCCACAAAATCTGATCAAAATCTCCCATGTGGTTAGGGTTGCCACATGGCCAGTATTTTACCAGCCTGGCCAGTAAAAATGGTGGCTGATCCCAATGTTATCAATAGGGGAAAAAGATAAATATATAGGAAGGCCGGTATTTTTTTCCAGAAAAGGTGGTAACCCTAATGTGGTTCAGCCCTTATGACGTCTGAGTGAAGGGGATAATTGGTGTTGCCGACCGACTCTGAAGAGCAACGAGCCACTCTGAATCTTCATTGGAGGAAATGATACATTTAAGTACATTTGATTGAGAAATGGACTCGGGGTTTGCGTTGCAGTCGCTTATTTCAGCAGAATGTACCCCCCCCCCCCCATTGTAAAATATATATCAGAAGTCACTTTGACCTGTAGAATAGGGTGAGGCCATTTACCCCATCACTTAAGCTGGCCAAACGGGCGGATCTCTCCCCGATATGCCCACATTGAGGGTGGTGATATCGTGCTGACCCGATCGTGGGCCCTAGGGCCCAACTATCTGATCAGAATGGAAGCTTTATGGGCGGTCGGATCATGGGACTGCATCAACGAAAAGAAGCGGCTGCGATCCAACGGGATTCGGCATCTGGCCGACTTTTGGCCTGAAATAAATCGTGGAAGCCCGACGGATGGCCCCACAAACAGGCCAATAAGCTGACGACTTAGTCTGTCGGACGCTTTTATCGGCCCGTGTATGGGGGCCTTTATTTGTTGGAGGGCTGAGGAACACACAAGAACATCCCTCCATACTAGTGACGTACAGGCCGACCTTGCTCCCACATTTGTGGGTCGCTGGCTACGGACTTCTGGTTTTATATGTGCTTGCCAGTCCGCCGCCCCTTTTGTAATGTCATTGAGTTGGCAGGTCTAAAAGGAAGCCGGGTGCAGGCACAGATCATGGGGCGCATGTTTACTCGACCCGCACATCACTACTTCATACAACCCTACCCCCTTTTAGGTCCAGGGGTGGACTGAGCCTGCGGGGAAAAAACCCAGGGGACCCCAACAGCCCAGATCCATATCCTGAGCGCCTTTTTTCTGCAGTGCCCGGCCCAACACAGTGCTCTCTCGCTCTTACACGGCACTGGCCAGCACACGCAGCGGGTGGTGGAGAGGAGCAGAGTAGGGCGGAGGGGGCCAGCATCAGAGGGGGGGGTTGTGCCCCCCAGTCAAACCCAGTTTGGGGTTTTTTTTTTTTTTTAACCACCCCAGTATGTATTCAGACTCCATTTATTTTGTACCCTCCAACCCCACTTTACTTTTATCCAACCAGAAGAATATTTACTGCTTATCTGTCTTAAACAATTATACAAAGAAAACGGCAGACGAGGGAGCCCCATGGACATTGGATTTCGACAGCTGTTTGAATGTTTCCTTTTCATTTCACAGCATCTCACATCCACTGATTAGTCAGCTGAAATTTAAATTTGTGAGAAAATGAGTCTTGTGAAGAATAAAGAATGAAGTCAGTGAGCAGGGAAGAGTCTTGTCAGTTCCAAGTGAATCAACGTCACAAGTCTTTCCTTTTCTCACCAACTTTACACCTGAATGTTGCAAGTCAGTGAAAACAAACAGCAGGTGGCAACTTTGTTTCAAATTCATTATTTGAAGAAGGGGCTCTACTGCCACTGCCTGATTCCAGAACCTCTTTTGTGCTGTTTTGATCATTTATGACGATCCCTAAGCAGCCCAGACCACACTGAGCATGTGCACAGTCTTGGTCTTGCAAAGATGTATAACAAAGTTACAAGATGGTGACACCCCGTGACCAACTTTGAAAGCATAAATTATTTGTTTGATTAGGCTTGTGGTGCAGTAAGTTCATGTTTGTTTTCTAGCCTTGTTCTATTTTAGACTTTACTTCCCCTTTAAGGAATGAGCTGACACGATAATTTTGGGATGCCAGTTCCTGCTTTATGAGAGAGAGTCGTTAATGAGATGATACAATGTGTTTATAGGTGGGGTGAGTAGCCGTCTCTTCTACTCATTAAAGGGATTCGGTCATGATTTTTATGGTATTGTTTTTTTTCCCAGTTGTTTTCAGATTGTTCCCCAGAAAAATACTTTTTTATCAATTACTTTCCATTATTTATTTTTTTACTGTTTTTCCAAAGTTAAGTTTAAAGTTGAATGTTTGTGTCTCATGTTTGAGTCTGGCAGCTCAGTAATTCAGATTCGAAACTCGAAACTTTACACTTCGATATTAGAAAAACGGTGAGACATAGCAAAAAGTGATTGGAAAAAGTATTTCTGGTGATCTATCTGAAAACAACTAGGTGTTTGAAGGTGAACGACCCTTTTAAAGGACCAGTAACAGCAAAAATATTCTAAAAATAATTTGTATGCTACGGAAAAAAGACACCAACATCTTAAACTGTAAAGCCGCTAAGTCTTTATTAAGTAATAACTTACTGAAACTCCGCTTGGCATCTTTTTACAGCATACTAAATGATTTTTTTTTATTTTTTTGCAGTTACTGGTCCTTTAAGGCAGAGGAACATCAGTTAATAGTGCTGCTCCAGCAGAATTCTGCACTGAAATCCATTTCTCAAAAGAGCAAACAGATTTTTTTATATTCAATTTTGAAATCTGACATGGGGCTATACTTTTTGTCAGTTTCCCAGCTGCCCCTGGTCATGTGACTTGTGCCTGCTCTTTAGGAGAGAAATGCTTTCTGGCAGGCTGCTGTTTTTCCTTCTGTAACTGAATGTGTCTCAGTGAGACATGGGTTTTTACTATTGAGTGTTGTTCTTAGATCTACCGGGCAGCTGTTATCTTGTGTTAGGGAGCTGTTATTTGGTTACCTTCCCATTGTTCTTTTGTTTGGCTGCTGGGGGGGAAAAGGGAGGGGGTGATCACTCCAACTTGCAGTACAGCAGTAAAGAGTGATTGACGTTTATCAGAGCAAAGTCACATGACTTGGGGCAGCTGGGAAATTGACAATATGTCTAGCCCCATGTCAGATTTCAAAATTGAATATAAAAAAAAAATCTGTTTGTTCTTTTGAGAAATGGATTTCAGTGCAGAATTCTGGTGGAGCAACACTATTAACTGATTCATTTTGAAAAAAATTTTTTTCCCCATGACAGTATCCCTTTAAGGCAGCGGCAGAGGAAACTATCTGTGCAATCACAGAAGCAAGCTGTATCTCCAGCCAATCAGAGCCTGCCACACCCATCAGTAGGGTTGCCATCTTTTCTGGGGAAAATATATAATCTTGACGTTTTTGCCTATTAAAGGAAAACTATACCCCCCAAACAATGTAGGTCTCTATAAAAAGATATTGCATAAAACAGCTCATATGTAAAATCCTGCTTCATGTAAATAACCATTTTCATAACAATATACTTTTCTAGTAGTATGTGCCATTGGGTAATCATAAATAGAAAATTACCATTTTAAAAAATAAGGGCCGCCCCCTGGGATCGCAGGATTCACTGTACTCAAACATACCAACAAACCATACATTTTAGGTCACATGAGCCAATTAACAGACAGAGTTGTGTCTTTTGCTTCCACACTTCTTCCTGTTACAGTTAGAGCTGCAGTATTTCTGGTCAGGTGATCTCTGAGACAGCACACAGACCATCACGAAATGGTGGTTCAAGGCAAGAGATGTAAAAGGGCAAGATTTACTTAAATATATATTTCAGTTTGGTAAGATTCTTTAATATGCCACTTAATATAATATGAACTATCTGTTGCTTAAGTGTTCATTTTGGGGGTATAGTTTTCCGTTAATAACATTGGCATCAAGCATCATTTTTACTGGCCAGGCCTGTAAAATACCGGCCATGTGGCAACCCTACCCGTCATCAAAACCCTATAATAATGGCTGCTGGTGGGAGGCAGCTAGAGATGAGATTCTTAGGGGGCTACAATCTTATTCAAGTTATTGTGGAGTTTTTGCTGAACTACACCTCCCTGATCCTGTATAAAAATACTCCTCTCCAGCCTACTTTTCCCTATAGATTTCCCTGAAGTCTGCGTGGCCGAAAAGAGCGACGGTAAAGCGGCTTTCACAAAAAAAAAAAGTCACAGTTCATTTAAAATATAGAATTTATTGCATATTGTTGTAGGTGAAGGAAGGTCCATCTGCTCATGTTCTGGCCCTGCAAGTGTCACCAGACTCCCAACTTGCTTCGATTGGTTCTATTGCTCTTAAAGAGAAAGTAGACGTTCTGCTATTCAATCAAAATCAGCCTCCTCTGCAGCATAAGGCTGTATCAGTTGTTGCCTCCCTGGGCTGGAGCAATGAACAAACCCATCGATAGCATCTTGCAGGACAATGACGCACACCCCTAGTACATGGCTCACTCCTACTTTCAGTTTTCTTACTGGTATAAACATCAATAAATAATCCTGCTGTTGAGGCGTAAGATCTGTCTCAGGAACACGTCAGTCGCATTCTTAGTCGCAGCACAATATATAATCATCTGTGACCGTGTATCTTCGGCTTGTTGAATCCAAACGAAGATGTTGGTAGTTCACTTAATAAATATTCGTTGGTTATTCAGCAGAGCCCCGGGGCAGAATGTCTCTCCAGGTTACAGCATTCGCTCATAGAAGAGCAGGTAAGCCTGGGAGCTCAGCACTCTGGAAAGGGACACTGCTTGGACGTGGCTGTCGCTTATGTGGTACCAGCTGCCTTGCCCAGGTTCACTTCCCGAGACTGCAGCAACAGAGAAAGAGAGACATCACAGACTTTGGGTGGTGACACTTAAAAGGGTTGTTCACCTTTAAATTAAAGGAAACTATACCCCCGAACAATGTAGGTCTCTATAAAAAGATATTGCATAAAACAGCTCATATGTAAAACCCTGCTTCATGTAAACAAACCATTTTCATAAAAATTTACTTTTCTAGTAGTATGTGCCATTGGGTAATCATAAATAGAAAATTGCCATTTTAAAAAAAGAAGGACCAACCCCTGGGATTGTAGGATTCACTGCACACAAACCATACTTGTTAGGTCACGAGCCAATTAACGGACAGAGTTGTGTCTTTTGCTTCCACACTTCTTCCTGTTACAGTTAGAGCTGCGGTATTTCTGGTCAGGTGATCTCTGAGACAGCACACAGACCGTCACAAAATGGTGGCTCAAGGCAAGAGATGTAAAAGGGCAATATTTACTTAAATATATATTCCAGTTTGGTAAGATTCTTTAATATGCCACTTAATATCATATGAACTATCTGTTGCTTAAATATTAATTTTGGGGGCAAAGTTTTCCTTTAACTTTTAGCATGATGTAAAGAGTGATTTTTTATTCAGCAGTTCTCCAGTTTGCAATTTTAGCAATCTGGTTTCCAGGATCCAAATTCCCCTAGCAACCATGTACTGATTTGAGTAAGAGACTGAAATATGAATAGGAGAGGCCTGAATAGAAACACAGTTAATAAAAAGTAACAATAACAATACATTTGTAGCCTTACAGAGCATTTGTTTTTTTTTGTTTTTTTTAATCAGTGACCCCCATTTGAAAGCTGGAAAAAGTCAGAAGAAAAGGGCAAATCATTAAAAAATAAAGACCAATTGAAAAGTTGCTTAGAATTGGCCATTCTACAACATACTAAAAGTTAACTAAAGGGTGAAACACCCCTTTAAATGAGACCTTTTGGGAAAATTCGATTAGATTTTTACCTTCTGGAATGTCTCCAGTAAATAACATCTTGCAGAGCTGCTGGTTCGGGTGGCGCAGTTTGACGAACGCGGTGTAATGGCCGGACCTCATGCTGCCGCTGTGCTCAATAACGCCGTACAGGGAGTACAGTAACCGCGACTCTCCTTCAGGAACGTTCTGCAGGCAACACCATACCATGTAGAGATGTACAGATTCCACTACTACTTTATATACATGACATTCCCTTCTTGGAATATTCATATTCCTGCCTGGGAATGGGAGCTGCCATTTTGCTTGTCTCAACTATGGAGAATGTAAACTCCTCATAGATAATAGCATCAAAGTGAGAGAAGAGGGAGGACAATGCTATATTATTATCCAGTTGTTTTTGCACTAGAAGCCCTTCAAATGCCTTCAGCTACCACTGTCTGCCGATATCTTGGGTGCAATTAAAAAAACACACAGCCCAGATTGTTATGTCCTTTTGCAGAGGTCATTTACTAGCCCACCGAGAGTCACAGAGACTGGCTGGTTCAGGATAAATTCCCTGACAATTGCTCTGCTCTCATGGCTCCCTCAGGGATTGGTTAGATGTAGTGCTGGAGCTCTAGTTCTCTATAGAGAATTTTCAGAACATGCAGCGATCTGGGGCGAAAGGGAGGCCCATTAGTAACATAGTAAATTAGGCTGAAAAAAGACACTTCCATCAAGTTTAACCTTTTAGTCTGTATCTAACCTGCCTGCCAGTTGATCCAGAGGAAGGCGAAAAACCCCATGGAGCTTCTCCAATTCCTTCCTGACTCCAAGATGCAATGGGACCAGTCCCTGGATCAACTTGTACTATGAGCTATTTCCCATAACCCTGTATTCCTTCACTTGCTAAACACCAATCAACCCCTTCTCAAAGCTAACTAATGTATCAGCCTGTACAAGTGAGCTAAAGGGACTGTACATACCTTACATTTTGCTGTGCAGAATGGAGCCAAGTCTAGCACCTCAGGGAACTTTATATGCCTGTTAATCTTCCGTAAATTAAAGCCATTCTGGGGAAAGAGAAAAAAATATTGTGCTTGCAAAGTGGAGTCCAAAGGTTACTCTTGCAGAGCAGCATTAATATCATGCTTTATGGCGTCACTTCTAGCAGCGGCCGGTCCAGTGGACGCAAACTCCAGCTGAAAACCAGTGAATACGGTGACCTACCTGCTGGAACCTCTTCAAATGGAGAGTGAGGATGGGAGAGGGGTCTGACACCAACATTTGCTTCTTAGCATTAGTGTAAACAAACTTCTTCTCCCCTAAAAAAAAATAATACACAAATCAGATTTCAGCAAAATACAAAACAAGAATGAAGCATAAAATGCAAAAACATTATCCTTGGAGGATTAGCAGCCTAACCCAGCTGTTCCCAAACTGTGGGGCTGGTAGAGGCTTAACCTTAATGACCGTTAGTGAGAGATTTGGAGTGTCCCAGATATTCTTTGCGCTACAGCTGAAACAGATTCTAATTCTTTCCCAAATCTCTAACCTTGTTACGAGTTAAAGAGGAGGTTCACCTTTAAGTTAACTTTTAGTATGCTTTCACTGGCCTTCGTTTTTTTCTTTTCTATAGTTTTTGAATCATTTGCCTTCTTCTTCTGACCCCTTCCAGCTTTCAAATGGGGGTCACTGACCCCATCTAAAAAAATAAATGCTCTGTAAGGCTACAAATGTATTGTTATTTCTCTGTTGTCTCAAGGGGGACACAGGGACTATGGGTTAAGCTCCACCCTCCAGGAGGCAGGACACTTATTCAAATGAAAAAAGGGGGCGTGCCAGTACTACGGCTTAACCCCAGGCTAGAGCCAATGTATTCAGTTTTTAAGTGTCCTGCTTACTAGGAGGATGGACAACATGCAAGCTCCAAGTTTTCAAGCTTCAAGTAGACAGGGGTGCTACCACAATCAGGGCTACCTGTATCTGTTGAGTACACCTCCTCCGTGGGAGGCCCACTGGAGTCATTCCCTGGCCTATAGGCTATACAGACTCGCGTAGGCATGCCTGCAATCCTTGAGGGAGAGCAGAGGGCCTTACAGTGCGGCTGCATGTGAGTACAAAGATTACTTTGACTTCACGCTCTGGGTTCCCCCCCCCCCCATCTACTGCTATTGACTGGCTGTTGTGCTGCAAGAGGGGATGTTTCTTTCTGCCAGGGCTCCTGGTTTTTATGTTTTCCCTTCTATTCCTACCTTTCTACGTTTCCTCAGGGGGTACTGCAGGGGTTTTTCCCTTACATTGGCGCCATTCGCGGCGCAGCGCGCTTCCTTTGGAACGCATGTGAGAGGAGGGGGCGGAACCGCGTTCCAAGCCTCTCTTTCACCGCATCTCGCGCCCTTTTCCATTGCGGCGGCCATTTTGCGCTTCCACTACCTCCCTGAGGACGCGTTCCTTCCTGCTCTCAGCTCCTTAACCAGCTCAGTGCCCTTATACAGCCCGTTTTTGGAACGCACCTTCCTAGCAGCAGTGATTGCCAATTGGGACAAAGCTGCTTAACCTTCAGTGCACACAGCCAGTTATTCAGCAGGTACCACAGACACTGCTTATGGCAGAAGGTAAGTCTGGGGGACTATTCCCCAGGGCGGGGGGGGGGCAGAGCACCAGCAACAGCAGGTCAAATCACCTATTTTGCCTGCAAGAATTGCCAATCCAAAATTCCAGGGGGACAGGGGGAGCCCCTTTGCAGATCTTGCTCCAAGGGAGCTTCTGTTGTACCTGTTTCAGGGGGCTCTAATTTCCCTCACACAGAACTATCGGGTCCCCCGTCAGGAGACGACACTCCTCAAGACAGCGCAGCTGGGCCCTCTTCAGAACCCCCTGCTCCTCTGTGGGCTCTGCAACTCTCACAGTCTCTGGCCTCCCTTCAAAATCTACCTGCCCTCGCAGATAATTTGGGTAAAGCCTTGACCAGACTGGGTCAAAGATCCAGTGGAAAACGCAAGAGACCAGAGCCTTCCAGACCACGCACAGGGACCCACACTCCCTCTGATGGTTCAACTGCGGGAGGGGATTCCTCTCATTCAGAGGGCGAACTTCTCCCCTCCGAGGTGTCGTCGGAGGATGAAGAGGAACTTGAGGATGAGGCTAAAGGCCACGATGTCCAACACGATATCGAACATATCATCAAAGGTGTTACTGAGGTATTAAAAGTTTCTCAGTCAAAGGAACAGGCTCAAACCTCCAGCTTGTTCAAAAGACAACACAAATCCTCGCTCTGTTTCCCATCACACGATCAGCTCTTAGCTATCATACAAGAAGAATGGAATTTTCCGGAACGAAAATTTCAAGCCACTCGCAAATTCTCCAAATCCTACCCCTTTTCAAAGGAATTGGTGGACAAATGGTCTATGCCCCCTACAGTCGATGCTCCTGTCTCTCGTTTGTCAAAATCAACTACACTTCCAGTCACAGACGCGGCTGCATTCAAAGACCCATCTGACCGACGTCTCGAAGGTTTTCTCAAAGCCGTTTACTCGTCAGCCGGTTCTACCCTACGTCCAGTCCTAGCGTCGGCCTGGGTAGCCAGAGCGATTCAAGCATGGGCCGACTCCCTCCTTACTGATATTCAGGAGGGTGTTCCTAGAGTCGACCTCGTCTCATCTGTTCAATCTATAGCTGAGGCATCGGCCTATCTGTCCGAAACCACACTAGACACCGCACAGATCACCGCACGGACTTCAGCTCTATCAGTAGCCGCTAGGCGAACTCTCTGGTTGAAGAATTGGACTGCTGACCTCAGTTCTAAGAAGTCCCTAACTTCTATACCCTTTAAGGGACAGAGACTGTTCGGTGAGGAACTCGAGAAAATTATTTCCCAAGCCACTGGGGGAAAGAGCACATTCCTCCCACAAGCTAAGGCTAGATCTACTCAGTCCTTTCGTCAAAGAAAATTTTTTCGAGGCCAATCTGCCCGATCTTCACGCAGATACAGTCCGCCTCGACGCTCCAATTTTTGCTCCAAACCTTCTGACAAGGGACGCCCAACTTGGAAGAATTCCAAATTCCAGAACAAATCTTCCTCCGACAAGCCCGTATCAGGCTGACGGGCCATCCCCTCCGGAACCGCAGCAGTCCATAGGGGGAAGACTTCTGCAATTCCGGGAGGTGTGGAGTCGACACTCCTCAGACGCCTGGGTCAACGAGATCATCACAGAGGGTTATCATCTCGATTTTTCGTCCTTTCCCCCAAGAAAATTCCTCATGTCCAGAATTCCAACCAGTCCCACCAAGGGCCAGGCCTTTCTGGATTGCATCACCAAAATGGAGCAAAGTGGGGTGATCGTACCAGTACCCCCATCAGAGATTTTCTCCGGTTTCTACTCTAACCTCTTTCTAGTCCCCAAGAAGGACGGGTCCTTCAGGCCAGTTCTAGACCTGAAATTCCTCAACAAGTACATCCGCTCAGTTCGCTTCAAAATGGAAACTCTGCGATCAGTCATTCGAGGCATGGAATCGAAGGAATTTCTGATGTCCCTAGACATCAAGGATGCTTACCTTCACGTCCCGATTTGGCCTCCTCATCATCGGTTTCTGAGGTTCGCCTTCAAGAATCGTCACTTCCAGTTTGTGGCGCTCCCCTTCGGTCTCACATCAGCCCCCAGGGTGTTCACCAAACTCATGGCGGTGACGGCTGCGGCATTACGGCTTCAGGGGATTTCGGTGACCCCTTATCTGGACGATCTGCTACTCAAGGCCAGCACAGCAGAGAGGAGCGCAGAGGATCTCCGTCGAGCGATTGTCCTTCTACAAGAATTTGGTTGGACCATCAACTGGAAGAAATCCAACCTTGTTCCCAGTCACCAGATGACCTTCCTGGGTCTCGAGTTCAATACTCTGACACAACGTGTCTTACTCCCACTCGACAAACAGGAGAAGCTACGATCCCTTTCCAGACGTCTCCTGCACTCTCAGTGCCCTACTGTTCATCTGGCCATGAAAGTCCTGGGATCAATGGTGTCCACCATAGAGGCGGTACCCTTTGCTCAACTTCACCTACGCCCCCTTCAATCCAACATTCTAGCTGCCTGGAAGGGCGGATCTCTCCTTCAGAAGATGACTCTTCTGCCCTCCACCAGGCTGTCTCTCCAGTGGTGGCTCAAGCCGAGCAATCTGTCCAGGGGTCAATCCTGGGCCACACCGGATTGGACGGTTCTCACGACCGACGCCAGTCTCCTGGGGTGGGGAGCAACATTCAACTCCCTATCCGCACAAGGTCTGTGGTCTCCCGCGGAGTCCAAACTCTCCATAAACATCCTGGAACTCCGCGCCGTAAAGTTGGCGCTCCTTCACTGGTCCTCTCTTCTCCAAGCCAAAGCGATAAGAGTCCAAAGCGACAACTCCACCACAGTCGCATACATAAACCGCCAGGGAGGAACCCGCAGCAGAGCAGCGCTAGCGGAAGTTCAGCAGATTCTAAGTTGGGCAGAATCCAATGCGGCAAGACTGTCCGCCATTCACATCCCGGGAGTCGACAACACCAGAGCGGACTTTCTCAGCCGCAATCTCCTGGACCCAGGGGAATGGGAACTTCACCCAGAAGCCTTTGCGGACCTCGTTCAACGTTGGGGGCGTCCTCAAATCGACCTGATGGCCTCCAGGAACAACCGCAAAGTGAACACTTTCTTCGCCCGCTCACGGGATCCTCTCGCTGCAGGGGTCGACGCCATGACACAATGTTGGCTGTTCGACCTAGCCTACATCTTCCCGCCTCTCCCCATGTTACCACGGGTTCTAAAGAAGATCAAGCGGTCCCCTGTCACAGTCATTGTCATAGCTCCATTCTGGCCCAGAAGAACGTGGTTCTCGGATCTCCGGGACATGTCCATAGCACCGCCCGTTCGCTTAGCCCTCAGGAACGATCTTCTCCGACAAGGTCCCATCTCCCACCACAACCCGGGCCTCTTCGTTTTGACGGGTTGGCTATTGAGGCGGCCATCTGGAAACGACAGGGAATAGCGGAGGATGTCATTGCTACTATGCTGCAATCACGCAAACTCACTTCTTCTAAAGCTTATCACAGAGTCTGGCGCAACTATTGGAATTGGTGCAACGATGCCGCAATTCCCATCTCCAGCCCCTTTTCCCTCACGGACTGTAACATCCCTAGAGTGCTGTCTTTTCTCCAACGGGGTCTGCAGTTGGGCCTGAAGCTCAGTTCCTTGAAAGTTCAAGTTTCAGCTCTCTCTGTATTGTTTCAACACCGTTTGGCTCTGGATGATTCCGTCCGCACCTTTCTGCAGGGTGTTGCACACATCAGTCCTCCATTCCGTCCACCAGTCCCTGGCTGGGACCTGAATACTGTTTTGGATGCTCTTTTGGATCCCCCCTTCGAGCCACTCGGGACTGTCTCTGAACAATGGCTTACCTGGAAAGTTGTCTTCCTCGTGGCAATATCATCAACTCGGAGAGTCTCTGAACTCAGTGCCTTATCTTGCGATCCTGCCTTCCTTGTCTTCCACAAAGACAAAGCGGTGCTCCGCACCTTACCGTCCTTTCTGCCTAAGGTGGTTTCATCCTTTCACATATATCAGGAGATCGTTCTACCCTCACTCTGCCCGGATCCCAAGAACGACAAAGAACGCAGACTTCATGGTCTGGACGTTGTCCGGGCTCTCCGCTGGTATATTCAGCGATCCAAGGGTTTTCGATTGTCTCAAAATCTTTTCGTACTGCCTTCTGGGGCCCGCCGAGGCCTGGCAGCATCCAAGACCTCCATTGCTCGATGGTTACGGGAGACCATTCGTCAGGCTTACCTAGCCAAAGGTAAATCTCCGCCGGAGGGCGTCCGAGCCCATTCCGCGAGGTCGGTGGGGGCCTCCTGGGCATGGCGCAACTCGGCTTCTTTGGACCAGATCTGCAGAGCGGCTACCTGGTCCTCCGTTCACACCTTCACAAAATTTTACAAAATTGACACGTTTTCCTCTGCGGAAGCCGCTTTTGGCCGCAAGGTGTTGCACTCTGTAGTGCAATAATGTGTCTTTTCTCTCGCTCCCACCCTGCTGTTCTGGGGCTGCTTTGTTAAGTCCCCATAGTCCCTGTGTCCCCCTTGAGACAACAGAGAAAACAGGATTTTTGATACTCACCGTTAAATCTGTTTCTCTGTGGTCGATAGGGGGACACAGGGCTTCCCGCCCGATGCGAGTTTGACCGTGTTGGTCTGTGTGGAATTTCTTCCAGAGTTATCTGTTCTGCCGTTAATATTTTATATGAGCATTACTTATGTTTTTTGGTTAGCAGTTCTTTGATACCAACTGAATACATTGGCTCTAGCCTGGGGTTAAGCCGTAGTACTGGCACGCCCCCTTTTTTCATTTGAATAAGTGTCCTGCCTCCTGGAGGGTGGAGCTTAACCCATAGTCCCTGTGTCCCCCTATCGACCACAGAGAAACAGATTTAACGGTGAGTATCAAAAATCCTGTTTTCTACTTTCCAGTAGCCATCTCTCTATTCAAACCTCTCCTATTCATATTCCAGTCCCTTATTCAAATCAATGCATGGTTGCTAGGGGAATTGGACTCTAGCAACCAGATGGCTGAAATTGCAAACTGGAGAGCTGCTGAATAAAAGTTAAATAACTCAAAAACCGCAACCAATAAAAAAACAATTGCAAATTGTCTCAGAATGTCACTCTCTACATCATACTAAAAGTTAATGCAAAAGAGAAACAAACCCGCAACATAAAAAAACCCTTCCCCCCAACCCTTTGTAGACCCCCCCCCTCAGCCTAGATGGTACCCGGGGAAAATGCCCCTAACTTTTTACTAACCCCGCAGTGCTGATTCTGTCCCCCGCAGTTTATGGCAGCCATATTCTTTTTTCGGAAATTTTTGTGACTTTCAGCGCATGCACAGTCGTTTGGGACCGGAAAATTACTCCAACTGCGCATGTGCCAAAAACGAAGGTCGGCTTCCGAAGTTCAACAAAGAAAAGAAGATGGCTGCCGTGAACTGCGGGGGACAGAATCTGCACCGAGGGGTAAGTAAAAAGTTAGGGCCATTTGCTCCTACAAAGAGTAGGGTTTTTTATGTTACAGGTTCCTTTCTCCTTTAAAAGTGAATAACCCCTTTAAGGGGACCCTGATCTAAAGTTCAACCTCCAACCTTGTAGCTCTTGGACTGATTTAACCCATCACCCATGTAGCACAAACATCCTCCATAGTTCTCAGTGGGTATCACTATACTTATGCCTGATGTAGCTAGATCTGTGTGGTCTGTGTAGCAACCTCCAGATGAACAGTTGTGATCTAGATACCTGCTCGGATTTATAATACAATTCTGATGGATGAGAAGAAGCAGCTGCTGGTTACAGGTGATGTGTTTGCTCCTATATATCCAGAGCCAACTGGACATCACCCAATTCCCTTACCTTTATTACTGTTGTTCAGCCTGCTGGCCTGTTTCCGGGTGCAGACATTACAGAGCAGCTTGTTGTTCCCAGTGAGGGTCTCTTTGTGAGTGAACTGATAGAGGCAACTGAGCACAGAAAACTCATCTATGGGCAGATCCTTCCTATTAGAAAGTGTACTGAATGCAGTTTTGGGGTCTTCATTTACCACCTCGTAGACTTGCGTGTGGGGCTGCTCTTTGTCGGGTAATATCTCTATCTCTACCTGGGTGGGTTCTAGATCAGAGCTCAGCTGGAGTCTGTTTAAAGAGTTTGTTAGTTCATGATCCATATTGGCACTGGTACTGTCTGATAAACCATTGACAGCCTCCGTATCATCCACATTGACTGCATCAGCATTTCCATTCTCCACAGCGGCCATGGCTTCCATGCTGTCTCCTCCACTGCCTGCAGTTCTCTCAGGGGTTTTATTCACTTCTATGTTATTGTTATTGTTGTTTTCCATAGTACCCACAAGTGCATTCGTCTCCACACTCCCCACATTGTTATGCACAGAAGAATCAAGGTCTGTATGTTCCGTGATTCCTTCTACCGCACTTTTAATAGTCTCGCTGCCGTTTTCAAGAGTGGACAGATCCGTTTCCATTGTTTTGAAGCCACCAGCCATTTCCTTGTTGCCGTTTTCAAGAGTGGACAAATCAGTTTCCATTGTGTTTAAGCCATCGGCCGTTTCCTCATTGCCGTTTTCAAGAGTGGACAGATCTGTTTCCATTGTGTTTAAGTCATCAGCTGTAGGGGTCTCATTATCTGGCCTGGCGTTGGTCTCTGACTCAGTATTATTTTGCGAAACCTCTTCCTCATCCTCCGAACACTCTTGCTTGGCCAAATCAGTGAATAGCACTGTCTTCCCTTGCCATTTCTGCTGTCTGCGTTGGTTCTATGGAGTTGAAAAAGATTCAAGCAATGAATTGAGGCGGCGCATATAGAAGCTTAGGTCACCTACTGCATTGTTGATTGCAAAGGATATTTTTAAATACAATCAAGTTTCAGGCATGAACCTAAAGGGCCACCATACCTTCATTTTTTAAATTTTCCCTATCCATGTAAGAAGTAAGGGCTCTAGAAGGGCTGAATTGTAGATCCCTTTTGCTTTATGACCCAAGATTCTGTGTCAGGATGGTGCCAAGCTTCCTATCACTCCCCATTGACCTTTCCCCATATTTTAATCCTACTGCAAATAGCCAATGGGCATGGCCGAATTGACTTTTAAGATGACAAAATAATCATCCACAGCTATGAAATGCCAAAACTCCAACATTGTGCGGCCAATTTTAATTGAATGCTAGGGTGCCGTAGTTGGCTTTGAAATCATTTGAACAGATTTCAAAATTGAGGGGACTGATGAGAATGGGATTGAAAACATGGTCTTCTCCTTTATGTGACTTGTATGTAGCCAGCCATATACCATTATGTTACCTCTATTCTGACACTCAATGCATATGAGCAGGACGTGACTAACCTTGGCTTGCTTTTTAGCTGCCTTCTTTGCTTTCTTCTGCAGGTGTTTGCTCGCCCCAGGCGATACTTCATCTCTTTCCTTCACGTAGCGGTCATCATCATTCTCTTCTTCTTCTTCCTCTTTCCTCTCCCGAGCTGGCGGTGTTGACTTACTATTTTTTTTAACAATCTGAAAAATAAACTTTTGTCTTAGAACTCTTTATCTAATGCTGGCCAAAGTTGCACAGTTGTTGTGGTAATAAAATATAAGTAGTTAATATTGCACTGTTCCTGTCTCCTTAACTTTGCCTTCATTATTGAAAGCATCTCGAGTGGGGGTGCCTATGGGAGACAGGAGAAAAAAAAATTCCTCTCATATGTTTGGTCTCCTTAAATATGCCTTATATCTTACCAAATCATCCAGCACAGGCAGAGAGAGGTCAAGGAAAGGTTCATGAACCAATGACACCTAAAGAAAGTAAATTACATAATTAGATGAAGTAATACAAATTAGAGGGAATGGGTAGCAGTTATGACCAGGAGCTGAGGGGCAGGTTGATGGCTTGCAGCAGGAGTGGGCATGCAGTGAGAGGGGGATCGCCCAGTTAACTAAGTGGTATAAGGGCGTTATGTAATAAAAGGCCCTAAATTTGCCCAGGCGCAGTAAACCCATAGCAACCAATCAGCAGGGAGCATTTACTGGTCACCTGTTTTAAAGCAAGAATCTTATTGGTTGCCAAGTGTTACTGCTCCTGGGCAAACGTAGTGCCTTTTATTACACATGTGGATAGTCTTATTATTTCTAATGGCAGCTCTGACCACAAAGCTTATCACCAGTCGGGCCTCACGAGCAAGTATCGTGCAAACCTCAGCTAGACTGACTTACCGTGTGACACTCCTCACACATGATTGTGCTAGTCAGCTCTCCCCCAAACAAACAGTCCACAAAGTTTGGAATCGTTCGACGCTTTTCATAATCTGGCAAAGAAATAGAGTGTGGATGGGATTTCACTGGTGGTGTAAATGTTAAGTAGAATGACAAAAAACAGCCTGGGAAAAGTTATGTATACATGAAGTATATCCTTTAAAAAAAAAAATATATAACAATAGAGGTGCCTCATTCCATCAAATATATTAAACTATAGGAAAAACAAATATTTCATCAGTTTTGTCAGGTGTAGAAACAATCGCTTACCTTTCACAATCTTTTTAATTTCTTCTTCATCTAAAGTGCTCTGTAGTGACTTGGACATTGCCAAGGTTACTCTCTACAAAGAAGATATAAGTGGTAGATAAGTGAGGCCAAGGGGGAAGCAAGTCGGGCAGGAGTGGGCGGAGTCAGGGTTGGACATGGGCGGGACAGGAAGTTGGCGGGAGGATGGGGATCGGAGTGCGCTGGGCCCCTCTGAAAATTTTTTTGTAGGGGGGGCCGACAGACTCTAGTTACACCATTGCATGTTTGAGATAGGTCAGAAAGTAGAGAGGGTTATTTAAAAGCTACATTTCCCGTAAGAGAAAGTGCATTTGCCTGCAGAAAATACAAAAGCACTCATGTAAGTGCAAAAAAATGACAAGGTAAATACAAGCTACTCTATACCTATATGTGTTTTTTCTGAAAAAGGTGCAATTGCAAAAATACAAGGCACGTGGATACAGGGGAGCCCCAGAAACACCTGCATGAGATGTTTTAAAGGAAAACTATACCCCAAACATTGTAGGTCTCTATAAAAAAAAAATATATAGCATAAAACAGCTCATATGTAAAACCCTGCTTCATCTACATAAACCATTAGGTGATCTGAAATAGAAAATTGCCCTTTTAAGTATTAAGGGCCAACCAATGGAACCATAAGATTCACGGTGCGTACAATCAACCCAAGGGAACACATACATATTAGGTCACATGACCCAATTAAGGGGACAAAGTTATGTCTTTTACTCCCACACTTCTTCTGGCCACTTAACATGATACAAACTATTCAATGGTTAAGTATTAATTCTGGGGGTATAGTTTTATACAAACTCTGTTTCTGGTGCAGCAAACATTGCTGTTCACATATATGCGGAGGAGCAAATTAGCTGCAGTTTACCAATACGAGTGCTTATTTACATCTGTATTAGTAAATAGTACAAAGATTGCAGCAAACAATATTATATTATTATATAGTGTATTTCAATTACACTGAAATAATGTTAAATAAAGATGTATGGGGGAGTAAAAGTGGCAGGTGGAGTGTGTTTTTTTTTTGTGTCATAGGTATTGGACTTGTGTTTATAAATGAGTCTGAAAAAGTAGGTCTCAGCCTCACCTGGATTTCCTCTCCTCTCATTCCATCCAACAAGTAGCGAAGTAATTCCTGACTATCTTGTTGCTGGTAGCCTTTAAACCGTATTGCTCTGGGGGGAAAAAAAACAAAAACAAAATATGAGCTCACAAGCAAGGAAAAATGCTTCACAATTATCCCAGCATATAAGCAAGGCAGGGATAGTACCCAGCTGATGTGAATAATTAAATTCTCCTCTGCCAGGCTGAAATATCAACTGTAAGGAAATACTAGATTATTAGAGCAGAAGAGATTCCGACAATCACTCTTTTTTATTCTATAGGGTGGGATCACTTAGCATCATAGTTATGTACTTGAAGTCACTGGGTTTTGGGAACAAGGCCAGGAGGAGATGATAAGGACACTAAGTAGAGCAGGACAAGTTCTGATGTCTTATGTTTGGTAGTCAGACATATTTCTGTTGCTCTGTGCCATTCTACACTACGCCCACCCATTGCGATGGAGACCCATTTTAGCATAATTCTAGCATATACTCACTTTTTACAGACCTGAGAAAAGAGCTCCTTGGGGGTGACAACTCCCTTTTTTGTCTCATGCATTTCAGTCAGGAATTGCCACATTGCCAAGGTCAGTGGTCCTGGCTGCTGCTCTAGATTTACCTCTAGAATTTTCTGAAAATGGGAGAAGAAAATATTCTGTAAGTGAAACGCCTACAGGAGAATCTGCTGTAACCACCATTACAAAATCATGTCAGTGACTGCAAATTAGGGTTGCACCAAATCCACTATTTTGGATTCGGCCGAACCCCTGAATCCTTCATGAAAGATCTGGCCGAATACCAAACCCGAATCCTAATTTGCATATGCAAATTAGGGGTGGGAAGGGGGAAACTTTTACTTTTGTGACAAAAAGTCACGGATTTGACTCCTGCCCCTCATTTGCATATGCAAATTACGGTTCAGATTCAGTTCGGCTGGGCAGAAGGATTCGCCAAATTCAAAATCCTTCTGAAAAAGGCAGAATCCAGGTGTATCCCTACCGTAAGTAGGGAGAAAGAGTTCTAAGCAACAACTTACAGGAGATGATGAATCCGGCAGTAGGACAGTCACTGGTTTTCTAAATGTTTTAACCTCATTTAGAAGTTCGCTTAAAGCAGGGGTCTGGGATAGGTTCTGCGTAAGAGAAGAACAGAAACATTTCACAGTTGTAATGACTGAATATTAGTTTCTTAACACAAAATATATATGAAGACATAGAGATACAGTACTCGTCTAGATACTCTTTGGTGTACAGATAAAGCATTGTGTTTAGTTCTCAGAAGCAAAAACAACAGGTCAGTTAACTGAGCAGGGTCCGACTGGGGCCCAAAAACCCCACAACCCCTCTAGGGCCCCGCCTCCTTCCAGTTTATCCACTGCCCACTCTCTTACCCACCACCAGCCCCTGTCTGTATCTCAACATGCAGCAGACAAACAGAAGGTCAGATCTGGGCTACTCTTCTGCAAACAGCAATCTTCCAGTACATGTTATATGTATTTTCTTCTGGGGGTTGCACGCAAAAGATGTGTTCACATACCTTATAGCCCAAAGGCTAAAGATAGCAGCACTCCCATCTTGTGAAGATAAAACCGCCTTTATTATTTCATACGGCAACTCCAGCAACGTTTCGCACCCTCCAGGTCCTTTTTAAGCTGACAAAGTATCAATTGCAGCTAATTACAACTTCATTTGATACCCGTATAACACATTGCCTCCTATTGGTACAAATATAGAACTATACATATTTAAGCAATCATATGGTGTTGCTATGATTGCTGATGGAACCCTGTATTATGTATTTTAAATATGTATAGTTCTATAGTAGTTTGCATTGTAAAGAGTAGCCCAGATCTGACCTTCTGTTTGCCTGCTGCATTTTCAGATACAGGGTCGGACTAGGCCTGCGGGACACCTGTAAAAAACCTGGTGGGCCCTGTGGATCCAAACCCAATCTTGCCTTACCCCATCACTCCCCAGTGCCCTCCCTTGATGATCTAAACCTGATCCTTCACTCCCCCCCTGTCTTGGTAAAAGTAAGTATAAGGGCGGTGTGCAATGGCATAGGAGGCAATGTGTTATATGGGTATTTAATGAAGTTCTAATTGGCTGCAATTCATACTTTGTGAGCTTGAGAAAGGACCTGGAGGGTTCGAAACGTTGCTGAAATTGCTGTATGAAATAATAAAGGTGGTTTTATCTTCACGAGATGGGAGTGCTGCTATCTTTCTACTCTTTACACTGCACAGACAAGACGAGGGCAGAATCCAGCAAGTGAATAGTGTTTTTTACACAGCAGACTGGAACAAGTCTTACACCTGATTTCAGAGATAATCAATAATTAATATCATGCAACTATATAGAGTCCCATGCTAAGGAACCTAAAAAGCCTGGCTAGGAGCTAGGCATGGGATTAATTGGAGAATTCTGAAAGCAATACAGCGCCCTGTCTCCTGATAGGGTGGGGAATGCATAGCCCCAGTGGTCCTGTGTCTCCCTCGAAAGGAGAGAAATATTCCAGTTAAGGTTTCTATCATTTGAATGAAGACGTAAAACAACACCTTTGCTTAGCATAAAATACTGGTGTTGAAAATGGGCCTGTCCAAACAATCCAACAAGAGTGATCACAAACCTTCGAAAAACACATGCAACTACTGATAATTATTTTGGTGATATTTTTATATGTGGCTCTACTTCAGAATGCAGTAAAATCATCTTCCTTACCTGCATCACTGCATTGAAAAAACACGTGTTCCCCAAATTGCTAAGTCCTTTCACTGTAGGCTCGGTACTAATTTTCGGGGTACTGTTGGCTTTTTCCTGTTTGGCTTGAACATCGGGCTTCTCATCTTGATCCTGAATCTTCTTGACTTCATTCTCAGTCACAGTTTCAGTTTTAACTTCTTCATTCGAGACTACTGAAAAGATGTAAACGGTAAAAGTGTAAGTGACGAATGTCAAGGTTTCCCATCCTTTGGATGTCCTGCCATAATATAGTATTAATACATTGCTACTATAGGAGTTGGTTGCAGTTGAAGCAATCAGCAAATTAATCCAGTTAGTTTTTGCTAATTATTTCTGCTGCCCGCTAGTGCAGGAAAAGCCAGATTGTGGAACTTTCCCTCTCTTCGGTGGGCCACAATAATGCAAGGGGTAGTGCATTCAGCCATGGAGAGATTTGGGCAAAACTTATTTGCTGGATTTATTCACTTACCTGAATTAGATTTTTTGCTTTTTGCCTTGGCTTTTCTTTGCAAATAATCCACCAGCTGGCCTAACCGACTACTGCGGTTATAGGGAACCTCGTTGTCGCATAAGTAGCACCTATCGGGGAGAAGCGAGAAACACATAGTCAAACACGTCCTCATCTTTTATATAATATACTCCTAGTTGCAATTTCAACATATTAAAAAGCAGCATAATAGAGCTATGTTGTCCCAAATGAACAGCTTCAAATCATTCATCACCCAAACAAAATTATCCAAATCCTATTTTATCTTGTTAGTCAAGCAAAATGAACTTTAATTACACTGTATAAATTATTTGAATATTGTTTCCATCAGTCTGGGAACTCATAATTATAGCAACCAGGAAGGAGCCATTTTGTGGACATTGTTATTAAGGCAAGCCTTGTATCATCTCAGAATCTTGTTTGTGCACCAGGGGACAGGGACCCAATGTCTATCCCATGCCCTGATTACACAATTAAATCGTTAAGAGAGCTGGGGGAATGTAGGGAGAGCGGTGACATCTAGGAAGTGCTGAATGGAAAGTGAAAGTAATTGCTGGCCCCGCCTAGGCATAGAGGCGGGGTAGGCAATACTTGATTGACAGCTGATATTTTTAAATGAGTTTACAACAGCTATGAATGCTTTAATAAAAAAAAGAAATTGGATTTCATATTTAAGTAGGACTTTTAGTATACAGATTTTTATGTCTGGGTGATGGGTCCACTTTAAAGAAGGTAAAAAAAAAAAAAATTAGCAACAACCATCTTCCTGGACCTCCAGGAATGACCTGGTCATTTGTATCGAGCTATGCAGGGATTATGGAATACTACAATCATTCTGTGAGTTGTAGTTCAGCAGTACGGTATGTGGAGGGATGTAGGTAATAATCATGTTTTAAAACCTATTCTAAATCTCCACATGGAACACAGTTCCATGTTCAGCACCCAAGTTCCATGTGAAGGTGTTTAAAAGTTCTACATTGGCATGAGCAGGTGGTGTCGGACCATGAACCCTGGAATCAGCACATATCATTCATCCTACTAGCTTATATTACATCAGCATTTAGAATTAAACATACACCCAACTGTGGTTCACCTTCAGGTTAACTTTTGGTCTTCATTATTTTTTTTTATTTTTTTTAATAGCTTTTTAAATATTTGCCTTCTTCTTCTGACTCTTTGCAGCTTTCAAATGGGGGTCGCTGACCCTATCTAAAAATTCAATGTCTTGTAAGGCTGCAAATGTATTATTATTGCTACTTTGTATTACTCATCTTGACATTCAGACCCTCTCCTATTCATATTCCAGTCTCTTATTTAAATCAATGCATGGTTGCTAGGGCAATTTGGACCCTAGCAACCAGACTGCTGGAATTACAAACTGGAGAGCTGCCAAGTAAAAAAAAACACAAATAAAGAATTAAAATTAATTGCAAATGGTCTCAGAATATCACTCTACATCATACTAGAACAGTGATCCCCAACCAGTAGCTGGTGAGTAACATGTTGCTCTCCAAACCATTGGATGTTGCTCTCAGTGTCCTCAAAGCAGGTGCTTATTTTTGCATAAAAACTAAGTATAGTGCCAAGCAGAGCATTTTGCAGGCTGCCAGTCCATTTAGGGGCTACCAGTCCATTTAGGGGCTACCAAATAGCCAATCATAGCCCTTATTTGAATGCGGCTCACGGGTAAAAAAAAGGTTGGGGATCCCTGTACTAGAAGTTAAATAAATCAAAATAATAGCGCAAAGGAAACTTACCATGCACTCCACATATCAACGTTAAGGACCAGGCAGTGTGGTTCTGACCTGGGGGTGTTGTAATGGTTCAGTGCATGCTGGGCCACTGAATTTCTGCCACAGCCCTGCAGAAATGCAGGAGAGAAAATGCAGTCAGCATATGTGTTACTAGGATTTCATTCAAAGGGCTTTATGCGCAGCCTAAATAAAGGCTTGGCTCATAGACCTCCATCAAGTTAAGAGTCTTGGATACTGTGCATACGTGATTGAGGATATCTATTGGTTTGGATGGGGCAGCTCCAATAACATATATTAGTATTAGGTCTCTGCCTTCATGACAGTTATGCTGCGTAATATAAGTATGTTTTACTAAGGTTCCGAATTCAGTGCTAAATGGAAAGTGAACAAGAGGACTGTGAAGGATAAGACAGCAGCCTTGATAGTAACTCATCGCTATAGTGGTTTCATATAGATGTTTTACCCGATGTCCACATTTTAAACACAGCCAGACAGAAGGGTCTTCAGCCGACTCATCCTCGGAGTTATTCTTCTCCTTGTTGTCTGCCTGGCAGTCCTGGCACATTGTCCATTCCACATTCACCAGCGCCCTCTTCACACTTCCATCATCCAGGGCCTTCCGCAGGTGCTTGCACACAGGTTCTGCAATGGGAAATTCAAATTGACATTAGAATGTATCTATTTGATCCATTCATGTAGTGGGACTTCACCTTCCAAACACTTTTTTTCAGTTGTTTTCAGAAAGAAAAAAAAAAAAGGTTTTTTTAAATAGCTTTCCAGGTTCTTTTTTTGACCATTTTTCCAAATTCTAAGTTTAAAGTAGGCATGCACCTAATCCACTATTTTGGATTCGGCCAAACCCCCGAATCCTTCGCGAAAGATTCGGCCAAATACTGAAACGAATCCGAATTTACATATGCAAATTAGGGGTGGGAAGGGGAAACCATTTTTTACTTCCTCGTTTTGTGACAAAAAGTTATGCAATTTCCCTCCCCGCCCCTAATTTGCATATGCAAATTAGTATTTGGATTCAGTTCGGCCGGGCAGAAGGATTCGGCTGAATCCTGCTGAAAAAGACTGAATCCTGGCCGAATCCCAAACCGAATCCTGGTTTTAAAGTTTACAGGGATTGTGCACCATTGAGTTAACTTTTGGTATGATGTAAAGAGTGATATTCTCAGACAATTTGCAATTGGTTTTCATTTTTTATTATTTGTGGTTTTTGAATTATTCAACTTTTAATTTAGCAGCTCTCCAGATTGCAATTTCAGCAATCTGGTTGCTAGGGTCCAAATTACCCTATCAACCATGAATTGATTTAAATAAGAGACTGGAATATGAATAGAAGAGGCCTGAATAGAAAGAGGAGTAATAAAAACTAGCAATAACAATACAGAGTATTTGTCTTTTAGATGGGGTCTGTGACCCCCCCACCCATTTGAAGGTTGGATAGAGTCCGAAGAAAAGGCAACTACAAAAAATAAATAATGAAGACCAACTGAAAAGTTGCTTAGAACCGGTCAAGGTATAACAAAGTAAAAGGTATCTGAAAGGTGAACCGCCCTTATAATGTCATGCAATGCAATTCATACGCAGATTCTGAACTGTTACAATTGGTTACATTAGTTGATACATTTCTCAGCAGCATCTGTGGAATGTTGACAACTATTGTATCAATTATAAGTTAGATAAGAAATGCATCAACTAATGAATCAATTAAGGACAGTTATTATAACAGTGTTGGAAGGCAAGCAACCCCTTTCATAAAACAGGCCACACTACGACTGTTTCATGTCCTCCAATTACTTTTATACTCCAGCTTTTCAATACAGAGAAATCTCTATGACCCATGTTTGCCTAGGACAACAAGCACAGCAATAAAACAGAGGATTTGGTAGCCTTGTGCTGTTCTTATAGGCAGCTGCACAGTGCAGGGATTATTAAACTGTAACCCCTGTAGAATGTGACTGCTACAGAGAGCTGTGTAAAAACTGGAGTGAAACATTTCTGGGGATGTTGCTCATACCAAGCAATCAAATCTTTGCTTTTGTTTTCTAACTGTGGAAACGAATGGCTGATTGGTTGCTGTGGGCAACAGAGGTAATGCTTTACTCCACTTTTACACAGCATGATAAATAGACCCCTTAGTCCACAACACGGGCATCAGCCTCCCAATGATACTACCTTTCCTTGTCCAATTAAGTTTCAATTTACCTGAAATATTTGGGTCGAAACTCGAAAATGGGTTCCATACTGTTTAGAGAGGGATCTCCAAGAAGCCTCCAATAGTGAAATGTTCTCTTATCACAGCTTAAGAGCCATTAAAGGAGGTACATAAATGCATAAAATATTATAGGACCATCTTGCATTTTAGCTACAGGCTCTTTATATATGATTAAAGGAACAGTAACATCAAAGAATTAAAATGTTTTAATGGAATGACAATATAATGTACTGTTTATTTACTTCAGAAACACTACTATAGTTTATATAAACAAGCTGTTGTGTAGCCATGGGGCAGCCATTCAAGCATAGGATACACAGTAGATAGCAGATAAGTACTACTATAGTTTATATAAACAAGCTGCTGTGTAGCCATGGGGGCAGCCATTCAAGCACAGGATACAAAGTAGATAACAGATAAGTACTACTATAGTTTATATAAACAAGCTGCTGTGTAGCCATGGGGGCAGCCATTCAAGCACAGGATACAAAGTAGATAACAGATAAGTACTACTATAGTTTATATAAACAAGCTGTTGTGTAGACATGGGGGCAGCCATTCAAGCACAGGATACACAGTAGATAACAGATAAGTACTACTATAGTTTATATAAACAAGCTGCTGTGTAGCCATGGGGGCAGCCATTCAAGCACAGGATACATAGTACATAACAGATAAATTCTTAAGAATCCCATTGTATACTACAGAGTTTATCTGTTATCTGCTGAGTAAGCTGTGCCTTTTCTCCTTTTTAAGTTTTGAATGGCTGCCCGCTTGGCTACACAGCAGCTTGTTTATATAAACAATAGTAGAGTTTCTGAAGTTCAGTTGTACCAGTGCAGAGAAACAGTACTTTATATTTTCATTACTTTTAAACATTTTCATTTTCTATGGTTACTGTTCCTTTAATGAAGCTAAAAGGGAAGTGAGGAGCCATACCTGCATCAAGAAAGTCCTGGGCGGGGAGGTTCGTCCCTCTCTTCTTTACCATGACAGTGTTTCAGGCTTTATCCTGGAATTGAGCAGATCATTATCAGTGACAGAGTTCGGAGCTAAGCCCACTCCTATTGGCCTATGTCTCTGCAAACAATCATGATAGAGAAATCCGTTTTCTGGCTCCACAATCACCTTCTAAAGCAGATTTGGGAGGGGGAGGGGCACTGACCCTGTAAACTGTTCTATATTGATACATTTAGTTGATACATTTCTTATCTTTGTCCCTGCTGAGCAGAATCTCTGGGTTTCATTACAGGCAGCTGTTAGAATTGATACAATAGTTGCTGATACTCCAGAGATTCTACTGAGAAATGTATCAACTCAGTGTAACGGCTCAGAATCTGCTCACTGAGCTGCCAGAAAGCAGTGCTTAAAAAACAAACAAACAGTAAGGGAGTTTTTTTATAAAGCCATATAAATACTGGTGTGTGGCTCCATTTCTATGATGAAAGTCAAAAATAAAAATTAAGATAATGAATAATAAAAAAGTACAAAATCAAAAACACAAAAATATTGTTGAAAAATTACCTCTTACCAGGATAACTCCCAGTTTTTTGGGAAAATACAAAGCTTTCAGATGTAGTGAGAGGTCATCCAGCAGTAAAGCAGTAGCCAAGTTATTTGGCCTGACGCGTTTCTGGCCTGACGCGTTTCGGGTCTGACGTGACGCGTCAGGCCTACATATGTCCTAATAAAGATTTTTTTATACCTTGGCTACTGCTTTACTGCTGGATGACCTCTCACTACATCTGAATGCAAGGGGGTTATTAGAATATAGGGACGCACCAAATCCAGGATTTGGTTCGGGATTCGGCCTTTTTCAGCAGTATTTGGCTGAATCCTTCTGCCTGACCGAACTGATTCCGAATCCTAATTTGAATATGCAAATTAGGGGCAGGGAGGGAAATTGAGTGACTTTTTGTTACAAAACAAGGAAGTAAAAAAGGTTTGATTCAGTTCGGTATTCGGCAGAATCTTTCGCAGAGGATTCGGGGGTTCGGCCAAATCCAAAATAGTGGATTCGGTGCATCCCTAACAGAATCCAAATGTATCTCATTTTTTAAATTAAAAAAAAACCAACCAAACTCTAAAACCTCAATTTTACCTTATTTATTATTTAAAAAAAAAAAAAAAAAGGTCAATTTAATCGGTTCGGGTAAAAGCTCGACAAAACGGAGCAAAACTCAGATCATGCGATTTTTTGTTTTTTCTGTGAATTGCTCCATTTTTTGAGGGTTTTTCCCTAAAAAGCCCAAATTCCGCAGACCACAGAAACATCCAAATAAGATAGGGAGCTCTGCCATTGACTTACACACAACCTTGGGAGGTCTGAGATGGCGGATTTTCGGATTCTGACTTTTTCCATCCTCAAAGTTTATTAAATCTCGAGTTAAAAAAGAAAAAAATTGAAAAAAAATTTAGTTTTGCCCCAAAAAGCCCGACCAGATAAATTGGGAGTTTCGTAAATAACCCCCTTAATGTAGAAATGAAAGGCACCAGACAGTTCTCCAGCTCCAGGAGGGAGTCTGGAGGTGCAGTAAAACAGCTGGAGCAAATAACAGCAGGTCTCTTAGATAACAAGAGGAAAACACACTCATAGTTCACTACAAGAGCTCAGCAATAACAAGAGGAAAAGACACTCATAGTTCACTACAAGAGCTCAGCAATAACAAGAGGAAAACACACTCATAGTTCACTACAAGAGCTCAGCAATAACAAGAGGAAAACACACTCATAGTTCACTACAAGAGCTCAGCCACCAAGAATTACAGGGGATGCTGGGATTGGTAGTAGTACAACTAGAAAAGCACTCAGTAAAAGTACCTTTCTACCCACTTACTAATCTCTCAAGCGACTCCAGGCAGGGCTTCCGCTACCTACTTCCGCTCCACCACGTTACCGGCTCCCGTTGCTTCCGGCCTCTCACTTACACGCGTCCAGCGACCAGAGCCAGCCACTCTATGGGATTGCCGAGTCCGACAACAAATCAGAGTGGTGTATCCGGATTCTTAACGGCACGCCCATCGCTTTGAATAAAAGAGAGCTGATCCCTCCTTCTCTGCTGTACAGTGTAGTGCGCGGCGGCCATATTTGTCTTGGGAAGACGTTACTTCTTTGAGGAGAATTGTTTCAGATTCTAAATAGATCGGCACTGCTGCTAGCAACATTGACGCGGGGTATATTGCTGCTTTTGTTGAACTGGGGGTATTGCAATCCTACAGGGGAAAAGGGGTCAGTATTGCCAGCACTAAAGATGGCGACTGCAGTGTGTTACATTTGAGCAACTGCTGTCAGATCAGATTAATAAACGTTTGCACTTCCTCGAGTGCTGTCACTTGTGTGTGTGTGTGAGGGTGTAGCTGCCTCTGAATGAACGTGAGAAGCAGGGCAGGTGCTTCTGAGCAGACTAAAGTATTGCATGAGGTAGGTTGGGGGTGAATTTGTGCCTTTTAACCCAGGGCTCTGTTATTGTGTTGCTGTTACTTTATCTTTGTTGGCCAGTTCTAAGCAACTTTTCAATTGGCCTTAATTTTTTATAGTTTCTTTAATTTATAACATTTTACAGCTTTCAAATGGGATGGATCACTGACCCCATCTAAAAATAAAAAACAAATGCTCTGTAAGGCTATAAATGTATTGTAACTGCTACTTTTTATCACTCCTGTTTCTATTCAGACTCTCTCCTATTCATATTCCAGTCTCTTATTCAAATCAATGCATGGTTGCTAGGGGAATTTGGAGCCTAGTCTCTACATCATACTAAAAGTTACTGACACCAGGAATTAACCCTTTACACGCTATTTATAATTTTACCATTAAAGTATTTACAGATGCCTTTACATTACCCGCAAAAAATGAAGGTAAAATTAAACTACAGGGTGCTAAATCCATAGGTGACTCCCCATAAGGGTTTCCATATGTGTTACAAATACAAAGATACCCAATTTGAAAAGTAATGCATTTATTACAAAAAGGAAAAATATACAAAAAAAACAAAATACAAAAAAATTAAATAATAAAGTTAGCCCAACGCGTTTCGAACTTAAGGGTCTTCCTCAGGGGCAAAAAATAAATCAAAAGGGCAGGCCTTTTCCTTTTTGTAATAAATTCATTACTTTTTCAAATTGGGTGTGCTATCCATTATCTTTGTATTTGCCTTTACATTACCCATCTGACTTTTACATTACTATAGGTAACTTTTGATGTGCATTAATATTTTGAATATTCAATTTTGGTGTCAGTATCACTTTAAAGGCAAATAACCCATTTAAATAAGTCTTATTCAAACACAATCAAGACTTTAAAAGCAATGAACCACTCGTGCCTCCCATTTACACATACATTGACATACTAAAACATTTTTTATGGAATATCTGGAGTATCAGGATTTATACTGATCATTGGTTTTAATCCAGGATTCGCTATCTTTTTCAACAGGATTCGGATTCGGCCTGGTCCTGGTGGACCGAATCTGAATCCTTAAAATCACAGGACTTTTTGTCACAAAACAAGGAAGTTAAAAAAATTTTTAGGTGCGAGCTGAGCATACAGTTCTCTCTCCCTTCCCAACCCCAATTTGCATATGCAGATTAGGATTTCGGTTTTCTATTTAGCCAAAACTTTTGCAAAGGGTTCGTGGGTTTGGTGCATCCCCTGTAGTTTTTATAAACATTTGTTTCTTTTTCAGCTCCATGTGACTTCTTTTTCTTTAGCAGCTTTCTGAGCACAATGAGCTTGGAGGATATTGAGGCCCAGCTTTCAGAACTGGATCTGCTCTCTAGTATGTTCCCCACGGAGGATGAGTTTGTAGTGACCGATCAGGTGGCGCTGGCGGAGCTGAGGGATTACGCAGAAAAAAGAGCCGCAAGTGCACCGTCTTCCAAGATACAGTTCACAGTGAATGTGAAACTGGAGGAGAGTAATACAGGCCAAGGTACAGGCAAGGTAATGTGATGTATGCTTTAGCTGGTGTCAGTATTTTAAAGGATAACTAAACCCTAAAAATGCCATGTTTTTTTTTATGCACCAGCCTAAAGTTTCAGCCTCTCAATAGCAGCAATAATCCAGGACTTTAAACTTGTCACAGGGGTCACCATCTTGGAAAGTGTCTGTGACACTCACATGCTCAGTGGGCTCTGAGCAGCTGTTGAGAAGCTAAGCTTAGGGCTCGTCACTAATTATCCAGCAGAAAATGAGGTTGGTCTGTAATATAAGATGATGCTACAGGTTTGCTGATTATTAAATTCTGATGCTAATTGCAATGGTTTCTGAGCTGCCATTAATATCTGTATTAATTACTAATCAGCCTTATATTGTGACATTTCTATTCTATGTGTACTGTATATTGTGAGTGGGTCCCTAAACTCAGTAAGTGACCGCAGCACAGAGCATGTGCAGTGAATCAGCAGAAAAGAAGATGGGGAGCTACTGGGGCATCTTTGGAGACACAGATCTCTACTGCTAAAGGACTGTGGTTGCCTTGGGCTGGTACAGAAGCCCAAAACATAATGTACAACATTTCTGGCTACTTCTTTAGTTAGGCTTCAGTTCTTCTTTAATAGCAATCACATTCACAAATAACTTTTAAACAACTGTAAATGTGTAATAAGAAGGTGCTTCAAATCTCATTTTGTTTTATTACGAGAAATAACTATTTTAAGAGCGATGATCCTCTTTAGTCCGTTAGATGCTGGTCTTTAAGGTAAAGATGGTGAAAAACATTGTGGATTTCCAGATTCAGCTGAGCTACAGTTCACACCATGCTGAGAATTCTAGAAAGCACTGTATGAATACAGGAGTGGAATGAGCTGCAGTGCTTTCCAGTGGTTTGTATCAAGCACAGCATAGTGTGATAGGCACTAAATATGTCACATGAATACACACAGATGGTTCTGCTTGCACAGCATTACTCAGTGAGAACTCGTGGAAACTGATCTAAGCAGCAAAAGGGGAACTATCGTCAATTTAATATAAGCTTCATCATACTGAAATAAGAAACTTAGTAAATACAATCAATTAAATATTCTGCACTCTGAAATAATCACATTTATATTCACTATTCCTCTCTCAGCATCTGTTTCTCTTCATTCTGTCTTCATTCAGGATGAATGATCCAATATATCTTATAGGGGGGCTCCCTTTCCTAGCAGATAACTGATTCCAGTACAAACAAAATCTAACAAAATAACTGCCTTTTGCACAAATTCTGCATGTAGAGAGACATGATGTCTGCTGATTTTAATAGAGTGAGCTCTGATACATCTTCTAGGTAAAAGGAGCCCCCCCCATAAGATATATTGGATTTAACTGTCATTCAGAATCAGACACCCCAATTCATTGCATGAAGAGAGACAGAAAGGGGGAGAGTGAATAATAACTTGAATATTTCAGAAATTGTTTAGAATTTTGAATTAATTATATTTAGAAAGTTTCTTACTTCAGTATGATGAAGCTTATATTAAATTTTCATTTTCGCGATAGTTCCCTTTAATGCTTCTGTGACTTAGGATCAAGGAGATTAATGCAGGATGGTCAAGCTCAACCTCTTGCCTATGATTTGTGCCTTCTGTTGCCTGGGGCCCTGCAAAGACTGTACAGGTATGGGATCCATTATATGGATACTTGTTATCGAGAAAGCTCTGAATTATGGAAAGACCACCTCCCATAGACTCCACATTTTTATTATCTCCAAATAATCCACATTTTTAAAAATGATTTCCTATTTCTCTGTAATAATAAAACAGTAGCTTGTACTTGATCCCAACTAAGATATAATTAAAATCCTTATTGGAGGCAAAACCAGCCTATTGGGTTTATTTAACGTTTAAATGATTTTCTAGTAGACTTAAAGAGATACTGACACCAGAAACGAAACCTTTTTTTTTTTTTTTTACATCTATCATAATATTGTCCTTGAATTCTGTTTTGCTTTTCTGATCCCCCCCATGTTCTTCTATGAGGGGGCTGACATATTTGAGCAGCAGTAGTCCGTTAGCATTAGAAGTCCGGTTTAGGGACTTTTAGTAACATTTACTTAAAAGAGCAGACCAAAAACTATAAAAATGATCAACAAGACTTACAGGTAACTTTTCATCTTGGTTAATGTTTTGAATTGTATTATTTTAGTGTTAGTATCACTTTAAGGTATAAAGATCAAAATTACTTAAAGACTCGTTATCCAGAAAACCCCAAATCCCGAGCATTTTGGATAACAGGTCCCATCCCTGTATATGCCTTGTATGGGGATAGGAGTCCATGGTGGTGCCAACCTCCTAGAAATCTCAGAGACTCTTAAAAAAAACTGTGGGTTGACAAGTCTGCTGCTACAGATATAAATGGTTTCTTAATTCTGTACATTGGGGAGATCAAAAAACTACCCCACAAAAATTATTTTTTTTTTAAATCGTTCGAATACATTGAAAAAAAAAAAACACCAAGACAAATTAAACTTTAAAATCACAAAGCCTTTATTAAGAAATAACTTACCGAAACTCCGCTTGCGCTCCTCTTCAGAAAAGGCGACGGCAACGATTCATCATGCGGCGCTCGATTTCTCCTCCCTGGCTATCTCCTATAAGGAAGGCAGGGAGTAGAAATCGAGCTCTGCACGATGGATCTCGATCGCCTTTTCTGAAGCGGAGCACAAGCAGAGTTTCAGTAAGTTATTTCTTAATAAAGACTTTGCGATTTTAAAGTTTAATTTGTCTTGATGTTTTTTTTATCAATGTATACTAACAAAATTTTTTTTGATGTTACTGTTCCTTTAAAGGCTGTATTTCAGAAAGGCTAGTGATGCACCACTGGTAAGTGCCCTTTTCCTGCACATTTTAAAGAAGCCCTATTGCAATCATTGCCCTGTTCCTCATAGATATAGTTGGGTGGGAGGTGGCATAGGTTTCCGTGAGACAGTCTGTCGTTTTACATTATGCTTTCTACTTTGCCTTTGTTACCCAACAACATATTTTTTTGTTGTTGGCAGGAGATCGCCTTGCACTGTTCCTACCCGTTACAGTACCCAACGGTCCCACCAGAAATCCTTGTCAGGTAACATGATCATGGAGTAGAGACAATAGCATGCATGATTAAAGGGGGTTGTTCACCTTTAAATTAACTTTTAGTATGCTGTAGAGAAGGATATTCTGAGACATTTTGCAATTGGTTTTCATTTTTTATAATTGTGTGTTTTTTTTTTTAGTTATTTAGCTTTTTCTTCAGCAGCTCTCCAGTTTGCCATTTCAGCAATCTGGTTGCTAGGGTCCTAATTACCCTAGTAACCATGCATTGATTTGAACAAGAGACTGGAATATGAATAGGAGAGGCCTGAATAGAGGGTGATTATAAAAAAGTAGGTATAACAATAACATGGTAGCCTTACAGAGCATTTGTTCTTCCGATGGGGTCATTTGAAAGTTAAACAGAGTCAGAAAAAGAAGGCAAATTATTAAAAAAACTAAGTAAGAAAAAAATCAAAGCTAATTGAAAAGTTGCTTACAATTAGCCATTCTCTAACATACTAAAAGTTGATTTAAAGGTAGACCACCCCTTTAAAGGCTAAATGGGCAGAAGGAGCATGACAGTTGGAGCAGATTGGGCGTTGGATTTTAGTGCTAGTTCTCTACTGGGAGATTGTATGTTGGCCAGACATGGAGGCCACCGACTTGGCTGCACTACTTTGAGGTCACAGATTAGGTACAGGATATGTGGGTGCATTAGATGCAATTTAGGGGTCCCTTTCCTAGGGAGACACTTTAAAAAAAAAAACAGATAACAGGGATTTCTGCTCCTTTAACTTTTACTATTAGACAAATTGCTGTTGGTCTTCATTATTTTTATGGGTTGTTAATTATTTAGCATTTTGTTCAGCAGCTCTCCAGTTTGGAATTTCGGCAGCAGTTTGAATGACAGAGTAGAGGGTAGGGATGCACCGAATCCAAGATTCGGCGTTTTTTAGCAGGATTCGGATTCGGCCAATACTTCTGCCCGGCCGAATCCTATGCATGACTTTTTGTCACAAAACAAGGAAGCAAGAAATGTTTTCCCCTTCCCACCCCTAATTTTCATAGGATTCGGCCTTTTTTAGCAGGATTCGGATTCGGCCAATACTTCTGCCCGGCCGAATCCTAATTTGCATATGCAAATTAGGGTAAGGAAGGGAAATTGCATGACTTTTTGTCACAAAACAAGGAAGCAAGAAATGTTTTCCCCTCCCCACCCCTAATTTTCATACGCAAATTAAGGATTCGGTTCAGTATTCGGCCGAATCTTTATCGAAGTGTTCGGGGGTTCGGCCGAATCCAAAAAAGTGGATTTGGTGCATTCCTAGTAGAGGGTAAATAGGTAAATATTCTTGTAGCTCCTGGAAAATAATATCCGTGACAAATAGATTACAATCTCTTCCTTTATTGTATTGCAGATCTATTTCACTAGTCCGGTCACAGCAGGCTCAGCTGAACTTGGACCTCAGCAACTATTTAAAGAGTAACTGCAGCGGAGATGTGTGCATACTGAGTGCCACCGAGTGGGTCAGAGACAATGCTGCTACTTACCTGAGGGACGCCGCACCTTCAGCAGAGACACAGGCAGAAACGGGGTCCCCTGAAAATGCTGAGTTCACCAGACTGTGGATTTACAGCCATCACATTTATAACAAAGTAAAGAGAAAACACATTTTGGAGTGGTCAAAAGAGATGGACCTTTCTGGATTTTCTATGCCTGGAAAACCTGGCATTGTCTGTGTAGAAGGACAGAGGGATCTCTGTGAAGAGTTCTGGAACAGGTGAGCCTTTTCCTGGATGCAGATAATTTAAAACTCAGTAGTGTGGAGCATCAGTAATCATGGAGCTCCATAGTAATAAGCAGGGTCGTCATCTGAAATCATGAGGCCCCGTACAACAACATTTTTGCCATTGATGGTCAGGGTCCCTGTACAAGTTAAAAAGAAAACATTGTGCCAGGGAACCCAGAGATTATTTTTAAAAACATTGGTGGCAGGGGCATATAGAGTATTAAAATAATGCATTGGTGGCCAGGGGTTTAATAAAATTAAGAAAAAACAATACATTGGTGTTCAGTATAACTGAACTCGTGGCTTCGGGTCTTTAGCTTTGCCTCCTTTCGTGGCTTCAGGACTTCAACTTTGGGTCTTTTCTTGGCTTCTGCTCTACGGGACTTCTGCTCTACGGGACTTCTGCTCTACGGGACTTCTGCTCTACGGGACTTCTGCTCTACGGGACTTCTGCTCTACGGGACTTCTGCTCTACGGGACTTCTGCTCTACGGGACGTTGGCTTTTTGGGGGCTTTGGCTCTTTGGGGGTTTGGCTCTTTGGCACTTCTGGACTTTGGGACTTTTGCTCTCGAGACTTCTGCTCTTTGGGACGTCTGCTCTTCGGGACGTCTGCTCTTCGGGACGTCTGCTCTTTGGGGCTTTGGCTCTTTGGGGCTTTGGCACTTGGGGACTTTTGCTCTCAAGACTTCAGCTATTTGGGACTTCGGCTATTTGGGACTTCGGCTATTCGGGACTTCGGCTATTCAGAACTTCAGCTATTCAGGACTTCGGCAATTGGGACTTCAGCCGTTCAGCATGACTTTGGCGCTGTCAAGGGGGGCCAGCTATTTCAAACAGTGGAGCACAGCCGGGCCCACCTTTAGGCCCAGACCTGGTACAACAATACCCCCTGTGCCCCCCCGATGGCGGCCCTGCTACTTAGTTGATCTTTGGCTTTTCCTCCCAGAGGGCCCTAAATATGAACCCACAAGTCACCTGGGCCCCAAACAGTGAGCTTAGGGGGAAGCATGGGTACCTGTTGCTACTAATCAGCGCATGCGCCAAGCCTGTACTGTGCAAGTGCCAGTCCTAAAGGAAAGGGGCAGAAACCCTTATATATAGGGGGCATGTGCAGTGCCATGTATATAATACATTTTCCATTTGTCCCTTTCACAGGTTGAGAAAACTGACGTGGAAGCGAATATTAATACGACACAGAGAAGACATCCCGTTGTCCTGCTCCATATCCGACATCAGCAAAGAAATCCACAAACTGAAGAAATTTCCTCCCCTGGAAGAGAAGGCGTTTGATGTGCACGGAGCTCGGGGGAATCACATGGACTTGGGGCAACTCTATCAGTTCCTTAATGAGAATGGGTGTGCCAACATCTTCCCTATGTACTTTGGGATTGAAGGCCGATAATATATAGTTTTGAAGATGTTCAACGTTGTGCCTTCCTCTATGAACATTTTATGGTTACTAAATCTAATAAGCCAGATGCCTTATAAAAGTTATGGGGATTAAAATTCACAGTTATTCATGCAAAGGTTTCAGGAAAGTCCTGGTTGCTTTGTGGGTATTCCATGAAGGACTCAACACTAAACCACTGAAAAGTTTGCTTAACTTTAATCGGTGTCTGAAATGAAAAATTTATGGTTTATTGTTCTATATTGTTTATTTTTAAAGATTTTCGCACACAATATGGATTTTAGAAACATTACCATCTCCCATGAAGTGAAATGTCACCTGATCATGTGAAATGTCTTGGGTTCAGTCAGTATGGAAACTTACGTATGTGTATTTGAGTGGCAGATGTCTTCTTCATTCTGTATTTGTATTTTAGAGTTGACTTTTTATGTGTACATCCTATATGATTTTTACACATGGTCTGGAATTCACTAAATTAAGAGCTATTTGTATGAAACCGTGTAGAAGTATTTGTAGTCGGGAGAATAGTCTCTGAGAAGGCAGTGTGACTGGGATAGCAGGTATAGTAGGGAGAGATGGTGCCTATAGTAACAGTGGGATAATAGTCTCTGGGAAGGGAGTGTGACTGTGGGATAGCAGGTATAGTAGGGAGAGATGGTGTCTATAGTAACAGTGGATAATAGTCTCTGGGAAGGGAGTGTGACTGTGGGATAGCAGGTATAGTAAGGAGAGATGGTGCCTATAGTAACAGTGGATAATAGTCTCTGGGAAGGGAGTGTGACTGTGGGATAGCAGGTATAGTAGGGAGAGATGGTGCCTATAGTAACAGTGGATAATAGTCTCTGGGAAGGGAGTGTGACTGTGGGATAGCAGGTATAGTAGGGAGAGATGGTGCCTATAGTAACAGTGGGATAATAGTCTCTGGGAAGGGAGTGTGACTGTGGGATAGCAGGTATAGTAGGGAGAGATGGTGTCTATAGTAACAGTGGATAATAGTCTCTGGGAAGGGAGTGTGACTGTGGGATAGCAGGTATAGTAGGGAGAGATGGTGCCTATAGTAACAGTGGATAATAGTATCTGGGAAGGGAGTGTGACTGTGGGATAGCAGGTATAGTAGGGAGAGATGGTGCCTATAGTAACAGTGGATAATAGTATCTGGTAAGGGAGTGTGACTGTGGGATAGCAGGGAGAGATGGTGCCTATAGTAACAGTGGGATAATAGTCTCTGGGAAGGGAGTGTGACTGTGGGATAGCAGGTATAGTAGGGAGAGATGGTGTCTATAGTAACAGTGGATAATAGTCTCTGGGAAGGGAGTGTGACTGTGGGATAGCAGGTATAGTAGGGAGAGATGGTGCCTATAGTAACAGTGGTTAGGAGATGATTTTCTTCCTCAGCTTTATAACTGTTTAGCAATCTGCTGCCGTCGACTTAAAAAGTTTTCCCTCTAGCACAGGGTTGGGACATGGCCCAACAAGCCACGTCAGTTCAGATTAGAGAACCTGCCAGGTTTATCTATACTGGAAGATGTATGGCAGTTCTATTGGAGTTACCCATGGCACAGAACCTACACCTACAAAGATACACAATTATGGCTCATACATTGAATTGATTGTTCTTATTAACTATTAAATGGTCAAGTAAACTCCTGATTTGAAAAACATTTAACGGACAAAGCCTGTGAAATGATAATTTGATAAAGTCCCCCGGGGGAAGCAATGGCATGGTCATCTGAGCTCAGGCTACAATCAGTGCAAATGCTGGTCCTTAAAGGACAAGGGAAGTTAAACTAAAAAAGTAGCTAGAAATGTTTTCATTTGGAGGGGTTGAACTTGATGGACTTTGTCTTTTTTCAACCCAATTTAATTATGTAACTACAGTAGAACCCCCATTTTACGTTTTTTAGGGGACCAGAATCCATGAAAATGTAAAATCAGGGAAATTTATTATGCATAATATATAGGTGGGACCACAAAACAACAATGTAAAATGATGGAAAGCTTAAAATCAGGAGATGTAAAATGAGGGATCTACTGTATGTTGTACGTGATGTTTTGTGCTTCTGTACCAGCCCAAGGCAACCACAGCCCTTTAGCAGTAAAGATCTGTGTCTCCGAAGATGCCCCAGTAGCTCCCCATCTTCTTTTCTGCTGATTCACTGCACATGCTCTGTGCTGCTGTCACTTACTGAGCTTAGGGAGCCACTTACAATATACAGTACACATAGAATAGAAATGTCACAATATAAGGCTGATTAGTAATTAATACAGATAATTACTACATGGCAGCCCAGAAACCAGTGCAATTAGCATCAGAATTTAATAATCAGCCCTGTAGCATCAGCTTATATTACAGGGGAAGCTCATTTTCTGCTGGATAATTAGTGACGAGCCCTAAGCTTAGCTTCTCAACAGCCAATCAGAGCCCACTGAGCATGTGAGTGTCACAGACACTTTCCAAGATGGTGACCCCCTGTGACAAGTTTGAAGTCCTGGATCATTGCTGCTATTGACAGGCTGAAACTTTAGCCTCGTGCAATAAGTTCACTATATAAAACACGGCATTTTAAGCCATATTCATTTTTAGGGTTTAGTTCTCCTTTAACAACATGGTTAGGACTTCTCTCATCTATAGGCATACGAATACGATCAGATTCAAGGGACCTTGTGATACAAGGGAAACACAAGATCATTTGTGCATGAAAGTTCATTGGAATCGGTTCTAAGTGCCAAACTACTTTATAGAAAGAGGCACCGATGCATTTCAGAGCAATCTTGGAGAAGCAGAGAGGCGAAATGCGTTGGTGCATGTTGATATCACCATAAGGAGGAGACAGAACTGTGCAAAAACTTTAAATGGGACCTGGTATCCACAAGAACAGCAGCTGAATTCCAGAACTGAAGCCCATTGAGCAAAACACGTCCTTTCCCAGTCAGCAAAGGAACATTCAAGATACGCCTGGCAAGCAGAGGAACCTATAGGAGAGCCGCCGTTATAGAATCACTTCTTTATAGATTTATCACAATTTGAAGCTAGCGGATGTGTTGGTTCGCTGAATAAAAAGCTAAATAACTCAAAACACAGGCTTTAAAGGAGAAACAAACCCTTAATAAAAAAATAAAAAAAATGAAATTTTACACGGTAGAGTGAATTATTTGCAGGGTAAACAGTGTAATTTAGAAATAAAAACGACACCATGACAGAATCCCTTTAAATCTACCCGGGTATAGCCAGCTTTTTTTAAGCAGCACAATATCACAAGACTTTCCTTTTCTCAAAAACTTTAATTTTTTTGACGACTGTACCCGTCCAAACTAAACCGTGCCACTAAATATGTAAGTAATTTAAATTTAAATTCCCATTGCAATGCAATGTTGCATTAATCGCTCTTAAAGGAGAAACAACCCCTTAATAAAAGAAAACCCTACCTTACATAGACCCTCCTCCCCCCCCAGCCTAGCTGCCCCCCTCCCCGGGCAAATGCCCCTTACTCTTTACTTGCCCCTCGGTGCAGATTCTGTCCAGCGGAGTTCACGGGCGACATCTTCAGCTGCTTCGGTAATCTTCGGAATGAGACCGGCGCTTCGACAATATTCGTGAATTTTGTTGTAGCAAAAAAGAAAATTGCTCCAACTGCGCATTCGCCAATTGGCCGTCTCATTCTGAAGATTATCGAAGAGAAGAAGATGCCGCCCGTGAACGCCGCTGGACAGAATCTGCACCGAGGGGCAAGCAAAGCGTTAGGGGAATTTGCTCGGGGGGGGGGCGGCGGAGGAGAGAGGGGGTCTATGTAGGGTAGGGTTTTCTTTTATTAAGGGGTTGTTTCTCCTTTTAGAGCGATTAATGCAACAATGCATAGGACACTGGGATGGGAATTTACATTTTAATTATTTACATATTTAATGACACGGTTTAGTTTGGACGGGTACAGTCGTCAAAAAAATTTAAGTTGTTGAGAAAAGGAAAGTCTTGTGATATTGTGCTGCTTAAAAAAAGCTGGCTATACCCGGGTAGATTTAAAGGGATTCGGTCATGATTTTTATGGTGTCATTTTTATTTCTAAATTACACTGGTTACGCTGCAAATAATTCACTCTACAATATACAATTTAATTCCAGAATCTATTGGGCTGGTTTGATGAGGATGAGGACTGCACCAGTGCATTCATGTAGTTCTCTCCCAATAGGCCTCCCTGTATGACCCCATTGTTGACCCTAGAGCCAATCAGATCAGAGATTTAACCCTGCACATAGAGATGCCAAATTGGCCCAGATCTAATCAGACTTTCCATAGAAACACTATCATGTGTAATAAAAGGCACTAAGTTTGCTCAGGTGCACATAGCAACCAATGAGATGCTTTTAAACCCAGTAAATGCTACTTGCTGATTGGTTGCTATGCAATACTGCACCTGGGCAAACGTAGTGCCTTTTATTACAGAAACCTATATATTATCCCATGTGAAATATATCATTTATTTGTTTTCTGTAACGCTTTTCCCTTTTATGCCCATATAAAATTCCACACTTATCTGAGAAAAGAAAAAAATATTTATTTTTATGTGTTGGATTGTGTTATCAGTGTTTTAAAGGAGCAACAAAATGAAGATATTTTAGTGGTTTTTCTTATAAGAAATGGCACAGGCAGGGTTTTGATCAGTGCGGTAATTGCAATGACAGTTATTGTATATGCCACTTGCACTGGATTACTTCCCATGTTTTAAAGGATAAGTAAACCTTTAAAATAAGTGAGTGTGAAATTGACGAGGGTGCTATTTAAAGCACTTTTGTAATTTACATTCATTATTTATCTTAAATTCCAAGATATTAAGGGAAATATGTACTGTTAATATAAATAAATTGTATTACAACAGCACCACCTGCTGGTCATTTCCCCACCATTCTGACCACCAAGTAGTCAAGGAAGTTGTCAGAAGAAAGAAAGATGTTCTGCTTAGGAAAAAAATTTAAAACTTTTCTCAAATCTTTCCTAAGCAAAAGAACATCAGAGAAGCCTCTTTATTTCTCCTGACAACTTCCTTGACTACTTGGTGGTCAGACTGGTGGGAAACTGACCAGCAGGTGGCGCTGTTGAAACAAAATTCATTAATGTTAACAGGACACGTATCCCTTAATATCTTGGAATAAAAACAAAATAAATAATGAATGTACATTGCAAAATATCTTAGAATAGCACCCTCGTTAATTTAACATTCACTTATTTTAAAGGTTTACTTATCCTTTAAACCGTAAACAGGAAATGGAAACCCTCGAAACAAATGAATGTAAAGTTGCTGAGCATCTTTGCAATTTATTATTTTATTCAAGTTCTTAAAATATTAGTCGCTTTTTTTACATTGTTAAGACTTTGAAGAATAAAACAAAACAGTGCCGCCCGCTTCTCACTTCAGCCAACAGACGAGGGCACAGAGAAGTCACTGGACATAATTCTGGTAAGATCTAAGCAGTAAAACATCACTAGACTTGCCTCTTCTCACTGACATTATTTTCTGCCAGCTGTGGCCAGTCCACTGATGGTCTTGTTGTTTTACATTCGCTATATAAGTAGGGTAAAAAGGGCAATTATCTTGATATCTATGTAAATTGCTCAGTAGAGCATTCAAATCAATTTTATATTAAGGGGGTTATTTATCAAAGGTCAAATTTTAGAGTTATGGGAGCTTTTTTTAGACCAAAATATTAAAGAAATTGGTGCGCAGTGCCAGTATCTATACCATTATTAATCAGAAAGAAAGTATCAAAAAAATAATTAATGGAGGGAGAAAAATATTCACAGTTCACCCCAGTCCATGGGTGCAGGAATCCGAAACAAAAAGTTGTGAGTTTTCTCCAAAAGTAAAGACCAAAAAATTCAAATCATTAATTAGATCATACAGTCCGCATGAAATGCATTAGGCGGTCATCTGTATGTCCTAATAAAGTGATTTGATTTTTTTATCTTAATGTTGGTCTTTACTCTTGAAGAAAACTCACAACTTTTTGTTGTTTAAGCTTTTTTAGACCTGAAATAAACTTGAATGGTTTCCAATTTAAGAAAAAACTTGAATGGGAAAAAACTCGATTCAGCGAGTTCAGTGTTAACATCGAAAAAACCTCTAATCGATCAAGTTTTTGGGTTATTAACATCTTCAAATGGTTCAAAAGGACCTCTGCCATTGACTCCTACATGACTTTGGCAGGTTTCAGATCGTGTATTTTCGGACTCAAGCTATTTTTAGGGACGGTTATAATAAATCTCAAAAAATTTGAGTTTTCTGAAAAAACCTTGAAAAAGTTTTTTTTTATTTAAATCGAAAAAAAACTATTTTTGTCTAAAAATAACCTTGAAAACTTGAATTTTTGGTGGGAAAACACAACTCAAACCTTAATAAATCTGCCCCTTAATGTATTTCTAGGGTTTACATTTTCTTTTATTTCAAGAGAGTAGTTAGTTTTTTTTTTAATTAATAAACATCTTCACATTTAAGCCCAAGCACCATTTGTTACTGAACAGATAACCGTCCCCTTTATAGTCACAAATATAATATATTACATGATGTTTGTACAAAAAAAAACAGCACCATCTAGCAGTAAAAAAAATAAAAGGTTTTCTACTGGCCAGAGAAATGGTTGATCCAAGGCAGGCTGTTCCTACTCATACGTATAAATGCAAAGAGGTCATGTTTGGTGCACGACATAAACTGCTAAGATTTTATTCTTAAATATAAAAAAGGAATGGAATTAATAGACGGACAGAGCCGTCTCTCCGGTGCCTGCTTAAGCAAAGATGATAAAAGCACCTAATTTTTGGTCTATTTGTGATAAATGTGAAACAGCAGAGTCACCTGCTGTTCATTTCAATCACACGACGGCAGTCAGCAGAAAATGAAGTTAGTGAGAAGAGGAAAGTCTTGTGCTGTTGCTCTGCATAAAACTGAACAGAGAACTGCGGTAGAACTCTTCTCTGCTCTCTTAATTTTGTATGTAGAAGAGTAACATCACGAGACTTGTTTCTTCCCACAGACTGAATTTTCTGCCAGCTCATGAACAGCAGGTGGTGCCGCTATAGAGGCTGCCGACAACAAAAATTAAAGAGGTTGTTCACCTTCAAACACTGTTTTCAGTTCAGTTGGTTTCAGATTGTTCACCAGAAATAAAGACTTTTTCCAGTTACTTTCTGTATGTGACCATTTTTTCTAATAATGATGTATTAACTTTCACCTTATAAAACAGCTCGGGGGGGGGGGGGTCGACGACTCTTTAAAGGGCATGTAAAGGCAAAAAAAATAAAATCCAATTTTTACTTTCTTTAATGAAAAAGAAACCACCAATATACTTGAATTAAAAAATGTCTACCATTTTTATAAGAAACCTGACTGTATGCAGTGAAATTCTGATTATTAATCAGTCTTGCTGTATCGGCTTCTGGCAGATATTATTCGACTTCTGCTGTTTTGATAATTTATGACGATCCCTAAGCAGCCCAGACCACACTGAGCATGTGCACAGTCTTGGTCTTACAAAGATGTATAACAAAGTTACAAGATGGTGACCCCCTGTGGCCAACTTTGAAAGTATAAATCATTTGTTTGATTAGGCTTGTGGTACAGTAAGTTCATGTTTATGTTTAGTATACAAAATACAGCATTTATAGCCTTATTCTCTTTTAGACTTTACTTGACCTTTTAACTTTTCTAAATTGATACTTTTGTTATATTTGTCCCTGCTGAGCAGAATCCCTGAGTTTCATAAAAGGCAGCTGTTTATTGATATTATAGTTGCTGATATTCCACAGATGTGGTTGAGAAATGGATCAACTAAATGTATCAAATTATATCAGTTCAGAATCTGCACCGGGATCACTGAGCTGCCAGACTCAAACACCAGAGACAGGAACATTAACATTTAAACTTCAATTTTAGGAAAACAGTAAAAAAAATATAAAAGATAGAAAGTAATCGGGAAAAAGTCTTAGTTTATGGCGAACAAACAACAACTAAAAAAAAGTGTTTGGAAGGTGAACAACCCCTTTATCACATAGGGGCAGACTTATCACAGGTCGAGATGAATTTTCAAATTCCGAGCTATTTTTTTGTGTACTTTGACTAGGGAATAGTCCAAATTCGATTCGAATATCGAAATTTATTATGTACTGTCTCTTTAAAAATTCGACCATTCGCATCTAAAACCTGCCGAAATGCTGTTTCAGCCTATCGGGGACCTCCTAGAACCTATTTGGAGACAATTGGTGGACTTCTGATTTGTGTGATTCGGATTCGGCCAAATGCGGACACGGAAACAATTTCCGGTTGGTCTTTTTGAATTCAAATTTCGAAGTTTTTCAAATTTCAAATTTCGACCCATGATAAATATGCCCCGTAATGGTTACAGTCTGGAAAGCAGGACATTGAAAATGTTTTCATATATGGGGTATTTTCTGTAATGGGGGGGAAGCAAAATGAATGGTAGAATTAAAAGAAAAATTAAAAATGTTCAGGAATGATCAGATCCATCAGTCTCTCACTGATCCCATGAGCAAAGCCCAGGACTTCACTTGCGCTTGCGCTTCTCCTCTTGTCGGTATCGTGGGCTGAACAACATCGTGAGCAGCAGCAGCACCGGCACCACCAGGTAGGGGGCATAGATTGCTACCAGGGTCAGCCGATCCTTCTGGGTGAGGGGAGCAATTGCATCTGATTTGGGGAAGTCTCCGAAGATAACGTGGGCAATAATAGGAATGACTGTGGTGGCCACGTGAGCTGAATAGACAATGGCAGGGATTCTGATCCACTTGCAGCCTCCTACATAAGAAGGAATGACATTATCTTACATCTTGATAAACATTAGACCTTTGCTTAGTGAGGCAGGTACACTGGTGCAACTCCTATAATCAACCCCTGAAGCTGGGAGTTGCCGGGAGTTGCAGTTCAATAAAGGACGTAGCTTGGATCAGGGCAAAAGGCACAGACTGATAGAAATCAGTTCAAGGTTTAAGGCTCATTGGAATTTCCAATTTATCACACGCTGCCATCGAAAACACATTTTATAACAGAAATAACAGAAAAGAAACTGCAATTGAAAGCAGTGTCCTATGCTCTGCACTGCTGGTTCTGACTCCTAAAGCAATGTAGCAGAAGGCAGCTAACAGACATGGAGGAGAAGCACGTTGTTTCAAGAGTCAGAAGTACAGAATAATACGAATATAAATATTAACTATAATAGCCATTACATTTACACACAACTTAAAAACCACTGGAACGTTTTTAAAGGAACAGTTCAGTGTGAAAATAAAAACTGGGTAAATAAATAGACTGTGCAAAATAAAATAAAAAAATCTAATATAGTTAGTTAGCCAAAAATGTAATGTATAAAGGCTGGAGTGACTGGATGTGTAACATAATAGCCAGAACACTACTTCCTGCTTTTCAGCTCTCTAACTCTGAGTTAGTCAGTGAATATAAGGGGGGCCACATGGGACATAACTGTTCAGTGAGTTTGCAATTGATCCTCAGCATCCAGCTCAGATTCAAAAGCAACAGATATGACTCATGTGCCCCCCCACTTAAGTCTCTGATTGGTTACTGCCTGATAACCAATCAGTGGAAACCAAGAGAGCTGAAAAGCAGGAAGTAGTGTTCTGGCTATTATGTTACACATCCAGTCACTCCAGCCTTTATACATTACATTTTTGGCAAACTAACTATATTAGATACATTTTTTATTTTGCACAGCTTATATATTTACCCAGTTTTTATTTTTAAACTGAACAATTCCATTAAATGGATGTACATTGGAAAGCTGCTCAGGACAACATCTTCTTTCATTATACATTAAAGGGTTTGTTCACATTTGAGTTAACTTTTAGTATGATGTAGAGAGTGATATTCTGAGATGATTAGCAATAGGTTTTGTTTGTTTTTTTTAGTATTTATGGTTTCTGATTTATTTAGCTTTTGATTTATTCAGCAGCTCTCCAGTTTGCAATTTCAGCAATCTGGTTTCTAGGTTCGGAATTCCCCTAGCAACCATGCATTGATTTGAATAAGAGTCTGGAACATGAATAGGAGAGGGCTCAATAGAAAGATGAGTAATAAAAAGTAACAATAACAATAAATGTGTAGCCTTACAGAGCATTTTTTTTTTGAATGGGGTCAATGGCCCCCATTTGATAGCTGGAAAGAGTCAGAAGAAGAAGGCAAATAATTAAAAAACTATGAAAAAGAATAAACGAAGACCAATTGAAAAGTTGCTTAAAGGGGTGGTTCATCTTTAATTTAGATTTAAGTATGTTTTTGAATGGCCAGTTCTAAGCAACTTTTCAGTTGGTCTTCATTATTTATTTTTTATATATTTTTTTTTTTAGTTATTTGTGGTTTTCCTCTGACAATTTCCAGCTTTTAAATGGGGGTCACTGACTCCATCTAAAAACAAATGCTCTGTAAGGCTACCCATTGATTGTTATTGCTAGTTTTAATACTCATCTTTCTATTCAGACCCTCCCCTATTCATATTCCAGTCTCTTATTCAAATCAATGCATGGTTGCTAGGGTCATTTGGGCCCTAGCAACCCGATTGCTAAAATAGCAAGAGCTTAAGAATAAAATGTTAAACTCAAAAAACACAAATAATAAAAAACGTAAACCAATTGCAAATTGTCTCAGAATATCACTCTCTACATCATACTTAGGGGGTTATTTATCAAAGTCTGAATTTATCTCAATATTTTCTGCTACAAACTCCGATCCTCAAATCCGCTTGGTTTTTTACACTTATTTATTATTACATTTACAAGATTTTTTTCGGAATTTTCACGCAAAAACTCAGAAAACTTCGGGGTATTGCGCACATCAAAAAATCATTGGGACTTCTCCCATTGACTTATATGCAACCTCGACAGGTCTGAGATGCCGGATTTTCGGATCCGGACTTTTCTTCCTCGGGGTTTAATAAATTCCGAAAAATCTGATTTTTTAAAAATCCGATTTTATTCACAAATTTTTCATCATTCTTGCATTCAGAGTTTAGTAAATAACCCCCTAAAAGTTAACTAAAGATGAACAACCACTTTAGGGTCTAGCCACATGGGCAGATTTGGGGAGATTAGTCGCCAGGTGACAAATCTCTTCTTCCTCGCGACGACTAATCTCTCCGATCTGCCTTACCCTGTATTCCGCCGGCTAAAATGTAAATCGCCTGGGGCAGGCACACCGAACGCTTCGTTTTCTGAAGTCGCCCATAATTGCCTCACAAGGAAACTTCGGGCGACTTCAGAAAACGAAGCTCTCTGTGTGCCTGCCTCCAGGCAATTTACATTTTAGCCGGTGGAAGGCAGATCGGGGAGATTAATCGACGTGAAGAGGAGGAGATTTGTCGCCTGGCGACTAATCTCCCCGAATCTGCCCGTGTGGCCAGACTCTTAAAGTTGGTCATTCTATATCATACTAGAAGTTAACTTAATGGTGAACTACCCCTTTAAAAGGCAAGGAAAGGCTTATTCGCTAGGTATTAGGTACCCCCAGTATATTCAATTGTTTTTTTTTCCCCAGAAAAAAGAAATGTATCGGCTCAGGGAAAAAATGAAGACATCAAAGGAAAATGAAACTGTAACAGCAATCAGTTCATTGAGATTTACCTTTAAAGAAAGCATAAGCCGCCACTGGGAAGAAGGGGAGCTGCAAGACGGCTTCACAGTACACAAAGCTCTTGAACCAAGCAGGCGGGTTCGCCATCAGGTGATCTTTAAAGGTGACGGTGTACCACTTCATTAGATCCAGCAACTGCAGGCAACAATGGGTTAATATGGATTACAAGGCCAAATAGGATACATCACAATTTATAAAGGCAAAGTCTAGTTATGTTCACATCTGTGAGTATTTGTATAGATATGTATGTGTATAGCTCAGTAGACTTTATCATATACTTTATCACAACTTCGCCCACTGCTGCATATGTCCACTGGGGTTCAATTTGATGGATTTTGTCTTGTTTCAAGCCAAATTAAAGGAGCGTAGCCCCACAGCATAATGTTTTTATAAACGATAGTGTTTCTGAATCAAACATCTCAGTTGTACCAGTGCAGGGCAACAGTACTTCATTTGCTTTAAAACACTTCATTTTTTATTGTTACTGTTCCTTTAACTATGTCGGCTGAACCTCCATTTAGGCAGCATAGTACGGAGAAACACTTTTTGCTTTGGTTTAAAGTCCTTGTTTGTATTTCAGCGAGAGCAAACAGAGCCAAAGATTGTTTTTTGGACCTGTCACTACTCTGCTCTACACAATGTCTACTAGTAATGGACTTTAGAGTAAGTGACAATCCAGTACAGAATAACAATGATTCTGCATGTCACAGAGATACACTGGTCCCACATCATGGCATTCTAGTTCGAAATACAGAATTCATTTAGTCAGTGGTTTCCCAAAACTAAGCCATTCAGCCTAGCAGGGGGTGCTGGGAGCTGCAGTTGAGCGGCTGCTAGACAGAGGGATATTGAATATGGTAACAATGTTATCACATAAGGGGGAGCTCCAAAACTATAACTCCCATCACCCTCATTCAGCAGGAAGGGTTGGGTATTCTTGTGATGAATGCCATCATATGCCCAATAGCAACTCCTTAAAGGTATACATTCATGATTTTTATGATGTTGTTCTTATTTTTAAATTACACTGCAAATAATTCACTCTACAAATAAAATTTCATTCCTGAATCAGCATGTGTATTTTTTTTTAGTTGTAATATTGGTGTGTAGGTGCATCTCAGGTCATTTTTCTGTCCAGCACTTTAGGATTGAACTGCTTTCTGGCAGGCTGTTGTTTCTCCTATTCAATGTAACTGAATGTGTCGCAGTGGGACCTGGATTTTACTATTGAGTGTTGTTCTTAGATCTACCAGGCAGCTGTTATCTTGTGTTAGGGAGCTGTTATCTGGTTACCTTCCCATTGTTCTGTTGTTAGGCTGCTGGGGGGGAGGGAGGGGGTGATATCACTCCAACTTGCAGTACAGCAGTAAAGAGTGACTGAAGTTTATCAGAGCACAAGTCACATGACTGGGGGCAGCTGGGAAACTGACAATATGTATAGCCCCATGTCAGATTTCAAAAATAAATATAAAAAAATGTGTTTGCACTTGGATTCCAGTGCAGAATGCAGCTGGAGCAGCACTATCAACTGATGCGTTTGGAGAATTTTTTTTTTTCCCATGACAGTATCCCTTTACTCCACATCTGTAACCAGTCCTCTTACAATCACATACCACGGATAGAAGAAGCGTGCTGAATGGTAATTTAATGTACGACACGGGCAATTCTTATAGGTCACAACCCTAAACCCAGGCTAAAGAGCAGAAACAGCCCCCCCCCAACAAGAATATTTATGTTTCTATGGGTTTTACTAAGGACTACTAAAAAGGCTTCAAATATTTATTTACTTAAAGGGGGTTGTTCGCCTTCCAGGTACTTTTTTAGTTCAATTGTTTTCAAATTGTTCTCCAGAAATAAAGACTTTTTTTCAACTACTTTCCATTTTTTACCGTTTTTGTTGAATGTTTGTGTCTCTGGTGTTTGAGTCTGGCAGCTCAGTAAAGGTGGCCATACATGGAGAGATCCGCTCGTTTGGCGATGTCGCCAAACAAGCGGATCTCCCTCCGATATGCCCACCTTGACGTGGGCAATATCGGGCTGATCCGATCGTGGGCCCTAGAGCCCAACAATCGGATCCTAACGATGCCTAACGGGCGGTCGGATCGCGGGACCGCATCAACTAACAGATGCGGCCACGATCCAACGGGATTTTTAGTCCCTTCCGATCGAGATCTGGCCAACTTTCGCCAGATCTCGATCAGGGCATCCCGTCGGGGGGCCCCATACACGGGCCAATAAGCTGCCGACTCGGTCTGTCGGCAGCTTTTATCGTCCCGTGCATGGCCACCTTAATTCAGGTGCAGATACTGAACTGACACAATTTGCTACATTTAGTTGATACATTTCTCAGCAGCATCTCTGGAATATCAGCAACTATAAGCGCAAGGGCAGACGTGGGGTTTTTACATTTTTAAAAAAGCTCAGTCGGGCATTAATACGCCACTGAAACCACATGCGACCATCAACATGCGTTTTTCATCACCTAGGTTTCTTTTCCCAACATGCACTTCTCATTGTTCTTGTTCCGCTGGCTAGAAATAGAAAAGCTATTTACATGCAAAATGGAGCAGGAATGATCATCAATACGCCATGTAATTACATCACCGGCCTAATATGCCGTAAAAACGTGTATGCGCCATTTATCTCGCGAGAATTTGGACACCATATATAAAATATGCTGCGTGTTTATGTAAAGTGTGGTTAAAAACTTGCAGATCCCATAGAGTCTATTGATTCGGTAGTTTCTTGACGTATTGACGTTTCTGATGAAAAACGCCAATATTGGCGTCCCGTGGCGGATTTCGACTTGCAAGCGCCCTGTGAGAATTGCCATAGTGCGTTTTCCAATAGTTTCAGTGGTAGTGCAGTTTATACGTATTTACGCCCGACGGAGCTTTTCTTTAAAAAAGCAAAGTAAAAACGCCACGTCTGGCCTTGCCCTAATATCAATAAACAGCTGCCTGTAATGAAACTCATGGATTCTGCTCGGCATATTAGGCCAGTGATGTAATTATGTTGCGTATTGACGATCATTCCTGCTCCATTTTGCATGCAAATAGCTTTTCTATTTTTAAATAGCTTTTCTATTTCTAGCCAGCGGAATTATGGGGACAAATATAACAAATGAATCAATTTAGAACAGTTAAAGGGGCAAATTTACTTAAGGTCGAATATCGTGGGTTAATTAACCCTCGATATTCGACTGTCGAAGGTAAATTTTAATCCATTGATCGAACGATTTTTGTTCGACCAAAAAAAGCTACCAAAGCCTATGGGGACCTTCCCCATAGGCTAACATTGACTTTGGTAGCTTTTAGGTGTCGAACTAGGGGGTCGTTGTTCTTTCTTAAAGAGACAGTACTTTGACTATCGAATGGTCAAACGATTTTTAGTTTGAATCGTTCCATTTGAAGGTCGAAGTAGCCAAAAAAAACATTCGAAATTCTAAGTTTTTTTCCTCTATTCCTTCACTCGAGCTAAGTAAATGGGCCCCAAAGAGTCGGTGACCCCCCGAGCTGTTTTAAAAGGTAAAAAATAAAAATTTATACGTCAGTTAGAAAAAATGGTGACATATAAAACCATAGATACATGTTGCAGCAGCATATGTGGAGTATTAGCAACTATTGTATCAATTCTAATATAGGATAGTTTACAGAGTCGGCGACCCCCTCCCAGAGCTGCTTCAGAAAGACATAGCCAGTAAGACTTACACTTCAATATTAGAAAAATGGTCACGCGTAGAAAATAGAAAGTCATTGGAAAAAGTCTTTATTTCTGGTGATCTTGAAAGCTGTTGGAAGGTGAACAACACCCTTTAACCTTTGCCCCCTACTGTAAGGCAAAGGGCAGAATCATGGAGTTATGGAGTCAGCCAGTAATAGAGGGGCTGACAGCATTTTTTTTTTGTTTTAGAAAAGAGATAAAGCCATTGACTAAATGAGGAAAAGCCTGTCAGTGTTAGTAAAGGGGTCAGAACTGGGGAAGGGGAGAGGCTGTAGGATTCCCATCATTGAGTAACACTGAGCAACCAATCAGCAATTTGTTTCATTATCCTGCAGGCAGCAGCTGACTAGAGGCAATAGCTGAGTGGTTGCTATGGGTTATTGTGTGTGTGTGTGTGTCAGAAACTCACCTCCCGTGGGTAGAGGCTGGGGGGCAGGACCGCTTGCAGATCCACCAGCAGGGTTATAGGGATGTGAGAGAAGAAGTAGAAGAAGAATATCCATTCGAGCAGCCTCGAGCAAACGGCCATGGTGCCTCACAGTGACAGCAAAGTGATACTTCAACCCTACAGCACCACGATTCTACTTTGGAAAGAGAACGTTCAGTGACGTTGCGGTCACCTGACCTGGCTAAAGGAAGGGGCGGGGTCAATAAGAAGCGAGTGAGCGAGAGTTTGGGATGGCGTTATGGAGGGACTGTGTTTAGTGACTAAGTGGAATGCGCATCATCAGAAAGAGATTAGGAAGCGACCTTAGACTGGTTCACTTTGTAGCTGTAAGGACTCGTGTGCAGGTTTAGGGGAAGAGGAGAGGAAGTGAATGGAACGTTGCACTTGGCATTAGTGGGAGGGGCAGAAGGACTGTGGTGGGAATCGCATGACCACGCCCATTTGTGTGACCACACCCCCTCATCACCATGTTCATTTTACAAAATTTGGCAGGTGTTTGAACATATTTCTGTGGTTTTTTTCCAGTTGTTACAGTTTTGCTAATGAAGGTGAATTGCTCTTTAAGCTGTGAGTCTTAACTTTTCTGAAGGGAACTGTTATCTTATTTTGTTCAATCAATTATTTGCTTATCTCAAAATGGTTACAGAAGTATCTTATATGCAGCTGTGGCTGTTCTGGGCTCTCTGCCATAAGCCAATTAAGTTAGAAACTTTGTTTTTCTGCCTATTCAGCGCAGAGAAAATTGGAACTTTCCAGTACAAAAGAGGGACTGCGAGTTGAACTGTAAAAACGGGACTGTCCCTCTAAAAACGGGACAGTTGGAAGGAAGGGAGCCAAATGGGCTGTGAATGGCTGGAGGCAACACAATGCGATGGCAATGGAATTGCTTTTATAGGCTCCAAAAATGAAAGCAGCTCTTTCCAAATCAGTCTTGTGAGCCCCTTGTAGATAAACAGTAGTATCTTGGAGGAGATTGCTTCCTTACACTTGCCACACAACCCTGCATTGTGTGCATTCTTTTGTGAAGTGCTAAAAACAATAGTAGGAGAAACAAGGTGCCCCAGACTATAATGTAGATAACTCACCAATTAGTAGAAGTGGTCCGGGTGCACCAGCCCCAGCAACCAGAGTATTCGAAAGAAGAGCAGGACTGTCAGGTAGTGATGTGCGGGCCGACCCGATACCCGTGGGTTTACACACTGCTCCTCAAGGGTGCGGGTTGAGCTCTTCTCCTGCTCTCCCCGCCCGCCACCTTCAAATGCCGGCATCCGACTTCCGGGTTCCGGTTTTATGGTCTCGCATCTGCTCGCCCCTTTTGTGACGTCATTGTGACGTCATCGGCGGGTCTATAAAAGGACCCCGGTAGCGCGGGCTGCAGCAGGGCGGGTTAGGGTCGGGTGCGGGTCAGGAAAACCCTGACCCGCACATCACTACTGTCCGGCACTCAAACGGATCCACAGGACCAAAATATATCTTTATTAGCCAAAGTTAAAAATGGATACTTGCATCTCCATCTGCCCTACATGTAACCGCAAGGGCACATGATTAAATGCCCTTGTGGGTACGAAACGCATAAGGCAGATGGTCCTGTGGATCCGTTTGAGTGCCGGACAGCCCAGCTCTTCTTTCGAATACGCAAGTGCTAAAAACAAACCTAATAGTGCTACCTTCAATATGATGCATTTAGAAACTCCTATGGAAAGTATCAGGGGTAAAACATGATCATTGGAAATCCAAAAATCCACTCTCTGTGCTTTAGTAGGTCAATGTCACATGGCATTAGGGTAGGGACACACTGGGCGATTTGGGGAGATTTAGTCGCCTGGCGACTAATCGCCGCGACTTTCCACGACCAATCTTCCCCGAATGCCTCCCCTCGCTCTGCGCCTGGCTAAAATGAAAAATCGCCTGCGCTAATCACAAGCGGCGATTCGTTTTCCGAAGTCGCCCGAAGTTTCCTCGTGAGGCAACTTCGGGCGACTTCGGAAAATGAATCACCGTGTGTGATTAGCGCCGGCGACTTTTCATTTTATCCAGGCGCAGAGTGAGGGGAGGCATTCCGGAAGAAAAGTCGCTGCGATTAGTCGCCAGGCGACTAAATCTCCCCAAATCGCCCAGTGTGTCCCTACCCTTAAATCTGACAGCATATATCTACCAGGGGAGAAGTTGCTAATCTGCTCCAATTCACTCCATGGTGTGAGTACTGGCAGGAACTGCATCTGCACTGCTCTTACTGGCTGGAGTTTGGACTAAAAAGTGTAAGTGTGCGTTGCAGACCAGAGAAGTTTGACCTTTTGTCTGTGTTGGCAAGGAAACCATCTCCTCTGACATTAGGGTTGCGACCTTTTCTAGGAAAACATAACGGCCTTCCTATATATTTATCTTTTTTCCCTATTAATAACATTGGGATCAACCACCACTTTTGCCAGGTGGCAACCCTATCTGACATTAGCTAGGGCTGATTTGGCTGAGACTGGAATATGAATAGGAGAGGCCCTGACTAGAAAGACGAGGAACAAAAATTAGCAATAAAAATAAATGTATCGCTTTACAGAGCCTTTGATTTTAGATTGGGTCAGTAACCTCCATTTGAAAGCTGGAAAAGGTCAGAGGAAGGCAAATAATTCAAAAACTTTAAAAAATAAAAATAAATGAAGAGCAACTGAAAAGTTGCTTAGAACTGGCCATTACACTAAACATTAACTTGAAGGAATTGTTTAGTATATAAACTGGGTAAATTGGAGTGACTGGATGTGTAACATAATAGCCAGAACACTACTTCCTGCTTTTCAGCTCTCTTGGCAAAAATTCAAGAACTATAAAAAATAAATAACGAAGACCAATTGAAATGATGCTAAGAATTAGCCATGCTATAACATACTACATATGGCAGGACAATGCACTTCACAGACAGACAGGCAATACAGCACCTTTCAAGTAAAAAATGCATCTTTAGAGTGTCAGTACTTTTTATTCTATTCCTGTTGTTGCATCTCCAAACACTTATTTATAGAGCCCCAGCAGGTTACCCTGCACTTCACATTCATTTAAAACAAATGGGTTATATTAATAAAATTCAAACAGAGGCTCTGCTCACAAGAGCTTACAGTCTCATTCCCAGCACATAACTTAACATAGTCATTTTTAAAATACGATGTGCCCAAAGATGTGCCCATCAAGTTCAACATTTTTGTCTGATTGAAACAGGCCTGACTGCTGCTTGATCCAGACGAAGAATTCCTTCTGAAACAATCATTTGGATATGCTACATGGGGAAAAATAAAAACATTTTGCTTTGCACACATTTTCATTGTGATACATTTAAAGAGGCTGTTCAAATACCAAACACATTTTAAGGTTGTTTTCAGATTGTTCACTAGAAATAAAGATTATTTTAATTGCCTTCCATGTTTTATTTTCTAAGCAACTTTCCAATGGGCCTTCATTTCTTATAGTTTTTGAATTATTTGCCTTTGGTTTCTTTGAAATTTATCTAAAAATCAAATGCTCTGTAAGGTTACACATTTATTGTTATTATTACTTTTGATTACTCATATTTCTATTCAGGCCACTCTTATTCATATTACAGTCTCTTATTCAAATCAATACATGGTTGCTAGGGGAATTTGAGCCCTAGCAACTAGATTGCTGAATAAAAAGTTAAATAACACAAACACAAATAATAAAAAATGAAAACCAACGGCAAATTGTCTTAAAATATAACTGTCTATATCATACTAATATTTCATTAATTTAAAGGTGATCAACCCCTTTAAAGTTGAATGTTCCTGTTTTTTGTGTTTGGGTCTGGCAGCTCAGTAATTCAGGTGCAGATTCTGTTACAATTTGCTCCATTCGTTGATACATTTCTCAGCAGCATCTGTAGGATATTAGCAACTATTGCATCAATTCTAACAGCTGTTTTTAATGAAACTCAGGGATTCTGCTCAGCAGGGCCAAAGATAAGAAATGTATCAATTTAAAGCAGTCGGCGACCCCCACCACCAAGACGTGCTGAAATACATAAGAAGGTGAAAAATTTAGTCATTGCTATTTTTTTTACTAATCTTTCTATTCAGGCCTCTCCTATTCATGTTCCAGTCTCTTATTCAAATCAGTGCATGGTTGCTAAGATAATTTGGACCCTAGCAACTAGACTGCTCAAGTTGTAAACTGTAAACTGATATTCGAAGCATTTTTTCTTCTATTCCTTCACTCGAACTTAATGAATGGGCCCCTTTATATATCAGTAAAACTGCACCAGCCAGAGGGATAACTGATAACTAATTGCTGCACTGGTATTTTTTATTTAACATTTTCCCTGCATCCCTAGTGCAGATTCTTATTTGTACATACACTTGGTAATTTATGCGCAGTGGAGAAGAAGTGCCCAGAAGAAGGCGGCAAATAATTAGAAAAAATATAAAAAAATGAAGACCAATCGAAAAAGTTGCTTAAAGTTGGCCATTCTATAACCTACTAAGGGGCATATTTATCAAGGGTCGAACTTGGAATTGAAAAAACTCCGAAATTTGAATTCAAAAAGACCAACCGAAATGAAGTTGAAGTTTTTTTTTGGTCAAATAGGTTTGTTTTCGATCGAATAGGTCCGTATTCGGCCAAATTCGAATCAAAGGAATAGCGCATCCGATCGAATTAGATTCAATGTTTTTCCCTCCAAAAATACCTTTGATTTTTCAAAGTCCACCAATTGACTCCAAATAGGTTCTAGGAGGCCCCCCGTAGGCTAAAACAGCAATTCTGCAGGTTTTAGATGGCGAATGGTCGAAGTCGAATTTTTAAAGAGACAGTATGTGATAAATTTCGATATTCGAATTTTGGGATTTTTTCCAAATCGAATTTGGACTATTCCCCCAAAAAGTAGCTCAACATTTGAATATTTTTCATTCGAACATTCACCTCGACCTTTGATAAATCTGCCCCTAAAAGTTAACTTAAAGTTTGACCTAAATATTCAGTGCTTCTAGAGTAAGTTATCTACCCCCTTCCTTCACACCACTTGATAAAGCCAAGATATAAACTCCTCTCTACCTGCAACACCTACAGCCGTTTTGTACTACAACTCCCAGCATGCTGAGTATCTGCTATGGGCAGCTTGGGAATCAAAATCAACCTCAGAGCTGGCCAGAGGCAGGTAGGAGAGAAGCAGCTAGAGATAGATTTACTATAATGACTGCAATATTTTCTTTACAAATTTTTAATTTAAGATAGTTCCCCTTTAACAGCCTTGATATAAACGCCGAAAATATCAAACTGTTCTCCATTAAGACATGCTATTTGTAAGATATTCTCCCTACTTCCCCATGGAATCCTTGGGATGCCAGATATAGAGCATCTTGGCTTTCTACTACTCATGCCTGAGAGAGGGCGGAAGTATGGCGCAGAAGGAATTCATGGTTGCGTCATCAGCCACGGCGGAATGCCTATTACATCGACCCGGCATGGTGTATGCATGATTGAGAGTTTGGCTGCTCTACCAGGGAATACAAGGCGGCGTCATCAGGTGGCTGTTGTGATCGCCGATCACATCGATCTGGTTCGCTGTCTTGGCCGGTGAGGCCTCAGAGTTCTAAGAAGCGGAGACGGGATCATGGGAGGAAAGAACAAGCAGAGGACGAAAGGAAATGCGCGGGTAAGTGTCCGCTCCCAAACTGCTTGGTAGTTCTCGGGACAAATGGGTTTGCCTGGACTTTCCTGAGCTGTTTGAAACATGTGTTTCCGTGCTGACATCACTCCTCCTTATCACCAGCCAAGTAAACTAGACTTTTGTGCCTGTGTCCGGGAAGAACGGGGTGAGTAATGGGGGAGCAGCACTCATTGAAACAGCAGTGAGACTTTCCCTCCAGTCACAGAGAACAGTGGGACTTGCGACCTCCTTCTCTCTGTGAGACCCTTTCTGATAAAGGGAAAGTTAAACTAAAGAAGTAGCTAGAAATGTTGTACATGATGTTTTGTGCTTCTGTACCAGCCCAAGGCAACCACAGTCCTTTAGCAGTAAAGATCTGAGTCTCCAAAGATGCCCCAGTAGCTCCCCATCTTCTTTTCTGCTGATTCACTGCACATGCTCTGTGCTGCTGTCACTTACTGATCTTAGGGAGCCACTCACAATATACAGTACACATAGAATAGAAATGTCACAACATAAGGCTGATTAGTAATTAATACAGATAATTACTACATAGCAGCACAGAAATCAGTGCAATTAGCATCAGAATTTAATAATCAGCCCTGTAGCATCAGCTTATATTACAGACCAACCTCATTTTCTGCTGGATAATTAGTGACGAGCCCTAAGCTTAGCTTCTCAACAGCTGCTCAGAGCCCACTGAGCATGTGAGTGTCACAGACACTTTCCAAGATGGTGACCCCCTGTGACAAGTTTGAAGTCCTGGATCATTGCTGCTATTGACAAGCTGAAACTTTAGGCCGGTGCAATACGTTCAGTATATAAATTATAACATTTTTAGTCCTATTCATTGTTAGGGGTTAGTTCTCCTTTAATGAGGAAACGTGAGCCCCCCCAATCAGTGACAGAAGAGGGAGACCCAGTCAGTGAGTGAAGATGGAGCCCCCCAATCAGTGACACCTGAGTGAGACATTTTGTCATTGAGAAAAACCTTATCAAGTGTCATTCATTTTGACTTGCCCTTACAGTCAGAGGTCAAGCTATCACTCAGTTTCCAGGTAGACCACATCCTATTTGCAATGATGCAGGAATGGTAAGAAGAAACTTCTGGTTCCTGAGTCCCACTTGTCTGCTCTCTCTTCTGACCTGGCAGTTGTGGGGATCAGTGGGACGTGTAAACACAAAAGAGGGGTGTCCAGGAAGTGAGAAAGGAGTGAGATCACCTCAGTGAGAGAAAAGTGAGGCCCCATAGTCTGTGAGGGAGGACTTGTCGTGCTCCCATAGTGAGAGAGGGAGTGAGAGCACTTACAAAGTAAATGAGGACCTAAGAGTAAAAGAGGAGTGAGATCCCCTGAGTAAGTCACAGAGCAGTAAGTGCAGATGTTTGAGAGACAAGAGAACCCCCTTGTCAGTAAGAGAGGAGCGAGACATCTCCCATAACTTGGAAGAGAGGAGTAAGAGAACTCAGAGGTCCGTGAGAGTGATCATGAAGTAAGCCCACCAGTAAGAGAGAGCAATGAGACCTCCAGTTAGGATGGGTATTGGGTAGAGAGTGCACCACAACATGATAACTATATGCTATTAATAAGTGATATGTTGTAGTTGTTTATTACTATTTATTGATCTTGAACAGAGTATTTGTGCAGTCAGGACATTTCAAAATAGTTCACCGCTTTTTATACCCCAAGAACCAGTCTTCAGTTCCTCAAAATGGGGCATTTATTTGTCTTTTAAACCGAACAGTGCCTCTTAGCCTTACAGCACCATACAATATGGCAGTCCGGGACAAGGATAATCAGCGGTGTAGCTAGTGAGGCTGAGGTCACAGCCTGATGTCACACAAAGTGTTTTCTCTGCCGTTGTGCTGCCAGATATCATATGTACAGGCTGCTAGTGAATTTAAAGGGACAGTAACCTAAATATGAGTTTTAAAGTAATTAAAATATAATGTACTGCTGACCTGCACTGGTAAAAGGTTTGCTTCAGGAAGAATACTAAAGTATTGGTACTATAGCACATAAACAAGCTGCTGTGTAGCCATGGGGGCAGCCATTTATGCTATATAACCTGTGCCTTGAATGGCTGCCACCATGGCTACACAGCAGCTTGTTTATATAAACTATAGTAGTACTTATCTGTTATCTACTGTGTATCCTGTGCTTGAATGGCTGCCCCCATGGCTACACAACAGCTTGTTTATGTAAACTATAGTAGTACTTATTTGTTATCTACTGTGTATCCCGTGCTTGAATGGCTGCCCCATGGCTACACAGCAGCTTGTTTATATAAACTATAGTAGTACTTATTTGTTATCTACTGTGTATCCTGTGTTTGAATGGCTGCCCCCATGGCTACACAGCAGCTTGTTTATATAAACTATAGTAGTACTTATCTGTTATCTACTGTGTATCCTGTGCTTGAATGGCTGCCCCCATGGCTACACAACAGCTTGTTTATGTAAACTATAGTAGTACTTATTTGTTATCTACTGTGTATCCCGTGCTTGAATGGCTGCCCCATGGCTACACAGCAGCTTGTTTATATAAACTATAGTAGTACTTATTTGTTATCTACTGTGTATCCTGTGTTTGAATGGCTGCCCCCATGGCTACACAGCAGCTTGTTTATATAAACTATAGTAGTACTTATCTGTTATCTACTGTGTATCCTATGCTTGAATGGCTGCCCCCATGGCTACACAGCAGCTTGTTTATATAGGCTAGAGTAGTCTTTCTGAAACAAACAAACCAGTCATACCAGTGCAGGAAAACAGTACATTGTATTTGAATACTTTAAAACTTTTTGGGTGCTGGTTCACCTTTAACTTTTAGTATGTAATCAAATGGCCACTTTTCAATTGGCCTTCATTTTTTTTTCTTTTTTTTTTTATAGTTTTTTTTAATTATTTGCCGTCTAGTTCTGAAGCTTTCAAATAGGGGTCATCTATAAAACAAATGCTCTGGCTACACATTTATTGACTACTTATACTCTTCTATTTCTTATACTATTTCTATTCGGGCCTCTCCTGTTCATATTGCCGTCTCTTATTCAAATCAGTGCATGGTTGCTAGGTTAGTTTGGACCCTAGCAACCAGATTGCTGAACTTGAAAACTGGAAAGCTGCTGAATAAAAAGCTAAATAACTCAAAAACCACAAATAATAAAAATAAAATTAAAATCAATTGCAAATTGTCTCAGAATATCACTCTCTACATCATATTGCCCCAAAATTGGCTGAAATCCCCCTTGTGTGCAGTGACTGGCAGTTGCTATTAAATCAATGGAGTTGAGTTGTTATGTCGATGGCAGAAGCTGGCACAGTCTGGCAGGGATCACTTGGTAACACTAAGGGGAGCTGATATATCTAGCAATGGAAAACTGACCAGTGCTTAAAATAAATAATAAAAAGGTCAGTTTTTGAATGACCGTATAGGATTTTTCTCAGAAATCTGAACAAGGTCAGTGCTGTTGCCATCTACCCCGCTACATATTCTCTGTTGCAGCCCTCGAGCAGTGGAAGGGCCGCAGACCTTCTGGCCAAGGAAAGAGGGACAATTCCCGGCTTCATTGGCTTTGGATCATCGCAGAGCGACCACGGCTATGTCCCTGCCGTTCAGGGAGCCGAAGAGGTGGACAGCCTCGTTGATGCCGATTTCCGCATGGTGCTGCGCAAGCTTTCCAAAAGGGACGTCATCACCAAACTAAAAGTGAGAACATGTGGTATAAACTGAATTATTGATTAGCATTCATTTGTTACATGGCACAGTATTAATATCATTTGTGTAATGTTTTGCAGGCTATGCAGGAGTTTGGTGTAATGTGCAAAGAGAGAGAAATGGAAACGGTTAGAGGTGTGCTCCCCTACTGGCCAAGAGTATATTGCAAGATTTCTCTGGTATGTCAGTGTTTTGACCAATCAACCTCAGAAATGATTCCTGTGCCTGCTTTTTAAACTTGCATCAGCAGTCTACCCTCTTTCTATAACTGTGGTTACCTCCTCCTTTCTTAGAAGAATTTTGCCTTTATAATGCTGATTTTATGAGATGATTTCAAACTGTGTGCACCTTGTTTCCCACCCGGTAACATTCTCCCACCAGGTTCTCACTATTTCAGTATTCAAGCTATTCATTCATGCTATTAGTCTAGCTAGCCACACTGAAAATAATGGAACCTATCTGGAGCAAGGGGAATGCCACAGCTCTGGGGCAAGGGGAGCGTCGCAGCTCTGGGGCAAGGGGAACGTCGCAGCTCTGGGGCAAGGGGAGCGTCGCAGCTCTGGGGCAAGGGGAGCGTCGCAGCTCTGGGGCAAGGGGAGCGTCGCAGCTCTGGGGCAAGGGGAACGTCGCAGACCTGGGGCAAGGGGAACGTCGCAGACCTGGGGCAAGGGGAACGTCGCAGACCTGGGGCAAGGGGAACGTCGCAGACCTGGGGCAAGGGGAACGTCGCAGACCTGGGGCAAGGGGAACGTCGCAGCTCTGGCGCAAGGGGAACGTCGCAGACCTGGGGCAAGGGGAACGTCGCAGACCTGGGGCAAGGGGAAGAACGTCGCAGCTACAGTATTGCTACGCCATACTAGCTTTAATGTTCATGCTTTCAGAATCTGGTAGGGATGCAGCGAATCCACTATTTTGGATTCGGCCGAACCCCCGAATCCTTTGTGAAAGATTCGGCTGAATACCGAACCGAATCCGAACCCTAATTTGCATATGCAAATTAGGGGTGGGAAGGGGAAAAAAATTTACTTCCTTGTTTTGTGACAAAAAGTCACTTGATTTCCCTCCCCGCCCCTAATTTGCATACGCAAATTATGATTCGGTTCAGCCGGCAAGAATCCTGCCGAATCCCAAACCGAATCCTGGATTCAGTGCATCCCTAGAATCTATACTATGTACATACGTGTCATGTCCCTTTAACCCTTTTAGTGCTGCTTCTCTTGCTGCATCACATGTTTTCAATAAAACACTGTGAAGCATAGAACAAAAAAGAAACCTGGGACCACAAATTCAACTGCACAATGATATTTTTGAGCCAACACCATAGATTAAGGATTAAAGAAGACACATTTGGTTCAGTTGGCACTTTAATTTCCCTCATCTTGCCAAATAATTACCTATAGCCCTGATAAAGACCTGAGACATAATTTATGCAGCGGTAATTATTCCATGTTATCCTTCTCTCCCCTAGGATCTGGATCGACGGGTCAGAGAAGCCACCCAGCAGGCATTTGAGCAACTTATCGTGAAAGTGAAAAAATATTTGGCTCCTCATCTGAAAAGTCTAATGGGGTTCTGGTTGATTGCTCAGTGTGACACCTATTCACCCGCTGCGAGTTCTGCCAGAGTGGCTTTTGAAGCTGCTTTCCCAACGCACAAACAACCCGAAGCTTTGGCATTTTGCAAGGAGGAAATAATGAACGTGAGTTTGAGTAAATAGAGGTGAATGGAATATCTAAGTGGTCAAATATCCGTAGGTTCAAAAGTGCAGACTTAATATATTTCTTTACTTTAACTGTTCACTCTGAAAAGACTACTTGTAACTATCTGATATAGGGACAGTAAATATATAACGCTATACATTTCTTTGACGCCGTATGCATAAAAGCACCTTTTTTTTGTCATGGAAAAGGTGTGAGGTCAGTTTCAGAATGTGAACAAATATTCTGTATGTACCACAGTCTGGAGAGGATTTAATTTCTGTATTTGCCACTCCGCATGTCAAATAGGCCTACGGAATCCATAAGAACTTAACTTAGTCACCCACACACAAAGCTGTATAACAAAAGTCTTCTGCAAATTAAACATGAAACACTCATATTTGTTTATTGAAACACACATACCTGCCATGAGCTGTCAATCATATATTTCCTTTCCCACCTCTCTTTCTCAGACATAGACAGGGCAGTCCGTTACTTTCACTTCTCTTTCCTCGTCATGGACTAACATGATATAAAAGAGTTTGGAATTATTTCTTAGGGTGACTGGTTCCCTTTAAAGGGCATCCAAAGCCCAGACCCTTCTCACCTCCTCCAAAAGAATCATTTGTGTTTGTAAAAACTGTCTGCCCCCCCCCGGCCCCCATTAATACTTTAACCCTCCTTGTTACTTTAGTTTAGTTACTTTAGTTACCTTACTTCGTCAGTTACAGTTTAGTATATTTGTGCCTTGGGACTGGACAGAAAGTGCCCAAAGGTATAATCAGGTGGCAAGAATTGGGAATAATTATGCACAGTTTTCTATGATCTTTAGTTTGTAAATATGAGTGTAACATGTCTGCTTTTATAACTATCATTTTTTTGTTTTTAATTCTACAGGTCCTTCTTGATCTTCTGCTGAAAGAAACACCAGATACCCTAAGCGATACGCAGTATGTTGTATTAATCTATTTTCCATGTGTCCATTCAGTATTTTGTCAGCCTGAAGACTTGTTTGTGCTTGAGTTTTATCAGTTTTCATAAGTGTTGCTGTTGAATGGCAGATGCAGTACAGGTGGAAATTATCATGGCTGATCACTTTTAAGCACTGAAATGAAGAAAAGTCTCTAAGTCTGATGTTGTTTTGTAGTCGGCTTCATGGAGGCATTTTGTCTCCATCTACACTGGGTTTGGGTACCATTTGTAATTCCACTGCAGGAAATGACCATATTGATTTACATTCAAGTGCTGCAGCATTTGAAACAACCCATAACAAATCCCCCAGATGTTTTTCTTTCCTTCTGTATAGTGTGATCTTGAATTAATATGTTATAATAAATCTATTATAAATCCTCTAGGACTGTACCAGTTGAAGACCGAGAATCCAAGTACTATCGGGTTGTCACCTGCTCTTTATTGGCTTTGAAGAGGTTGATTTGCATGTTGCAGAGGAGCGAGAGCAGTTCCCTGCAGGAGAGGCTTGCTCACCTTCTGTCTCAGAGCAAATTCTGGAAGTACAGCAAGCACAGCACATCAAGTGTAAGCTTCGACTGTGATCCTGCTCTCTGAAATTGGGGGCAGTTATGCTTTGGAAAAACTTAAAACTAACTATATTAAAAGGCCACTATACCTGTACTTTTATTTTTAATTCTGATGTTATATATCACAAATTCATATTTTCCTTCGATTTTGTGGACACCCCCCAAATAGACCTAGCTCCTCTCCGCCTTATAGCCATGGCTTTTCAATTTGGTTTTCAAGCATAAATTTAAGCAGTCTGCTATATTTTCTAAAAACTTTTTTGTGTTTTGTAGATATTCTTTAGCGGAGGAATAAATGAAGCTCCTTAAATATGTCCGATAATGACTTGTAATTGCATGTTAAGCTAGAGGTACTCCAGAGCTCTTAATTACCTGTAAGATAGTAATAGTTTTTCTTTTCTCTTGCAGATTCGCTCGGCCTTCTTTGAGCTAGTGTCTGCTCTATGTCAGTACTCACCTGATGTGTTACGGCCAGAAGCCCCCAGGCTGTGTCCGGCCGTACTCCTGAGTATTGATGACAGTGATGCTGTGGTGTGCCCAGCTCTCTGGGAAGCAGTCCTTTACACCATTACGACTATTGAGGTACGTTGGGCTGTAACTCTTGATCATCTTCAGCTGGACACACACTGAAGATGATCGGTGAGTTTGCCAAATTAGCTAATCTGACCGAAATAATTTAATCTTTGCAGATATCAGGCTAATCATTGCAAGAAATGGTGTGTCAGGTAGGGACTGAGTCATTTGGCTTTTAAGCCAAAGTTTAACTCATAATAGTTTCCTAGAAGACCCTTTCTATGAGGACTGCATCAACAACTTGCTGCTATTCAACTTGAAGGGATATTCAAATCTGTCTGACAGATGTCTGACCGTTCCCCCCTATTTTGTTTAACTTGCTGTTATGGCCCCATATATTGCTAATAAGATGTTGGCAAGATATTGCCATTGTCTGCCATTTTTTTGCAAGCTTTAGCCATTCCTATAATTTATATTTGTTGTTAAAGGGTTTGTTAACCTTCAAACAACTAGTCATTGTTTCCAATGACTTTCTATGTGTGTTCGTTTTTCTAAAGTGTAAGTTTTCACCTTCTAAAGCAGCCCTGGAAGGGGGTCGCCGACTCTGTAAACTGTTCTACATGGATACATTTCTTATCTTTGTCCCTGCTGAGCAGAATCTCTGTGTTTCACTACAGGCAGCTTTTAGAATTGCTAGTTGCTAATACTCCACAGATGCTGCTGAGAAATGTATCAACTCAATGTTGCAAAATTGTAACAGTTTAGAGTCTGCACCTGAATTACTGAGCTGCCAGACTCAAACACCAGAGACAAGAACGTTTAACTTTAAAACTTAGACAGTAAAAAATAAATAATGGATAGTAATTGGAAAAAAGTCTTTATTTCTGGGGAACAATCTAAAAACAACTGAATTGGAAAAAGTGTTTGGAAGGTGAACAACCACTTTAAGTAAACCATATTAGTAAATCTGCTGTGTCTTCATAAAGAAACTGTTATGTTAACCTTTGTTTTACAGGATTGTTGGGAGCATGTGAGTGTACAAAAGGGGGTTTTGCCCAAGCTCTGGAGCGTCCTGAGAGAAGGTGGCCGCGGCATGGCGACTGTCACTTTTCCCAATCTGCTGCCATTCATTAGCCGTGTGCCCTGTCATATCATAAAGACACAGACAGACTTTTACAGCAACTTCTTTAACTCTTTATGCCAAGGGTAAGACATGTTTTGTTCATATCTCCTTTCTAAGAAGATTTCCTTAAATGGATACAAATTGCCATACAATAGAAGCAACAGTGGTTGTGAAATTGTATCTTTTGAACTGACTCAACTCTGTTCTTTTTATCTTTTTTTTTTTAAGCCTGTCTAGTGAACGAGCTGTTGCCAGCCCTACAGAATGTTCTGCCATTATATCTGCCTACATGGAATGCTTGCGATTTGTCATGCAGGAAAATGCTGGAGAAGAAGAGGAAAACAGAAAAGTCCAGCAAATTCTCATCTCTGACCAAGTATGTCAAGGCACTTTAAGTTTAATTGCAACCCTTATACTCTGGGGTGTAGCACCTGTCTGCTGCACTGCTCCAAATATTGTAATGTTTATTTGCCCCGTTTCCCCTCAAAAATCAGCCATAGAGGACAATACAAAACATTTAAAGCTGTGACGATAAAAAGCTAGAATGGTACATAAAAATCTGTCCACTGAGCAGGCTCTTTATAATGAGATGCTCTTTGTCTAGAACAGGGGTCCCCAACCTTTTATACCTGTGAGCCACATTCAAATGTAAAAATAGTTGGGGAGCAACACAAGCATGACAAACATTCCTGAGGGTGCCAAATATGGGCTGTTATTGGTAGCCCTTATGTGCACTTGCAGCCTACATGAGTCTCTGTTTGGCAGTACGTATTTTTATGCAACCAAAACTTGCCTCCAAGTCAGAAATTAAAGTGTTGCAAACTTGTAACAGTTTAGAGTCTGCACCTGCATTATTGAGCTGCCAGACTGAAACACCAGAGACAGGGACATTCAACTTTAAACTTAGATTTTGGAAAAACAGTAAAAAATAAATAATGGTAACTGAAAAGAGTCTTTATTTCTGGGGAACAATCTGAAAACAACTGAACTGAAAACAGTGTTTGGAAGGTGAACAACCCCTTTAAAGAACAAGGAGAGTTAAATTAAGAAGTAGCTAAAAATTTTGTACATTATGTTTTGTGCTTCTGTACCAGCCCTTTAGCAGTAAAGATCTGTGTATCCAAAGATGCCCCAGTAGCTCCCCATCTTCTTTTCTGCTGATTCACTGCACATTTTCTGTGCTGCTGTCACTTACTGAGCTTAGGGACCCACTCACAATATACAGTACACATAGAATAGAAATGTCACAATATAAGGCTGATTAGTAATTAATACAGATAATTACCAGTGCAATTAGCATCAGAATTTAATAATCAGCCCTGTAGCATCAGCTTATATTACAGACCAACATTATTTTTTGTTGGATAATTAGTGACAACTGAAAGCTTAGCTTCTCAACAGCTGCTCAGAGCCCACTGACCATGTGAGTGTCACAGACACTTTCCAAGATGGTGACCCCCTGTGACAAGTCTGAAGTCCTGGATCATTGCTGCTATTGACAAGCTGAAACTTTAGCCTCGTGCAATAAGTTCAGTATATAAAACATTGCATTTTTAGCCCTAATCGTTAAGGGTTTAGACGAATGTCCTTATTGCTTCAAAATCTCTGCATTGGGCTACATGTAAACAGTAGAAACTCTGAACTTTTCATAGAGATGATTAGTGTAACAAGTATAACTCCTAATGGGGCTTTTATTTAAAATTTAACTGTAGATAGAGAACTTATAGATAAAGTGCAATTGCCAGAAGCAAACAATGATCAGTTTGTATGAACAGTCTACTGCTTGTTGGAAAATGAAAACATGTATCTAAATGGTTGCTGCTGACCGCTGCAATTTAACACCTATGGCTGTAAATAATCCGCAGTAGACACATAGAAAAATTGTTTTTGATTCTGTACCACAGAAATGTGAGCAGTTCTCTATATCTAACAGAATACATGCATTCGTTTTGCTGCCAAAAGTCAATTATCTGATTTATTATTTTATTTTTATAGTTAATACCACTTATTGACGCCTCTTTGAAAGACCCCAAACTTCAGAATAGCCCGCTGTTTAGCCAAGTTGAAGAAACCATCTATTCCTGGGAAAAGAAAGCAGAAAGTCCAGGATTGGGCGATAAACCTTCCAGGATACACACCACTTTATTGTGTGAATTTTGGGAGAATCTGGCACATATATGTGTGTCTCACGTGGATGTGGTTGAAGCCGGGGAGAAGAATTTAGCAGGTGTGTCTGGACTTCTTCAGGTGCTACAAGATCCCAACTGTCCTTTGAAAGTGAACAAAAAGAAGAAAGCAAAAATAAGATTTAAAGGAGAAGATGAAAATGAAAGTGATAGTGTCTCTCATGCATCAGAATCCCAACCTGTGTCTAAATTCATTACTGAGACATGTAGTTCTAAAGGCAGGGATCCCCGTATTGCTCAATTAAGAGAAGGACGCCTTGAGGATCTGGTGTGCAAGCTGGCTGAACTGAGTATGGTCTACATCAGCGAGCAAGGGTCACAGCGGCACCTGATGTTCTTAGCTGCTCTGCTGAGCACTTTTCCTTCCCTAAGAGTGTTTCAGGTGCTTCTACAGCAAGGCAGCGAAGAAGATCCCAAGAATTTAAAGTCTTCTGAGCAGAACGTGAAACCTCAACTCAAAAACCCTGCAGTACAGTTCCTGTATACAAAATTAATTTTCTGGTTCAATGAAGAAAGCCTGGAAGAGTCCGACTTCTTGGTCGACATCTTATACAGTGTCCTGTTTTGCTGTGCGGACTTCTCCGAACGGAAACATCTCTTGGATGACCTGACAAAGGTAATAACATGAAAGGGATTCTGTCATGATTTTTTTTAATGTCGTTTTTATTTCTAAATCACACTGTTGACGCTGTAAATAGTTCACTCCACCTTGTAAAATTTAATTCCTAATCCAACAAGTATGTTGTTTTTTTTTTTTTAGTTGTAGTATTGGTGTGTAGACGCTATCTCAGGTCATTTTGCCTGGTCATGTGCTTTCAGAAAGAGCCAGTACTACACTATGGAACTGCTTTCTGATAGGCTATTGTTTCTCCTTCTCAATATAACTGAAGGAGTTACAGTGGAACATGGATTTTTACTACCAACTAGTGTTCTTATATCTACCAGGGATCTGTTATCTGTTTACCTTCCCATTGTTCTGCTGAAGGGCTACTGGGAGGTAAGGGAGGGTGATGATATCACTCTAACTTGATGTGCAGCAGTAAAGAGTGACTGACGTTTATCAGAGCACACATAACATAACTGGCAGCACCTGGGAAATATGTCTAGCCTCATTTAAAAATTAAATATAAAAAAAAAAATCTGTTTTTTGAAAAAAGGATTTCCGTGCTGATGCATTTTGAAAAAACTGAGTTTTTTTTTTTTCAGTTAAAGCTGCCTTTGGTTAGGTTTCCCCTTAGCTCATACCAAGGTTACAGTGTTACTTTTAACTTTATTTGTCTTATTATGTTTCTCTTTACATTTAAAGTATCTGTCTTAACTGAATGCATTGTATCTAGCTTCCTCTCAACATACCTGATTTGCCTCACCTCCCCCCACCAGTTTGGTTTCCACTTTCAGGCTTTCTCAATTTCTTCCTTTTCTTTACAATCACTGGATTTGTCTCCATATAGCATGTCCCTTCTTTTCCAACTATTATTATAATCACCCTATTGTAGAATTGCTATTTTTTTTTATCTACCTGACTTGTCTTACTATTGCATTGCCCATCCATTTGAAACATCTAATTGGTTCTATTGTACACCAGATTATGATTACTTTCCCCATTCTTTTCTTTCCCTTACTTTCCTGTGACCTGATTTGAACAGTAGTTCTCTTTTTTTCCTTTTAGCCTCCTCATTTGTCTTACAGTAGTCCTGTGAGTGGTACTTCCTTTCTTTTCAAACTACTGGGTATTCTTATAGTAATATTCCCCTACTTTCCAGCCTACAGATATGCTTTAATTGATGCTTGATATATTCGGCTGTAGTTCTCCTCTTGCTTCCCAATTACCTGATATATCTTAAAGTAGTCCTCCCCTTCTTTTCCTGGGATTTGATTTGTTCCACGCACCTGATTTGTCAGTAGCACTCCCTTTCTTATCCAACCACCAGGTAGTACCTTGCAGTAGCCCTCCCCTTCCTTTCCAACCATCTGAGCCTCCTCATTATTCTTACAGTAGCCCTCCCCTTCCTTTCCAACCACCTGAGCCGCCTCTTATTTTTACCGTAGTCCTTCTCTTCCTTTCCAACCACCTGATCTGTGGGTGGTACTCCCCTTCCTTTCCAACCATCTGTGCCTCCTCATTAGTCTTACAGTATTCCTCTCCTTCCTTTCCAACCACCTGAGCCCCCTCATTAGTCTTACAGTAGTCCTCCCCTTCCTTTCCAATCACCTGAGCCTCCTCATTAGTTTTACCATAGTCCTCCTCTTCCTTTCCAACCACTCGATCTGTAAATTGATACTCCCTTTCTTTTCCAACCACTGGATTTGCCTTATAGTAGTTCTCCCCTTCCTTTCCAAGCACCTGAGCCTCCTCATTAGTCGTACAGTATTCCTCCCCTTCCTTTCCAACTAGGGATGCACCGAATCCACTATTTTGGATTCGGCCGAACCACCGAATCCTTCGCGAAAGATTTGGCCAAATACTGAACCGAATCCGAACCCTAATTTGCATATGCAAATTAGGGGTGGGAAGGGGAAAACATTTTTTATTTCCTTGTTTTCTTACAAAAAGTCACACAATTTCCCTCCCCGCCCCTAATTTGCATATGTAAATTAGGATTCGGTTCGGCCGGCAGAAGGATTTGGCCGAGTCCTGCTGAAAAAGGCAGAATCCTGGTTTCGGTGCATCCCTATTTCCAACCACCTGAGCCTCCTCGTTCGCTTTACCGTAATCCTCCTCTTCCTTTCCAACCACCTGATCTGTAAATTGATACTCCCTTTCTTTTCCAACCATTGGGTTTGCCTTATAGTAGTTCTCCCCTTCCTTTCCAACCACCTGAGCCTCCTCATTAGTTTTACCATAGTCCTCCTCTTCCTTTCCAACCACCAGATCTGTGAGTGGTACTCCCTGGAACTTATATTTACATATTGTTACCTTTCTTTCTTTTTAGATGAATTTGAAATGGAGTGTTTTCCTTTACATCATTCAAAAGGTAAATTTAATATATTTCTGTGATTCGTTGTTATTAAAACACTGTACCTGCCTGAGGCATAAAGACTTTTTATACCATATATTCTGCTGTACAAGTATAGTGCTGACTATATAGTAAGTGTTCATATGGACAGAGCATTTGCATATAACCGATTTATGTTTTATTTCCTGGGGAATATCCATGTACAACATTTATGGAATCGTTTATCCAGAAACCATGCAGAAAGCTCCTGATTACTGGAAGTTCATCTTCGATTTTAAGCAAGAAATTCAGATTTTTTTTTTTTTCACCCTTTTTTCTCAGTACCTTGTACTTGATCATATTGGTTTTACAATCCTGGTTTTGTTAATGTTTAGATGTTGCTAGCAAGCTAAAGGTATGGTGATCCAAATTACAGAAAAAAAACCCTTATATGGAAAACCCCTGGTCTCTCCACCTGTACATATATGGTCTTCTATGGGATTGTTTGTCAGACTCTAAACTCTATCCATTTGACAAATGAAAGGAAAAATGTGAAATCATTAATAAAAAGCATCATCGTGTTTTGAGGACAGATTGTATGGTAGATTTATGATTTGTAATCCATTTCCATGATGAAGAACATTATATTGGGTTGGGCAAAGGTTTTCGATGTTCTAGGAAAGGATTGTCAACATTGACGCTAGAGTTTGCCAAGACTGGCATTTGTACAATATATGGTGCCAACTGGGATTCAAGACAGGCACACTGTGAACATTTTCCTTTTTATCAGCTGCAAAGTTGCTTCATTCCAGATTCATTTCTGTCAGTTGGGTGAAGATCACTGTGTTCAGTTCTAAACAGGAAGAGCATGCATGCTGATCTCTGCATAAGAACATTCAGACTTGTAGCCTTAAAGGCCATCAACAAATTATTCTCTTATGGCTGTAGGTGATTTGTGTATTCTTTATTTATTGGAGCTGATATGAACTGGGGCCACATAGGAGACATTACACCTACCATCACACGTCGTAAAGGAAAACTATACCCCCAAAATGAATACTTGAGCAACAGATAATTTATATCTAATTAAGTGGCATATTAAAGAATCTTATCAAACTGGAATTTATATTCAAGTAAATATTGCCATTTTAAATCTTTTGCCTTGAACCACTATTTTGTGATGGTCTGTGTGCTGCCTCAGAGATCATCTGACCAGAAATACTACAACACTAATTGTCACAGGAAGAAGTTTGGAAGCAAAAGACAGAACTCTGTCTGTTAATTGGCTCATGTGACCTAACAAGTATAGTTTGTTTGTGTGCACCGTGAATTCTACAATCCCAGGGGGCGGCCCTTCATTTTTAAAATGGCAGCTTTCTGTTTATGATTACCCAAAGGGTAAAATGGTTTATTTACATGAAGCAGGGTTTTACATATGAGCTGTTTCATATTTTTTATAGAGACCTACATTGTTTGAGGGCATCGTTGCAGATTTAATTAATGTTGTGTGATATTAAATATACTGTTTATTTTCTTTGTCTTTCTTTTAAATCAGGCTTGCACAGACCCAGAGAAGTACTCTCTAGCTAGTGATTGGTTAAAAGGGGACGTTCTGGGAGAGAGACTGATCTGTTTGGCAAATGAACTGTGCACCAGTGGGTTGACCGATCAAGCGACCACGAGTGAGACATACTGTTCAAAGAAATGGGCTCTCTTGAGCCTGGTGTTATCAGAGCATGTTCACAATGGTAAGATGCCTTTGGATGTGGAATTTCAGTTGTGTTGTCTTTAACTTTTGGGGGGTTATGTAGAGTTGGTGGAAAACCTTATATTGAGTTAATCTGTCCCATATTCCTATTAAGCTAGTCTACATATTTTCAGTGGCCTCAACCCAGTCGTCTTGGGTGAGCTCAGGGATATTTACTTGCCATTTCGCCAGTGCTAGTTTAAATGGGGGGAACATAAGGGAGCATGTTACGATATAGCTTAGACACCAGTTTATTGGGTAGTTCCACTGACAGGGTTTCTTCTACTGCCAAATTAGTTCGGTTGGAGGAAAGGTTGCAGAATTGGGCTTTAAATATATGGCGGATTGAAAATATCTGAATAGTGGTACATTTGGTGTAGAGCATTTGGTCTGGAGTGCATCATGGGTAAGAAGGGTGTCACTTGTATGAGATCCCCATGGTATATAATTCCCTGTTTCGGCCAATAAAGAAAGTCTTCCAGGTTGCGGAGTTGGGTGAGGTAGGAATTACCCCATAAGGGGAAGTTCCGGGTAAATCTAACAGGGCCCTTTTCAAGATTTGAGACCAGGCTCTATGTGGAGTTGTAATGGTAGGTGGGAGGGTACCCATGTGTGCAAGCCTTCGATGAGGTAGGTTTTTGAGGCCTTTTAGTGATCCCACCATATTGGGGTTGTACGGGTCAGGGTGGTACCACCAGTGCAGGTAGTATAGCTGGGCTGCTAAGTAGTATAGATGAAAATTAGGCATGGCTAAGCCTCCATCTTCTTTTTCCTGCCGTCAATTTTACCCAGGCAATTCTAGGGTTTTTTTTGGTTCCAGATAAACGGGAGAACCAGGCTTTTTATCCTTTTGAAGAGAGACTGAGGAATATGCATTGGGGTGTTGTGTAAGTGATATAGGAATTTGGGGAGGTAGATCATCTTAATAGTTGTGTAGTCTGATCTTTCTATTGTACTCAGAAAGGTAGAATCACTGAGCATGTGGGGTGCTTTTTTGAACAAGGGGAATGCCAGTCAAAGGAAGGAGGTGACTGAATAGAATCACTTTATTAGTCATCTATAAAGTATTATGTCCATGATCAGGAAAGTAGAAGTGGTCATGTTTTATGTTCCCAGCTGAATGGCTAATTGTATGCAGTCCTGGGTTGTAATAGCTCTGGGCTATTCTTGTGTATATTCAAAGATTTTCTCATTTTAAATGAATAGGCAGAATATCATGGCCCTATGTCACTTCTTTGTTGGCCAGTGCCCTTACATGTGCCAATTAGAGTTATCTGCAAACTGGATCTTCCATTCTTGGTAGACTGATGTGATCCTCCTGATGGGCCTATAGAGGTGCTGATGGCCAGGCAGTAATGTCAACGTGCCCTATTGCATCACTGTGCATGACCACCTTTATATTAGAATACTAGGCTTCTGTTGCGTGTGAAAGTAGTAGACCCAACAATGCACTTGTGTTATGTGACCACAAAATATTCTCCTGTATTTTGCAGAATATATGATTGCTGATGCCTATGTTGAAAAAATAATTGATAAGCTCCATTCAGCTCTGATGAAGGCCCGAAACCTTTCCAAAGCTGGCCATCTTGAGCAGTCTGTGTCATTCATCTGTGATGTTGCCTCAAATTTCTTCAGCTCCATAAAGGGTTGCTTACAGATGCCTTCTGCTGAGGATCTGCTTCTCACCATCTTCCAGCTCTGTGCTCAGACCTCTGATACAAGCCACATGTCAGGTATGGGAAAGGCTATTCTGTATGTTTCTGTAGTTCAAGATGTCCACAGGGTATTCCTGCTGGATTGTGTAAGGGTGTAGTTAATAATAGATGGGGTGGGGCAGAGGGGCCTATGGCTTGAACCCCCTCTCCAGCTCCCCAAAACAAAACTGCAGGTAGTTTTCATCTTCCTCTGCAAATAGTTTGGGCCATAAAATAATGTACCTGCCAATACTTTAGGGATGTAACAGATTAACCTCTGAAGAAAAGGACATGGATAAGTAAACTTTTAGGATGTTATAGAGTGGCCTAATTCTAAGCAACTTTTCAATTGGTCTTCAGTATTTACTTTTTATAGTTGTTTTATTATTTGCCTTCTTCTTCTGACTTTTTCAGCTTTCAAGCGGGGGTCACTGACCCCATCTAAAAACAGATGCTCTGTAAGGCTACACGTTTATTGTTATTCTTACTTTTTGTTACACGTCTTTCTATTCAGGCCTCTCCTACTTGTATTCCAGTCTCTTATTTAAATCAATGTATGGGTTGTAGGGTGATTTGGAGCCTAGCAACCAGATTGCTGAAATTGCAAACTGGAGAGCTGCTGAATTAAAAGCTAAATAGCTCAAAATCCACAAATAATAAAAGATGAAAACAAATAGCAAATTGTCTCAGAATATCTCTCTCTACATCATACTAAAAGTTCACTCAAATGTGAACAACCCCCTTAACCTTTGCACCAGACCATATTTCTCTTTTTTTGTGACATAGATGTTTCTTAGACCATTTTTGGCCAGGATGACTAAATGGTAGAAGAAAGGGGCAAAACATATCTATCTTTAATTCCTGCTGCTGGGGAATAACAGATCTTCCACTGTTATTGTAGTAGTGGTTGAGCAACATATAAAAGGTGTAGTTTGAAAAAGTGGCATTGTATGCTGATGATGTGCTACTTTTTCTTGCGGGTGCTGGACCCTCACTACTGGCTGCACTGGAGGTACTTGAGAGATTTGGGGAGCTAAGTGGCCTATCGATTAATAAAAAATCAGTTTTATTTCATTTGAGGAACCTAGTTATTGCGGAAAGGAACCCCTCAACTCACCCTGGTGACTAAATTCCACTACCTGGGCATTAGATTCACGACTGACCCTTCATTGTATGAAGCTGAGAACATGGATGGAGTCCATCCTTTTTAGGTTTATAACTGCAATTCTACACTGGACTAAACTACCTCTGACTACTATATAGGATCAATCTATTTTAAATGCTATATTTACCCAGATTAGTGTACCCACTATGGAACTCACCAGTTTATAAAACCAGCCATTTTTTTAAGAAAATAAATAGTGAGCTAATTTCCTTTATATGGGCCAACAAATCCCCAAAACTATCGTGGCTTACTCTTTCCGCATCTAGGGTCAAAGGGGGCCTTGCTCTTTCCCACCTACAAAATTACTATTTTGTTTCCCAATTATCCTATATAGCAAATTGCTTTAATGCCCATAGCCCCTTTAAAGGAGAAGGAAAGCTACTGAAGCATTTTTTGCCAATAGATTAACCACAACAGTGCAAGCTGTAACACTATATTTATTCGGCAGAATGCTTTATCATACCTGAGTAAACAGCTCTAGAAACTCTGTTTGTTTAAGATAACAGCTGCCATATTAGCTAGGTGTGACATCACTTCCTGCCTGAGTCTCTCCCTGCTCACTCCTAGCTCTGCTCAGATTACAGCAGGGAGTGGAAAAGAGCAGCAAACTGAGCATGCTCAAGCCCTAGCCCTGGAGGTTTAAGCTGAAAACAGGAAGTCTGATACAGAAGCCCATGTGTACACAATAGAATTAAATAAATGCTGTGTTTCTTTTGACAGAGGACTCAGAGCAGCATTACTTTGAGGGTTTACTGGTGTATTTATAGAGACCTTTCTGATAAAGCTTACTTAATTTTAGCCTTTCCTTCTCCTGAAGTCTGATGGCAAAATAAATTAGGATGGTGCAAAATGTTTAATGCCACTTAGGATGTGCCACTGCTAAGTAGGGGTACCAAGGGGAACTGGCATTATAAGACCAAACTCCCCTAAATTCTTTTTCTATAAAGATACTTGGATTCTTAAGTGCCACACGGATCTGCAGGAGGGACCTGCAAGAAAGGAAGACCGGAATTCTTCACGAATCAAGAAAAACATTGTTGTGGTCTCCAGTACTTTGTTTTATGAAATATATTTTTTGTTCTGTAGCCGTGTAGTACTAAAAGGCTTTTATTGGATTTCCGCCAGAATCACTGCTGCTTAAGCTGAAGAATACTTGGCTGGCCGGCTTACATTCCCTTGTTTGCCAGTATAAGAACATGCCGCAGGGTAGCGATTTCCTGAAACGATCGGCACAATGGGTCAAGGATCAGATTCAAACGTCACACCTTCATGTGAAAAGGTAAGTATTATTGTGTTGCTCTTGTAAGGTCTGATTTATAGCACTTGTGTGTAAATGCCTGCTGATTTACTGTGCCGATGGAGCGGAACAAATGGATGTTTTACTTTGGAGGAGGAAGCAATATGGCCTTAGAGAATAACCTATGTACACTTGCTTCTCCATATAGTGCAATATAATCATGCGGGTCAACTAAGTCATCCTCAGTCTGGCCAGTCCTATACTGATAAGTCAACAGTTTCATTATTAACTTAACACAAGTTTTACCAGCCAATAATAAAGGCAAACATCAGGGAGTTTGAATCTTGGCAGCAAGTTGCAGCTAAACCTTAGTTTACCGAGTCCCTGAGTAAAAACGTACAGTGAAGCTGCAGAATTTGTTTGAAGTCTGTGTACGATATTCACTTACATATACAGGTATGGGATCATTTGCAGATCCGTATCTGCAAATCTGTTATCCAGAAAGCTCCAAATTATGGGATAGCTGTATCCCATTGGGGTAAATTTATCAAAGAGTGAAGTTCCGCTACTAGAGTGAAATTCCGCAGCTCAAAATTCATTTCTATGGGATTTTGAAAGGCACATTTATCAATGGGTGAAATTGAAAGTAAATACGCCTTTAAAAATCCCATAGAAATGAATGGAAAGTGGCGGAATTTCACTCTAGTGGCGGAACTTCACTATTAACTTCACTCTTTGATAAATATACCCCATAGACTCCATTTTGATTAAATAATTCAAACTTCAAAAATGATTTCCTTTTTCTTTGAAATGATCAAACAGTCGCTTGTCCCAACTAAGATATAATTAATCTTTATTGAAGGCAAAAACAGTCCTATTGGGTTTATTTAATGTTTACATCAGAAGTGCCCATGCTTTACTAATGCAAGGTCTACTTTTAGTAATCTGGTCCCATTATGATCTATGTCCATAATTGTATTGTTAGCATTCTGTTCCATGGAAAATATTACTTAAATATTGATTTATGAGAAAATATATTGTTTCCTTAACAGAATAAATATCTGAATAAAACAGGAGGGTGATTTAGACAAGCTGTTGGTTGACAGTGTCTGGAGATCTACTGATCAGCAGCTAAAGGTCTACTTGTAGATCCCGATCTATCTTTTGGGCAACCCTGGTTTACAAGATTTTTTTATTGTGGGGGGGGGGGGGGTAACCTCAGGTCCCGAGCATTCTGAATAACAGGTCCCAACATCCCTATACAGGTATGGGATCCCGTTATTCAGAAAGTTCCGAATTACAGAAAGGCTGCCTCCCATAGACTCCATTTTATCTAATTAATCCAAATTTCTAAAAATAATTTTTTTTCTTCTCTGTAATTAACCACTAGCTTGTACTTGATCCCAACTAAAATATAAATAATCTTTATTGGAGGCAAACCCAGTTACATGATTTTCTAGTAGATCTAAGGCATAAAGTATTAATTTATCCATTATTCAGATAGCCCCTGGTCCCAAGCATTTTGAATAATAGGTCCCATACATGTACATGTTTTGTTATCTCTAAATGATATTATTGGCACATAAATCAATGGTTTTTATTTTCTGACACTATTGGGGATATATAATAAAAGGCACTAAGTTTGCCCAGGAGTAGTAACCCATAGCAACACAATCAGCAGGTAGCATTTACTGGTTGCCTATTTAAAAACATTGGTTTCTATGGGTAACTGCTGCTGGGCAAACTTACGGCTTATTATTATATTTTTTTATATTATTATTATTATTTTATTATTTTTAGTAGTTTACTTGTGAAATATTGTTTTTACAGTATTTTGTTTTTTGCCATTTGCTTCTGTAGCCTTCAGTCTTTAATATGCACAGTGGATGATTTGTATGGTGCAGTCCTGGACTCAAGCCCGGCAGGATTCAGTCTCCTGGCAGAGCATACAGCTTCTATGATACCAAGCGTGGAGGCATGGCAGAAGATGTGGCAGGCCCTTTCTACCCAGGTACTATATGATGGCACAGGAGTAGTTCTTTGCTCTACCAGCAACATGCTTTTTACACTGAGCACTTAAACTTGTAACTGTATTGTTTGCTTGTTTTTATTTTTTTTTATTATTATTATTATCATTATTATTATTATTATTATTATTATTATTATTATTATAGATATAGGTATAAATAATAAATCTATAATAAATATATAGGGAAATTACGTGACTCAAACAAGGGAAAGTTGTGCTCACCAGTAATTTTTAAAAACCATTAAGCGGGGCTACAATGAGGCCGTGACTATAAAATTGCAAGCTGCCTCAGGCGGTGGAGGGGCCAGGATCGCCCCTGATACCATTATATAATTATACCTTTATCTATAGCCCCCCATCTGTTCCGGCCCTTTATTGCATGTAAAATCAACTCTTAATAAAATCACTGGATAAGGCTCATTGTGGGTTATGTAATAAAAGGCACTAAGTTTGCCTAGGAGCAGTAAGCCATAGCAACCAATAAGACATTTGCTTTTAAAGGAGAAGGAAACCTTGTAGAAAAAAAACCCTGTTCCCCCCTCCCTCCTCCCCCCAGGCTAACTGCCCCCCCCCCCAGGGAAATGCCCCATACTTTATACTTACCCCTCGTCGCAGATTCTGGCAGCATGCTTCACGGCATCCATCTTCCGGGTCCTTGGTAAGCTGACTGGGATATTGGAAATCTCCATCAATTTTGGCGCATGCGCAGTTGTCGAAAACCGGCAAACTGCTCCAACTGCTCATGCGCCCACATATTAATCTCTGTCAGCTTACCGAGGACCCGGAAGATGGATGCCGTGAAGTTCGCTGCCAGTATCTCCGATGATGGGCAAGTATAAAGTATGGGGCATTTCCCCCGGGGGGCAGTTAGCCTGGGGGGAGGGGTCTATGTGAAGTGGAGGGTTTTTTTTCTACAGGGTTTCCTTCTCCTTAAAACAGGTGACCAGTAAATGCTACCTGCTGATTGGTTGCTATGGCTTATTGCCCTTGGGCAAACTTAGTGCCTTTTATTACATATGATGGATTGTCCTATATTTCTTTGCAATGTTGAAACTCCGAGCCCCCCATGTCCTAACTCCAGTGCTCTATTCTGTTGCAGTGGTTAAGCAAGCCGCTCTTGGAAGGTCGATTAAGCATGAATATGGAAACATCTGGGACAGATCTTAAATCAATCCCCAAATCTTGGCTCCCCGGCCATCTCTGCACTGCCTCTTTATTAAGCAAAGTGGCCTTTCGATTGCTGGAGAAGGAGCAACCATTTAACGAGGAGGAAATCACAATGAAAATAAACATTACCGGTAAGCACATCTATGTTTTGTTGTTTCGTTTGGGAAAGGGCAGTCATTCTTGCTTTATAATATGGCTGTTAACATTTGCCCTTGAGCAAACACAAGTAACTGTTCCATATTTCCTTGGCTTCCTCTCTTTCCTCTCTTTCTTTTTTTCCTTCAATATTATTATTTTTATTTATTTCCCCCCCCCCCGCATCTTGGAAGCTCCTTTTGTCAAACTTTGGGGCTGCCAAGATTTCATCGCAACGCTAGGACAGAACGACTTATGTTTATATTAAAGCCAATTAGTGTCCATTAATTGGCCAGCTGGAACATTCTGGGAACATTGTGGATTGTTCCACCCACACTCTTAACTAGAAACCTTTCCAATCAACATACTCCCCGGCTCACTTAGTGGGTGTAATGGAATGGCACACTATGGATTTTAGGAATCTTGGTAAGGTCACTGGTCATAGAGATCATCTATCAATATTTAATTCGACGTTCCTCCTCTTTTTCCCCACTTTTTTATGTTATATTTAAAGCTTTTTTTCTTTAATTATTATTATTATTGCATCTGTATTTATGCTGTTTGTGCCACCTGAACAGCAACTAAAGCCCCAGCCTAAATTTTCTCTGTGTTTTATGTCAGATCATATGGCTGCTGTTTACTTTACAAACTACAGCATCCCCATGTAGTGTGGGACTGGCCTCTTGCTCTGGGGGAACAAAGATATAGTAGGGCAAGGGCAAGTAAAGTGCCTATTAAATGGGTGGTTCACCTTTAAGTCAAAGGGATACTGTCATGGGGCAGCTGGGAAACTGACTTTATGTCAGACAATATGTCAGATTTCCAAATTAATTATAAAAAAATCTGTGCAGAATTCTGCTAGAGCGGCACTATTAACTGATGTGTTTTGAAAAAAAACATGTTTTCTCATGACATTGCTTTCTTCTTCTGACTCTTTCTAGCATTCAAAAGGGGGTCCCTGACCCCATCCTAAAAGCAAATGCTCTGTAAGGCTCCAAATGTATTGTTATTGCTACTTTTTATTACTCCTCTTTCTATTCAGGCCTTCTTCCATTCATATGCCAGTCTCTTATTCAAATCAATGCATGGTTGCTAGGTTGATTTGGACCACAGCAACCATATTTCTGAAATTGCAAACTGGAGAGCTACTGAATAAAAACTAAATAAAAACCATAAAAAATGAAAACCAATTGCAAATTGTCTCAGAATATCACTCTGTCATACTAGAAGTTTATTTAAAGGAGAAGTAAAGCCTAACTAAAGAAGTAGCTACATGATGTTTTGGGCTTCTGTACCAGCCAAAGGCAACCACATCCCTTTAGCAGTAAAGATCTGTGTCTCCAAAGATCCCCAGTAGCTCCCCATTTTCTTTTCTGCTGATTCACTACACATGCTCTGAGCTGCTGTCACTTACTGAGCTTAGGGACCCACTCACAATATACAGTACACATAGAATAGAAATGTCACAATATAAGGCTGATTAGTAATTAATACAGATAATTACTACATGGCAGCACAGAAACCAGTGCAATTAGCATCAGAATTTAATAATCAGCCCTGTAGCATCAGCTTATATTACAGACCAACCTCATATTCTGCTGGATAATTAGTGACGAGCCCTAAGTTTAGCTTCTCAACAGCTGCTCAGAGCCCACTGAGCATGTGAGTGTCACAGACACTTTCCAAGATGGTGACCCCCTGTGACAAGTTTGAAGTCCTGAATCATTGCTGCTATTGACGAGCTGAAACTTTAGGCTGGTGCAATAAGTTCAGTATATAAAATATTACATTTTTGATCATATTCATTTTTAGGGTTTAGTTCTCCTTTTAAGGTGAACATCCCCTTTAACTATAAATATATTTAGGGAACTTATTTTTTGTGGTTTTATCCATCACCTGCAGGTTTATGTTTGGTTACTAACAACCTGCATTCAAGCCAGACTTACTTTAGCATGGACTACTTCTTCCTAGGCTAAATGTGTGCCCATAAATGCATGTTCTAGGGCGCTATATGTATCACTGTGTACACATGTATTTGCTTATTTCATGGGCTGGAGTGATGGAGGGCCAGTACATTCAAGTACAAATACAAACAGTAGCCATTTTGCTTAGACACGGCAGCAGGTTTAAGTGGGGTACATACTTACTGGAGTAAGTAAGTGTTAAATCTTGTTCTTTATCAGTTGCAGAAATGCTGTATTCCTTGCAGTGGTGTGAGGAGCTGGAGAATCCCCCCGCGATTATTGTGGAGTGTTGTGAAATGCTTTACTCACTGGGTGTCTCCCATGAGAAGATACTGGACCTCAGTGTACGGCTTCCTGGACTCGTGGAAGTCCTGTATAACAGGTCAGTATGAGCAGTTCTTTCACCCATTATATGGCAGTTAGGGAGGAACTCCACGATGCGGCTCAAGCTGACACGTCGCCATGTGACAAAACACATGCGACGTGTCCGATTTCCTGCAGATACAGGAAGTGAAGGAGAATTTATCCGACTGCCAGATGAAAACGCTGCACGCTGTGTTTTCATCCGACTGGCAGATAAATGTAGTTCTGCCCTGCGATTTCTCCTTCACTTCTTGTAGCTTCAGGATATCCGACACGTCGCATGTGTTTCGTCGCATGGAGACGTGTCGGCTCGAGCCGTACCGTGGAGTTCCTCCCTAAAAGGACCAAGTTAAAGATATATGGAAGAGAAGGAAAGAAAATAGGAAGACACAGCCCCTTAAATAAATCACAGACAAACATTTCAAATGCAAACTTGTGTTGGCCACAGCTTTATTAATACAAACAAACCTACCAGTCATGAAGTAGGCTACTCCCCATATTGGTTACTACAGATCCAGCACAGATGATCCCATTCAGCCTCTTTAGTTTAATGTACCTTCATGCTATATCCCTTATTTACATTTAATTTATTACTTAACTCCCACCTACCTACTCAGAGAACGACACATTAACAACAATGTTTTTATAGTTTATGTGAGGTGTTACAATACTGTTAAAAATGCTATTTTGTGTCTTGTTTTTAAACTTTTGGACATTCATTGATGGGTTGTATAAATGTGGCGTTTTAGTTTATTAATGGGTATGTATTTAAAATTGATAGGTGTATATGTTTTAAATGGTCGCTTTAGTATGACATCATTGATTAGGGGGCTGTTTTCCCGCCATTAAGTGGATGTAAGGCATGTACATTGTATATTTGGCACTTTGAGAAAGGCCTTGGGTTTGGCCAAAACGTCAGCCTTTAGTTCTGCAAACTGCAGGGTTGCATTCAAATACTTTCCACCAGCACTATATAGCCAAGGGATGGGAGGGGGGAGCCAATTAACCAATCATGACTTACACTATATATTTTAAACATTTTTAAAATGTACGTATTGGGAGCTTGGGTCCATGGCTGTGAGACCAATAAGGAGCTTTCTGCTGCCTGTAGCTTGTCCTTTATTTTTACAGGCAAGTTTTATATCATCTAGGGACTTCAATAATGGATAATTATTTTGTTTTTACCCTTACTGCTGCCTACCCTCTAGAATCAAAAGGGTTTGGTTTAAAAAGACGGGACAATTCTGTATGAAGGAGACTCTCCCCTTGGCAGTGTCTTGGGCTTACAGTTATGGAGGAGTCTACTTAATAGGGATTTCTAACCCAGGCGCAGGAGCTGTGGTCTTTTAATTCTGGCATCGTATTCTTCATTATATTGGTCCTATTGACTGGACAGTGGGGCATATCTCCCCTTAAATAGTTACATGTGTGTGTGAAATAATTGCTATTGATCTATTTCTTTTCTAGGTCCAAGGAAGATGGCTTACTTTGGTCCTTAACTGCTAACAGATTTATCCATAAAAGAGGCACGGGGCACCAGGAAATTCTGCCATTAATCGAAGACACAGAAAAGTTTGTGTTATTGGCTTTTATTTTAGCTGTAATATTTCTTCCGACAATATTTTCCCATATATATATATATATATATATATATATATATATATATATATATATATATATATATATATATATATATATATATATATATATATATATATGTAGTTTATCTTATTTCTAGTCAACCTTGTTCCTCTTGAGCGTATGTCTTATCAGTTACTCAGATCTTGTCCTTCAATATGGAACACTCGTTCTTCCATGTTCTTTCACGTGTGGCTTAAAACAAACCCCTTGCCCTAAAGGGTCAGTATAAACCCCTTTTTCAACATTAGTTAAAGAGGTTGTTCACCTTTGAAATTACTTTTAGTTAGGGATCGACCGGATCCACTATTTTGGATTCGGCCGAACCCCGAATCCTTCGCAAAAGCTTCGGCCGAATACTGAACCAAATCTGAATCCTAATTTGCATATGCAAATTAGGGGTGGGAAGGGGAAAACATTTTTTACTTCATTGTTTTGTGACAAAAAGTCACGCGACCCCCCAATTTGCATATGCAAATTAGAATTTGGATTCGGTTCAGCCGGGCAAGAGGATATGGCCGAATTCGAATCCTGCTGGAAAAGGCTGAATACTGTCCAAATCCTGGATTCGGTGCATCCCTACTTTTAGTATGATGTAGAGAGTGATATTCTGAGACAATTTGCAATTGGTTTTCATTTTTTATTATTGAAGGGTTTTGAGTTATTTAGCTTTTTATTCAGCAGCTCTTCAATTTGCATTTCAAGCAATCTGGTAACTAGGGTCCAAATGACCCTAGCAACCATGCATTGATTTGAATAAGAGACTGGAATATGAATAGGAGATTCCTGAATAGAAGGATCAGTAATAAAAAATAACAAAACATTTGTAGCCTTACAGAGCATTTGTTTTTTTAGAAGGGAGTCAGTGATGCCCAATTGAAACCTGCACAGGCAAATAACTATAAAACTATAAAAAATAAACCAATTGAAAAGTTGCTTAAAATTGGCCGTTCTATAACATAATAAAAGTTATCTTAAAGGCGAACCACCCCTTTAAATGAATAGGACTTATTCATTCATTCATATGGTTTTGGTTATTTCTTGCACTAAACAGGGCAAAATCTGAAAAGTTTATAGTCTACTGCAAAGCCCTCTGTATAAACAAACCCCTTCCCACAGCTGCAGCCTGTTGAGCTATGAAATAAGGAGCAGCTCATTATACAGAGGGCTTCTTAGTGGACTGCTGAGTTGTGTGAATTCTTCTTGTACAACCAGAAATTAGTATATGACTTAAAGGGAAAACGTGAAAATTGAATGATCCTATATATCTTATAGGGGGGCTTCCTTTCCTAGCAGATGTATTAGCGCTCACTCAAATAACTGATTCCAGTACAAACAAAATCCAACAAAATAACTGCCTTTAGCACAAATTCTGCATGTAGAGAGACATGATGTGTGGTGATTTTAATAGAGTGACCTCTAATGCATCTTCTAGGCAGAATGAGCACTCTATAAGATATATTGGATCATTCATCTGACACCCAACTCCTGAATGAAGAGAAACAGATGCTGAGAGAGGGATAGTGAACATAAACTTGATTATTTCAGAAACTGTACTGAATTTTTAATTGATTGTATTTAGAAAGTTTCTTATTTCAGTATGCTGAAGCTTATATTAATATTTCATTTTCACAATTTTCCCCTTTAACTTTCAGATTTTTCCTTTATTGTCTTCGAAGTGGTCATGTCTTTAGCTCTTGGCCCATTGAATTACTGTGTGTTCCTCCTTTCTTTAAATAGATATTTCCCTGTGACACAAGGCAACTTGCACACCATTCAGAGCTTGGCTTCCTTCATGTGCAAAGAGGAAAAGGAAGAACTTGTTGTTCAGTGCACTGCCCGACTCATGACTTGCACTGCCTCCGCTGTGTCCTGCACAGATGGTCAGTGAAAGCAGTAAAAGTGTTGCATAAAATATATTCGTTGCTTTTCACGGGTTACACCTAACGTAAATGTTTGTTTATTGCACAAAGTCACAGTAACTCCATCGTATCTCTGCTGTGCTAGCTGTTGCAATTGACTTTCAGCCATAATAATGAATTACTTCTTCTCTTGCTGTTTATTATTAGGAGGATTTGGTTACCTTGCAATAATCAACTCCTGCTTAGGATCCGATTCAGATGTGTGCCAGGAAATCTTCCCCGGAGTTCTAAAAGTAATAGTATCATGGAAAAATGAACTGGAAGACATATTTCTCTTTAGCAGGTAGGTGCTTGCAGTGGCCAATAAAACATCCATTTATATTTTAGTTCTTTTTAAAGGGATGCTTTACCTTAAAGTTAACTTTTAGTATATTATAGAATGGCCAATTTTCAATTGGTCTTTTATTTCTTATAGTTTTTCAATTATTTCCGGCCTTCTGATTCTTTCCAGCATTTAAAGGAAAACTATACCCTCAAAAGCAACAGTTTATATCATATTATGTGACATATTAAAGAATCTTACCAAACTGGAATATATATTTAAGTAAATATTGGCTTTTACATCTCTTGCCTTGAACCACCATTTTGTGATGGTCTGTGTGCTGCCTCAGAGATCACCTGACCAGAAATGCTGCAGCTCTAACTGTAACAGGAAGAAGTGTGGAAGCAAAAGACAGAACTCTGTCTTTTAATTGGCTCATGTGACCCAACATGTATGGTTTGTTTGTGTGCACCGTGAATCCTGCTTCTGTTTGCTTTTTGAGTACGTCTTGCTTTGTAGGTTGTCACACATAAGCTGGCCGCAGACGCAAAGATCCGATCGTACCAATCAATGTACAATTGGACTTTCCCATCTCCCGACCCGCCACTAACCATTCAGATCAAAGTCTTACTATTCCAACCAAATAAAGTAGTTAAAGAACAGATCAGCCGATGTTCTGCCCCTGACAGCAATTGTACGATAGACAAAGCTGGTGACAGTCTCCCACTGAAAATCATAAAATTGGCAATACACACAGCGACCGATCTTCGCCGGACGAAAAATGTCGGGACTCTCCACACACGTTCCGAAAATCGTACGAATCCTCGATTCGTACGATGAGATCTTTGCGTCTATGGCCAGCTTTAATTGGCATCAGTGAAGTTCAAGGATGGTTTAAAGCCCAGGTCGTCTAGCACAAAAATAGTATGGATGCTTAAAGGGGTTGTTCACCTTCCAACACTTTTTCCAGAGAGGCTGCTGAGGAATGTATCGACAAAATGTTAACGGTTCCGAATCTGCTCCTGGATCACTGAGCTGCCAGACTCAAACATCAGAGGCAGGGACATTAAACTTTAAACTTAGATTTTGGAAAAACGGTAAAAAAATAAAAGATGGAAATTAATTAGAAAAAGTCTTATTTCTGGGGAACAGTCTAAAAACGATTGAACTTAAAAAGTGTTTGGAAGGTGAACAACCAACCCCTTTAAAGGGAATCTATCATGAAAATGTAATCTAAGCTTCATCCCACTGAAATAAGACACTTTCTAAATATAAGTAATTAAAAATTCTGTACCGTTTAAGAAATAATTAAGTTACTCTTCATTACCTCACTCTCCACAACCTGTCACTCTTCATGCTGAAGTCTGGGTCCGATTTTGATTGACAGGTAGGGCTAATACGTCTTTAGGGGGGTCTCCCATTCTTAGCAGAATAACTCAAACAACCTACTTCAGCACAAATAAATGGTAACAAAATAACAGTCTCTGGCAAACACTTTGCACGCAGACATTTCCATCAGAGCCGGTTATTTTCAAAAAGTGAGCACTTAGGTTAAGGGTGCACCCCCCCCCCCCCCAAAGGATGTATTAGACTTAACTGTCAATCAAAAACTCACTCTGCCTACTGTATGAAGACCGAATGAAGAGAGACATGTTGCTCGGAGGGTGGAGAGTGAAGGGTAACCGAATTTTTAATTGATCATACTTAGAAAGTTTCCTATTCCAGCAAGATAAAGCTTATATAAATTTTCATTTTGGCAACAGATCCCCTAAGGACATAGCACCCCAATGCTAAAGATAGTGTCCCCTTTACCAGTTCATTTTCTCTTGCTTCCTTGCCTGCTTACTGCCCTGCTCAGGACTGCTGCTGCTGTGTGCTCTACCTGTGCTGGGCTGGGTAGCAGACACTAGGCCATTAAAGGAATTGTTCATTATAAAAATAAAAACTGACTTAAAGGAAAACTATACCCCCCAAACAATGTAGGTCTCTATAAAAAGATATTGCATAAAACAGCTCATATGTAAAATCCTGCTTCATGTAAATAAACCATTTTCATAATAATATACTTTTCTAGTAGTATGTGCCATTGGGTAATCATAAATAGAAAATTGCCATTTTAAAAAATAAGGGCCGCCCCCTGGGATCGTAGGATTCACTGTGCACTCAAACATACCAACAAACTATACATTAGGTCACATGAGCCAATTAACAGACAGAGTTGTGTCTTTTGCTTCCTCACTTCTTCCTGTTACAGTTAGAGTTGTAGTATTTCTGGTCAGGTGATCTCTGAGGCAGCACAGATAGAGTCACCAAATGGTGGTTCAAGGCAAGAGATGTAAAAGGGCAATATTTACTTAAATATATATTCCAGTTTGGTAAGATTCTTTAATATGCCACTTAATATGATATGAACTATCTGTTGCTTAAGTGTTCATTTTGGGGGTATAGTTTTCCTTTAATAAATAGGCTGTGCAAAATCAAAAATGTTTCTAATATATTTAATTAGACAAATATGTAATGTATAAAGGCTGGAGTGACTGGATGTGTAACATAATAGCCAGAACACTGCTTTTCAACTCTCTTGGTTTCCACTGATTGGTTACTGGGCAATCAGTGACTTGAGAGGGGGCCACATGGGTCATAATGAATCTGACCTGCTGCTAAGGATCAATGGCAAACTCAGTTATGTCCCATGTGGCCCCCCTTCAAGTCGATGACTAACTCAGCGTTAGAGAGCTGAAAAGCAGGAGTAGTGTTCTGTTCTGTTACTTATCCAGTCACTCCAGCCTTTATACATTACATTTTTTCTAACTATATTAGAAACATTTTTTGGTTTGCACAGCCTATCTATTTACCCAGTTTTTATTTTTATACTGAACTGTTCCTTTAAAGGAGAAGTAAGGCTTGCAGCACTTGGGGTGCCAAATGTTAGGCACACCCAAGTGCTTGTATTGACTTACCTGAAACCCTGGGCCGGTGCTCCTATCAGCAGAAAACTGCACCGGCCCAGAGTTATACCAGTGAGCACCACGGATCGATCTTCTTCTGTCTTCCTCTTTCATTTGTGGGAAAGCCGAACTTTAACTAAAAAGTCGGCTATTTCGTTCAACTGTGCATGCGTCTGCCCTTTGAAATTTGAAGAAAGAAGAAGCCGGAAGAGGATCGCTCCGTGGTGCTCCCTGGTATAACCCCAGGCCGGTGCAGTTTTATGCTGATAAGAGCACTGGCCCGGGGTTTCAGGTAAGAATCTACAATCATTTGGGGGTGTCTAACATTTGGCAACCCCAAGTGCTTCAAGCCTTTCCTTCTCCTTTAAGATCTGGAAGCTGGGAGATCAATAACCTTAGAATACATAGGGGCAGATTCACTAAGGGTCGAATTTCGAAGTTAAAAATACTTCGAAATTCGACCCTCGAATTGAAATCCTTCGACTTCGAACATCGAAGTCGAAGGATTTAGCGCTAAACGTTCGTTCGATCGAAGGATTTTTCGTTCGATCGAACGATTAAATCCTTCGAATCGAACGATTCGAAGGATTTTAATCCAACGATCGAAGGAAAATCCTTCGATCAAAAAAAGGTTAGCAAACCTATGGGGACCTTCCCCATAGGTTAACATTGACTTCGGTAGGTTTTATCTGCCGAAGTAGGGGGTCGAAGTTTTTTTTAAAGGGAAAGTACTTCGACTATCGAATGGTCGAATAGTCGAACGATTTTTCGTTCGAAACGTTCGAATCGAAGTCGAAGGTCGTAGTCGAAGGTCGAAGTAGCCCATTCGATGGTCGAAGTACCCAAAAAATACTTCGAAATTCAAAGTATTTTTCATTCGAATCCTTCACTCGAGCTTAGTGAATGGGCCCATAGAGTTGCTAAAAGTACAAAGCATTTCAGCGGTTCTATGCCATGGAAAAACCAAAAGATCTTCAGCTTCAGTAGTCCTTTCATATCCTTTGAAACCCCTTCTAAAGAGACTCAGACTGACCTGGACCACTCTAGTGCGTTCCAGTGTCTTCCGCCATTTTTGTGATGGGCTAATCAAATTTACGTTAAACTACAACCCTCAGAACCCCTGAATACCTTTAGATAACAGTTGGGTGATGGGCATTGATGATCCACTACACCTGAAGGTTTGTGGGTTGAATATGCCTGTTTTAGATTAGAAAGCACGGTCCTGTGTTTGCATGTGGTTTGCTATTTACATATTTAAGGCACCAGGCTGAGGAACAAGCTGCTGCTTTATAATTAAAAGAACAGTTAATAGTACATAACAGCGTCAGGAGTGTTTGTACTTAGAGGTACTGTTTGTAAGGCCTAGAATTTTGAAAGTTTCCATATGCTTTATGCACCTTTAGGGCTCATTCACACGTTTTGCTCCTTCTCTTTTGACAGTAATTTGCAGGAATCCAGCCAGAGCCTGATTGGCCTCAATGTGGAAATGATCAGGTTTCTTTCTCGTCTTCTAAAATATTTGGCATCTCCTGTGTCATCTTTGGTGGACGTCGATTGGGACTTTGTAATGTGTTCCATGCTGGCTTGGCTCGAGGTGAGGCGACAAATAGTTGCTGAATTCCTTTAAACTGCTGAGCTGGAATGTGACTGGGATATTTAATTTTTTTTTTAAGGTTTATTTCATTTGAAGTTCTAGCCACGGCATTTATTCTTATCAGTTCGTAGAACTTAATATTCTTTTGTTGTGCGGTATCATGCATAAAGTGGTGGTTCACCCTTAAGTCAACTTTTAGTGTGCTATAAGAATTTTTTTTTTTTTTTTTTTTTTAAAGGTTTTTAATTATTTGCCTTCTTCCCTGCTTTCATATGGGGGTCACTGACCCCATCTAAAAAAACAAATGCTCTGTAAGGCTACGAATGGATTGTTATTGTTTAGGGATGCACCGAATCCACTATTTTGGATTCGGCCGAACTCCTGAAAGATTCAGTCGAATCCCCAACCAAATGCTTATTTGCATATGCAAATTAGAAATGAGAAGGGGGAACTTTTTTTACTTCCTTGTTTTGTGACAAAAAGTCATGCAATTTCCCTCCCCGTCCCTAATTTGCATATGCAATTTAGGATTTGGATATGCAAATCTAGGATTTGGTCCGGGACTCTGCCAGGATTCGGCCGAATCTTTGTGCCCGGTCAACCCAAATCCGAATCCTAATTTGCATTTGCCTAAATTAGGATTCGGATTTGGTTTGACCGGGCAGAAAGATTCGGCAGAATCCTGGCCGAGTCCCTGACCAAATCCTGGATTCAATGCATCCCTATTATTGTTACTTATTAATACTCCTCTTTCTATTCAGGCCTCTCCTATTCATATTCCAGTATCTTATTCAAATCAATGCATGGTTGCTAGGGGAATATGGACCCTAGCAAACTGGAGAGCTGCTGAATAAAAAGCTAAATAACTGAAAAACACACATAATAAAAAATGAAAACCAACTGCAAACTTTCTCAGAATATCACTCTCTACATTATACTAAAAGTTAATTTAAAGGCGAACAACCCCTGTTCTTCTGTATCATTCTTAACAGGACACTGTCAAGTTCTTCCAATGCTCCTTCTACTAATCAACAGGGTGCATCTACAGATTAGAAACATGAGTAATAAAAAGTAGCAATAACAATAAAAGTGTAGCCTTACAGAGCATTTGTTTTTTTAGATGGGGTCAGTGACCCCCATTTCAAAGCTGGAAAGGGTCAGAAGAAGAAGTAGGCGAATAATTCAAAAATGATAAAATATTAATAATGAAGACCAATTGAAAAGTTGCTTAAAACTGGACATTTTATAATATACTAAAAGTTAACGTGAAGGTGAACCACCCCTTTAAATGTCTTTCAGTTTTCTTTCATTCAAAGGCAAATTCAAACCGTGATAAAAAAAAATCCCTCCCCCGTTACCCAGGGTAGACCCTCCTCTCTCCTCCCCCACAGCCTACCTGCCCCCCCCCGGGCAAATGCCCCTAATTTTTTACTCACCCCTCCGTGCAGATTCTGGCCTCGGAGTTCACGGCAGCCATCTTCTTCTTCTCCGGTAATCTTTATGTTTTGATGGCATTTTCGGCACATGTGCAGTTGTAGTAAATTTCCGGTCCGAAAAACATGCGACGAAATGTCCGAAAGCTTTTTGAAAATTTTTGTGACTTTCGGCACATGTGCAGTGGTTTGGGACTGGAAATTTACACCAACTGCGCATGCACAGAAACTTCCGAAAAAGGCAGAAAAACGAAGATGGCTACCGTAAACTCCCGTGGCCAGAATCTGCACGAAGGAGTGAGTAAAGAATTAGGGGCATTTGTCTGGGAGGGCAGGTAGGCTGATGAGGAGGAGGGAGGGGGGTCTACCCAGGGTAGGGGGGGGAGGGTTTTTTTAATTACAGGTTGAATTCTCTTTTAAAGCACGGACAACCTATAGCATAGGGCTACATATGCATTCCTCTTTTTTGGACACAAGTAAACTGGCAGCTGTCTGACATATTACTTGGTGCTATACATCGTTCACATCAGTCCTTGTCCCAGTGGAGCTTACGATCTAATGTCCCTACACTATTTACTCGCACTATGGTCTGTTACATCAGGAGCCAGTTAACCTGCCTGTACCTGTTTGGAGTGTGGTAGGAAAATGAAGAGTACCAGGAGGAGACTTGTGCAAGCAGAGGGACAACATAGAAATAGCCATGAATCTCTACAACATTGTACAGAAATAATTTCTGTCTGATTTAATTTTTCCCTAGTTTCATTCTGCGTGGCATGCAGATAAACTGGCACTCCACATGAGGGCACTGTTGCTATTTGTATGATACACTGTCTGTAAATTTCACCCCATCCTTTTTAGCTGCAGCTATCCATACACCTGCCTGTAAATCATGAGTAACGTGTCGGTGTGTATATGTGTGTGGGTGTATGTTTGTAGGGAGAGAAGGCTCTGCACTAATCAGGACTTGACAGAAACATTTAAACCTTAATGCATAGGTTCAGCATTTCATTTACTATGCATTGTTCCAGTAAGTCAACAAGAATCGTTTAATGGTTTTGTGCAGATAGTATAATGAAAACAAGCATCTGATAGGTTGCTATGGGTTACTGGATCTTGTGCAGATTTTACCCATTCCCAGTCTCCTTGAAAGAGCACATATATCTTGTCGGTGGCCCTTTGTTGGAGAGTTATAACTAGCAAGCCTCAGTATTAGTAGCTGCAAGGCAAAAACATCTAATGGCTGTCAGATGGGACATTGCTGTTGTTTATTTCTTATTCTAAAGGATCAATATGATCTCTGCCTCCATGTTTCATTTAACTTATTGTATTAATACTGCATTTATGTCTTTTTCCAGAGTGCATGTGAAAGCTCCGCTGCCTATCATATTCCTCTTGTTCGATTGTTTGCCTGCGCAAGCTGTGACTTGGCCACAGAAATCTCTCACTATTTCCAGTCTGCCGCCATGAGCACTACAGCGAGTCTTCCTGCCAACCTTATCTCTGAGTGGATTGAGTTCTTCTCTGAAGGAATTCACATGCTAATGTTGCCCATGTTGGTGAGAATGGCAGGTAATTACAGAGTAACCGTTAGATTTTCTTATGGAAATTATATGATACTAGGGAGAGATGGTGCCTATAGTAACAGTGGATAATAGTCTCTGGGAAGGGAGTGTGACTGTGGGATAGCAGGTATAGTAGGGAGAGATGGTGCCTATAGTAACAGTGGATAATAGTCTCTGGGAAGGGAGTGTGACTGTGGGATAGCAGGTATAGTAGGGAGAGATGGTGCCTATAGTAACAGTGGATAATAGTCTCTGGGAAGGGAGTGTGACTGTGGGATAGCAGGTATAGTAGGGAGAGATGGTGCCTATAGTAACAGTGGATAATAGTCTCTGGGAAGGGAGTGTGACTGTGGGATAGCAGGTATAGTAGGGAGAGATGGTGCCTATAGTAACAGTGGATAATAGTCTCTGGGAAGGGAGTGTGACTGTGGGATAGCAGGTATAGTAGGGAGAGATGGTGCCTATAGTAACAGTGGATAATAGTCTCTGGGAAGGGAGTGTGACTGTGGGATAGCAGGTATAGTAGGGAGAGATGGTGCCTATAGTAACAGTGGATAATAGTCTCTGGGAAGGGAGTGTGACTGTGGGATAGCAGGTATAGTAGGGAGAGATGGTGCCTATAGTAACAGTGGATAATAGTCTCTGGGAAGGGAGTGTGACTGTGGGATAGCAGGTATAGTAGGGAGAGATGGTGCCTATAGTAACAGTGGATAATAGTCTCTGGGAAGGGAGTGTGACTGTGGGATAGCAGGTATAGTAGGGAGAGATGGTGCCTATAGTAACAGTGGATAATAGTCTCTGGGAAGGGAGTGTGACTGTGGGATAGCAGGTATAGTAGGGAGAGATGGTGCCTATAGTAACAGTGGATAATAGTCTCTGGGAAGGGAGTGTGACTGTGGGATAGCAGGTATAGTAAGGAGAGATGGTGCCTATAGTAACAGTGGATAATAGTCTCTGGGAAGGGAGTGTGACTGTGGGATAGCAGGTATAGTAGGGAGAGATGGTGCCTATAGTAACAGTGGGATAATAGTCTCTGGGAAGGGAGTGTGACTGTGGGATAGCAGGTATAGTAGGGAGAGATGGTACCTATAGTAACAGTGGGATAATAGTCTCTGGGAAGGGAGTGTGACTGTGGGATAGCAGGTATAGTAGGGAGAGATGGTGCCTATAGTAACAGTGGATAATAGTCTCTGGGAAGGGAGTGTGACTGTGGGATAGCAGGTATAGTAGGGAGAGATGGTGCCTATAGTAACAGTGGGATAATAGTCTCTGGGAAGGGAGTGTGACTGTGGGATAGCAGGTATAGTAGGGAGAGATGGTGCCTATAGTAACACTGGATAATAGTCTCTGGGAAGGGAGTGTGGCTGTGGGATAACAGGTATAGTAGTGAGAGATGTTGCCTATAGTAACAGTGGATAATAGTCTCTGGGAATGGGCTGTGGGATAGCAGGTATAGTAGGGAGAGATGGTGCCTATAGTAACAGTGGAATAATAGTCTCTGGGAAGGGAGTGTGACTGTGGGATAGCAGGTATAGTAGGGAGAGATGGTGCCTATAGTAACAGTGGATAATAGTCTCTGGGAATGGGCTGTGGGATAGCAGGTATAGTAGGGAGAGATGGTGCCTATAGTAACAGTGGAATAATATTCTATTGACTTTGGGATAGCAGGTATAGTAGGGAGAGATGGTACCTATAGTAACAGTGGGATAATAGTCTCTGGGAAGGGAGTGTGACTGTGGGATAGCAGGTATAGTAGGGAGAGATGGTGCCTATAGTAACAGTGGATAATAGTCTCTGGGAAGGGAGTGTGACTGTGGGATAGCAGGTATAGTAAGGAGAGATGGTGCCTATAGTAACAGTGGATAATAGTCTCTGGGAAGGGAGTGTGACTGTGGGATAGCAGGTATAGTAGGGAGAGATGGTGCCTATAGTAACAGTGGGATAATAGTCTCTGGGAATGGAGTGTGACTGTGGGATAGCAGGTATAGTAGGGAGAGATGGTACCTATAGTAACAGTGGGATAATAGTCTCTGGGAAGGGAGTGTGACTGTGGGATAGCAGGTATAGTAGGGAGAGATGGTGCCTATAGTAACAGTGGATAATAGTCTCTGGGAAGGGAGTGTGACTGTGGGATAGCAGGTATAGTAGGGAGAGATGGTGCCTATAGTAACAGTGGGATAATAGTCTCTGGGAAGGGAGTGTGACTGTGGGATAGCAGGTATAGTAGGGAGAGATGGTGCCTATAGTAACAGTGGATAATAGTCTCTGGGAAGGGAGTGTGGCTGTGGGATAGCAGATATAGTAGGGAGAGATGGTGCCTATAGTAACAGTGGATAATAGTCTCTGGGAAGGGAGTGTGGCTGTGGGATAGCAGATATAGAAGGGAGAGATGGTGCCTATAGTAACAGTGGATAATAGTCATCTGGGAAGGGAGTGTGACTGTGGGATAGCAGGTATAGTAGGGAGAGATGGTGTCTATAGTAACAGTGGATAATAGTCTCTGGGAAGGGAGTGTGACTGTGGGATAGCAGGTATAGTAGGCAGAGATGGTGCCTATAGTAACAGTGGATAATAGTCTCTGGGAAGGGAGTGTGACTTTGGGATAGCAGGTATAGTAGGGAGAGATGGTACCTATAGTAACAGTGGGATAATAGTCTCTGGGAAGGGAGTGTGACTGTGGGATAGCAGGTATAGTAGGGAGAGATGGTGCCTATAGTAACAGTGGATAATAGTCTCTGGGAAGGGAGTGTGACTGTGGGATAGCAGGTATAGTAAGGAGAGATGGTGCCTATAGTAACAGTGGATAATAGTCTCTGGGAAGGGAGTGTGACTGTGGGATAGCAGGTATAGTAGGGAGAGATGGTACCTATAGTAACAGTGGGATAATAGTCTCTGGGAAGGGAGTGTGACTGTGGGATAGCAGGTATAGTAGGGAGAGATGGTGCCTATAGTAACAGTGGATAATAGTCTCTGGGAAGGGAGTGTGACTGTGGGATAGCAGGTATAGTAGGGAGAGATGGTGCCTATAGTAACAGTGGGATAATAGTCTCTGGGAAGGGAGTGTGACTGTGGGATAGCAGGTATAGTAGGGAGAGATGGTGCCTATAGTAACAGTGGATAATAGTCTCTGGGAAGGGAGTGTGGCTGTGGGATAGCAGATATAGTAGGGAGAGATGGTGCCTATAGTAACAGTGGATAATAGTCTCTGGGAAGGGAGTGTGGCTGTGGGATAGCAGATATAGAAGGGAGAGATGGTGCCTATAGTAACAGTGGATAATAGTCATCTGGGAAGGGAGTGTGACTGTGGGATAGCAGGTATAGTAGGGAGAGATGGTGTCTATAGTAACAGTGGATAATAGTCTCTGGGAAGGGAGTGTGACTGTGGGATAGCAGGTATAGTAGGCAGAGATGGTGCCTATAGTAACAGTGGATAATAGTCTCTGGGAAGGGAGTGTGACTTTGGGATAGCAGGTATAGTAGGGAGAGATGGTACCTATAGTAACAGTGGGATAATAGTCTCTGGGAAGGGAGTGTGACTGTGGGATAGCAGGTATAGTAGGGAGAGATGGTGCCTATAGTAACAGTGGATAATAGTCTCTGGGAAGGGAGTGTGACTGTGGGATAGCAGGTATAGTAAGGAGAGATGGTGCCTATAGTAACAGTGGATAATAGTCTCTGGGAAGGGAGTGTGACTGTGGGATAGCAGGTATAGTAGGGAGAGATGGTGCCTATAGTAACAGTGGGATAATAGTCTCTGGGAAGGGAGTGTGACTGTGGGATAGCAGGTATAGTAGGGAGAGATGGTACCTATAGTAACAGTGGGATAATAGTCTCTGGGAAGGGAGTGTGACTGTGGGATAGCAGGTATAGTAGGGAGAGATGGTGCCTATAGTAACAGTGGATAATAGTCTCTGGGAAGGGAGTGTGACTGGGATAGCAGGTATAGTAAGGAGAGATGGTGCCTATAGTAACAGTGGATAATAGTCTCTGGGAAGGGAGTGTGACTGTGGGATAGCAGGTATAGTAGGGAGAGATGGTGCCTATAGTAACAGTGGGATAATAGTCTCTGGGAAGGGAGTGTGACTGTGGGATAGCAGGTATAGTAGGGAGAGATGGTGCCTATAGTAACAGTGGATAATAGTCTCTGGGAAGGGAGTGTGACTGTGGGATAGCAGGTATAGTAGGGAGAGATGGTACCTATAGTAACAGTGGATAATAGTCTCTGGGAAGGGAGTGTGACTGTGGGATAGCAGGTATAGTAGGGAGAGATGGTGCCTATAGTAACAGTGGATAATAGTCTCTGGGAAGGGAGTGTGACTGGGATATCAGGTATAGTAGGGAGAGATGGTGCCTAAAAACAAGTGTTCAAGAAAGTATTGTCATGGCTTAGAATAAGCCTTTTCTGCTTCATATTTTCGTGGTAAGTAAACAAATGGAAACGTTTTTATTTTTTACATTTCCTTTTCAAAGATGTGTAGAATAGAGCATTGCCTCTGTTCACCTTCTTTCATTCATGTAAGCCGGCAGCAAAACTGTATTTGATTTCCAGCAACACGGCTTACCTAATGTAAATATCTAATGTAATGTCACACCAGAAATCTATAGACTCAAAGAGAATGACTTTGGAATTCCTGCAAAATTTTCCCTGTCGGTCTTTCCTCCCGCAGAAGAGTACAAGGCTTCAGAGACTTCCCACATGAGCTGTGTGCTGCAGTCACTGGGTAGAACGCTCGGTTACATTTCAAAGGAGCAGCTGTTGAACCACAAGCTTCCTGCCAAGTTTGTCGCTGGACAGAAGACCAACCTTACTGACAGGCTGCAAAGCTTGCTAAACACTCTGGCTCCCCTCCTGCTTTATAGAGAGAGATCCGTGCAAATCACAGTTTATCATCTGCTGGATAAGTAAGCGCAGACATGTCTCTGTTTGGCACAGCATTCACAAGTACTCTCTCTTACATTGCCTTTAAAGGAGAAGGAAAGGCTAAAATTAGGGATGCATCGAATCCACTATTTTGGATTCGGCTGAACCCCCGAATCCGTCTTGAAAGATTCGGCCGAATACCAAACCGAAACCTAAATTGCATATGCAAATTACGGGTGTGAAGGGGAAAACATTTTTTACTTTTGTGACAAAAAGTTATGTGATTTCCCTCCCCATCCCTAATTTGCATATGCAAATTTGTATTCAGGTCGGCCAGGCAGAAGGATTTGACCGAATTCGAATCCTGCTGAAAAAGGCCGAATCCTGAATTCGGTGCATCTTTAGCTAAAATTAAGTAAGCTTTATCAGAAAGGTCTGTATAAATACACCAGTAAACCTAAAGTAATGCTGCTCTGAGTCCTCTGTCAAAAGAAACACCACATTTATTTAATTCTATTGTGTACTCATGGACTTCTGTATCAAACTTCCTGTTTTCAGCTTAAACCTCCAGGGCTAGGGCTTGAGCATGCTCAGTTTGCTGCTCTCCCTTTTCCCCCCTCCCTCCTCCTCTCCCTGCTGTAATCTGAGCCCAGAGCTATGAGTGAGCATGGAGAGACTCAGGCAGGAAGTGATGTCACACCAAGCTAATATGGCAGCTGCTATCTTAAACAAACAGAGAGCTTTTAGAGCTGTTTACTCAGGTATGGTAAAGCATTCTGCAGAATAAATATAGTGTTATAGGCATAGCTTGCGCTATTGTGGCTAATCTATTGGCAATACACTATCTCTGCAGCTTTCCTTCTCCTTTAAGCCCATGCCCATGTTTTTACCTTCCATGTTTTCAGCCCATCTTAAATACTCCATCACAATCTGCAGTCAGAGTTAAAAGTTGCACTAAAGGCACCCTAAGAAGCAGTCTTGTCCGCAGGCACCATTTTGACATGCTCCACCTATTTATATTAGGGGGCAGATTTATTAAGGGGCGAAATGAAAATTCATATTCGAGTCTCTGATTCAAAGCAATACATGGTTGCTTAGAAATTTGAGCCCCAGCAACCAGATTGTGGAAATTGCAAATTGAAGAGCTGCTGGATAGAAAGCTAAAAAAAAAAAAACACAAATACAATGAAAACCAATTGCAAATTGTCTCAGAATATCACTCTTTTCATCATACTAAAAGTTAATCTAAAGTTGAACAACCCCTTTAATTGCTGCTGTTGTTGTGCGTCTTTCCAGGAAAGGTGTTACCGGATTACATAAATCTGATATACGGGCTCTCCTGACAGGACTAATGCATTGTTGACAGCTATGCCTGCAGTGCCAGCAGCTGGAGTAAAACTGTCAGCAAGGCTGGCGTAAAGATTTCTTGGTGTTCTGAAATTTATAATTATTACTATTATTATTAATAATAATAATCCAATTTCCAGTATGTGCCTTACTGAACCTTGCTAGACTTTAAGCAAGTGTAGGTATTGCATGCGTGTTGCAGTCAAGTGGCAGGTGTCTGTAGCTCAAGCAATGGGCAAACTATAATTCCCAGCATCCTTTGCCAGCCTCCTGCAAAATAGCTATTTTCACACTCATTTTTTTTTTTTGAGTTTTTTTTTCTTATAGAAAAAGAACACAATGAGGCATTTTCCCTCAATGGCCCATTCTAAGCCTATGATTGGTGGACTGATACACTCCTCTACAGAACTCCATCGTCCCAGCAGGGCAGCCTTGGTGCTTCCCCTTATTGCTGTCAAAGCTGCACTGTTATTATAGTTCCCAAATAATGTGATGGGGACAGTGGCCAATCCATAGCCTGACAAACCTCCATGTGAAGGATTGGCAGACAGTGCACAGTTTGGGACTAAAAAAAGTAGTAGAAAGGGGAGTGAGAGGAGAAGAAAGGATGTGCACTTAAAGGAGTGTGGTTCACCTTTATGTTAACTTTTAGGGGGTTATTTACTAAACCCTGAATGCAAAAATTTGTGATTTTTTTTAAATAAAATTGGACTTTTAAAACAAATCGCAAATTTTTCGGAATTTATTAAACCCCGAAGATGGAAAAGTCCGAATCAAAAAAAATCCGGCTTCTCAGACCTGTTGAAGTTGCATATAAGTCAATGGGAAAAGTCCCAATGATTTTTCAGAGTTTTCGGACAAAAAACATAACAAATCTGGAGTGAAAAATCCGGAAAAATCGTGAAAATCTAATTTTGTCCCGCAAAGGCAATTTTCGGGAAAATGTAATAATCAATAAGCGTAAAAGAACCCGAGCGGATTTGATTGGAGTTTGTAGCAGAAAATGTTGAAATAAAATCAGACTTTGATAAATAACCCCCTTAGCATGACTAATTCTAAGTAACTTTTTCAATTGGTCTTCATTTTTCCTTTTTTTTTTATTTATAGTTTTTTAATTATTTGCCTTCTTTTTCTGACTCAAATTTGGTTCACTGACCCCATCTAAAAAAAACAAAAAAAACAAAAGCTTTGTAAACCTACACCTTTAGGGGGGTTTATTTACTTAACTCTGGTCAGGCTTTTTTGGGGCAAAACTCACAAATCCGCCATCTCAGATCTGCCGAGATTGTGTATAAGTCAATGGCAGAGGTCCGTATCCTATTTTGAAGTTTTTGTGACCTGTGCTGGAATGAGCCAGAAAATGCGACCATTTTGGCTTTTCGGGGAAAATCTGAAAAACTCTGACCTTTCCAGAAAAAAACCCAAAAAAACACCGAAAATATTGTACGATTTGGGGTTTCACTCAATGTTATCGAGTTCACTTAAGTTGAGCCTAATAAATAAGGTAAAACCGGGTATAGGAGTTTGGTAGTGTGGAATTTGGATTGTTATTGCTACTTTTTATTACTCATCCTTCAATATGGGCCCTCTCCTATTCACAATCTAGTGTCTTATTCAAACCTGTGTATGGTTGCTAGGGTAATTTGGACCCTAGCAACAAGATTGCTGAAGTTGCAAGCTGGAGATCTGCTGAATTAAAAGCTAAAAAAACAAAACAGCCCCTTTAAGTCATGAAAGATGAGAAGATGCACAGCTGGGATTGAGGGAGGGAGAGAGTTGGTTCCAGTGTGGAATGGTTGGGAAAGGGATGTAGTGCTGGGTGGTGGTGGATGGAAAGAAAGAGCATGCACAGGACTGTTGCTAATGAGATAATCCTTATATTTAGACATGCATTTTTGCCTTTGCTGGTTCAGCCAATGAAATGACATATGAACAGGAATACAGATTACAGGATCACACTGGGTGGTTTATGCCTTTCCAGAAAACAAGTAAACCTTCTTGCTCCTTAATTTTCAGTGTTTTCTCATTATGACACCTGTGTGACGTCATTAAAGGAATTGTTCAGTATAAAAACAAAAACTGTGTAAATAAAGAGGCTGTGCAAAATAAAAAATGTTTCTGATATAGTTAGTTAGGCAAAAATGTAATGTATAAAGGCTGGAGTGACTGGATGTGTAACATAATAGCCAGAACACTACTTCCTGCTTTTCAGCTGTCTTTGTTTCCACTGATTAGTTACCAGGCTGTAACCAATCAGAGACTTGAGGGGGGGGCACATGGGTCATATCTGTTGCTTTTGAATCTGAGCTGAATGCTGAGGATAAATTGCAAACTCACTAAACAGAAATGTACCATGTGGCCCCCCTTCAAGTCACTGACTAACTCAGAGTTAGAGAGCTGAAAAGCAGGAAGTAGTGTTCTGGCTATTATGTTACACATCCAGTCACTCCAGCCTTTATACATTACATTTTTGCCTAACTAACTATATTAGAAACATTTTTTATTTTCTACAGCCTATCTATTTACCCAGTTTTTGTTTTCACACTGAACTGTTCCTTTAACCGTAACTCCAAAGGGGAAGTCATCTCTCGCGCTCTAGTTCTGTGCAAACCATAAGCAGAGTATGGATCTGAGCCTATCGGAGCGACTGCGGGCTTTCCTTCCCATCCTCCCATTGTTTAGATATGCTGTTTAATGCAGACGTGTACATTTTTTCCTAGAATAATGGAAGACTTGCCTGTATTTGATGATGAAGATCTCAAATCTTACGGGGATGAAGATGAAGAGCCTGCTTTGTAAGTACAGGGTTAGGGATAAAGGAATCCGAGCCCATTGGATGAAGGCTGGTGTCACCATCTGGTTGACCGCAAAAATCTTTCACTGTTGATGAACTGCATATCCCTGATAGTCTTTTGACTGTTGATGACAAACTGTTGAGACACTTGTACTAATAAACCACTTTGGGGTATGCAAGTGTCATTTTTCAGGGTTAAGACCCTTAGGGTAGGGACACACTGGGCGATTTGGGGAGATTTAGTCGCCTGGCGACTAATCACCGCGACTTTCCACGACCAATCTTCCCCGAATGCCTCCCCTCACTCTGCGCCTGGATAAAATGAAAAATCGCCTGCGCTAATCACACGCGGCGATTTGTTTTCCGAAGTTTCCTCGTGAGGCAACTTCGGAAAACGAATCGCCGTGTGTGATTAGCGCCGGCGACTTTTCATTTTATCCAGGCGCAGAGTGAGGGGAGGCATTCGGGGAGAAAAGTCGCTGCGATTAGTCGCCAGGCGACTAAATCTCCCCAAATCGCCCAGTGTGTCCCTACCCTTAATACACCTCCCCCTCAGACCTCCGTTGTATCATCAAATCACAATTGATGTCATCGGCCTCTGTTTTAGGTCTTTCCCTCCTGGTCACATGCTGCTTTGGTTCCGATGTATCCATGAGGGATTCCACGGTAGCTGCAGGTATTGGGCAGAGCCAGAGCAGCATGTGACTTTATTATAGAGTACTCATTACTTCATGATAATTAGTTTTAAGTCAATGCGTTTCTCTGATGACTATACTCCTTGTTTATCCATATGTTTTATTTGTAGATCTCCACCTGCTGCACTGATGTCTGTCCTGGCAATCCAAGAAGATTTGGTAGAAAGCATCCTTAAAGTGGTACCAGTAGGCGAGTTTGCTGTTGTTGAGCCATTAAAAGAGGAGTTCTGCTTTGTTCTTGGTTATCTCCTGACCTGGAAGCTAACGCTCACTTTCTTCAAAGCTGCATCATCTCAGGTAAGTGCCGAGGACAAATGATTTCCTGCATTCTGTAGGCTCTCGCCATAAGTGTACGGCTATGGTCCCGTGTAGCTGTTTCTTGGCTTCAATGGCATCCCGGGGGTCCTCCCTGTGGCTCCTTGTGATGCTGCCAAGGGGGTCCGCACCACTAGTGTGGAGAGCGCGATTGAGCTTCCTTCACTAGCAGAGCCGAAATTCCGATTTAAAAATCTGAATTTTATCTCTTAAAGTTATCAGGAGTGCCTTTTTGCTACCTGAGGCAAGCTTCTCAACTGTCTGAGACGAGCTTCTCAACTGTCTGAGACGAGCTTCTCAGCTGTCTGAGGCGAGCTTCTCAACCCTGCTGAGGCGAGCTTCTCAGCCCTGCTGAGGCGAGCTTCTCAGCCCTGCTGAGGCGAGCTTCTCAACCCCTGCTTGGCTTGCATATAAAAGCAGGCCAAGAAACAACCAAACCATTCATCTCCGCCTTCTCTGGGGTGTGCTGTTAGCCAATGTGCAGACACATAGAGTGGATTTTGGTGAGAAAATGTAAACTTGCTCATTTCCCTTCTAAAATACATTCATTTGTCTGCACGCAGGCCAGCTAAGTGCTTGTTAGTGCAGACCCTGAAGCAGGCTTTCTCTATAGGCTGAGAAACGGCTACATGTGACTGATCCGTTCTGATCTGAATAAGCTAAATTGATAGGGAGAGGAGAGCTTTTAGGTCACATGCACAGACCGGGTGGCTGGAAAGTTGGTTAGAAATGTAAGAATCATTAGGCTCTATTGGCAGCCAGTAGCTCCTATCTTACAGATTAGAAGTACCCACACTCATTTACACTTTTGTTATTGTGAAGACAGTAGCAAAAGTTATAACCCCAGTGACCATGGCTTCTCAAATGTCATTTTCTTCTGCTGACTTGGAGAATGAAATGTTAAAGGAATCATCAGAGTTATAAATAAGTAAAAAGTCATAATACCAATGCCTTGCTTTCTCACTCAGCTGCGGGCGCTGTACTCTCAGTATCTGCGGAAAACCAAGAGTCTGAACAAGCTGCTGCATAACCTGTTTAAGTTAATGCCCCATAACCCAGTCCTGCCAGGGCAAGCCAGCGATGTACCCAGCAAGGACCCAAAGACTTTCTTTAGTGAAGAGCTTCAGCTGACAGTAAAGGGTAAGTGACATGTTCACATGCTGAGTCCATTATTTTTTCCTTACCTGGAGGCACTTCCTGTCTTCCTGCTCAGGAAATGAGGTGTGCAGTAATAAACTGTTTCCCCTTTTGCACTGTAGAAATATACATTAGTCTGTAGAGTCGTCCGAGGCCTTCTTGCACACACTCACTCACCTGTCTGTGACCACAAAAACCATTTACACGCACTTAACATTTACTTTCAGACATAATCACCACTAAAATTTCCAACATGAAGTATTATGTCCTTAAAAACTCTTGTTACTTGCATAAAAGAGAAAACCCTAAATCACATGCTTTTTTTTTTCTCTCCCCTGTGTCATCTTTGAAATATTATAGTATTAAAAAAAAAAAAAAAAGTAAATCTCATACTAGTGTAGAATCCTCCTGAGAGGCAGACTTGAGATCACTTTCACGTATCCCACAGATTGTTTTCAAAAAGACAATAAATCACATTAAATATGATTCATTCGGAAAACAATAGGCAGCACATCCGTGCCCTGTTACCCTGACTGCGGTGAGTATTTTCTTAGCTGACACAATACGGGCCAGAGTGAATAAACTTCTCTTGGCTCTGCTTCCAAGAGTCCAACTGGAAAACTATCTTCCATTTAATTTTGGGAGAAAAGCTCCGTTGCTATTCAATGCTACATTTGTTCATGTCTTTGGGTTAAGGGATCATTATAAATTGCCCCTTAAAATTACATTTCATTTTGTCGTAGGCTGTAGTAATCCAAATCATTTGTCAGTTGGACTTTATGAGGCTTGTGTTACACGTGGAGGACTAGCGCTGACGACAACCCTGAACTTTGTGCCCAGCAAAACTAATGGAAAAGCCAGCTTTAGGTGTTAGAAACACACAAACTCAAAGTGATACATACACACTGACACAGTGGCAGATGCAGTGACACAGTAAGGGTAAGGCCAGACGAGGAGATTCGGGGAGATTTTGTCGCCTGGTGACTTATCACCACGTCTTTTGCGCGACTATCTCCCCGAACTGCCTCATCGGTTTTCGCCATAGGCTACAGCGCAAAATCGCCTGCGCTAATGCACACGCGGCGATGCGTTTTCAATAGTCGCCCAAAGTTGCCTTCGGGCGACTATTGAAAACGCATCGTCGCGTGTGCATTATCGCACGCGATTTTGCGCTGTAGCCTATGGCGAAAAAACGCTGAGGCAGTTCGGGGAGATAGTCGCGCAAAAGACGTGGCGATAATTCGCCAGGCAACAAAATCTCCCCGAATCTCCTCATCTGGCCTTACCCTAAAAGACCCACAAAGCTACAGATAAAGGTAAACACAATGATACAGTTGCCATTAAATGGATTGTAACAGACACACACAAGGTTGTAAATGCTGTAGAACAGGGGTCCTCAACCTTTTTTTTTTTTTACCTGTGAGCCACATTCAAATGTAAAAAGGATTGGGGAGCAACATAAGCATGACAAAATAGTCAAATAGCGGCTGTGATTGGTTATTTGGTAGCCTCTATGTGGCCTGGCAGCCTTCAGGAGGCTCTGTTTGGCAGTACACCTGGTTTTTATACAACCAAAACTTGCCTCCAAGCCTGGAATTCAAAAATAAGCACCTGCTTTGAGGCCACTGGGAGCAACATCCAAGCAGTTGGTGAGAAACATGTTGCTCTTCTTTAACAAGCACATGGCCCAGGGCAGTTCTCTGCAGAATGGGCTGCCACGATTCTCCTCCAGTTTCCCAAGGTTCTCCTATGCCTCTTTAAATGTGGCGCATGCGATGAAGTCTGTACTGTGCATGCACCAAGTCTATAGGGGCACAGGAAGCCTGGAAGCTGGTGCTCGCCCTGCATATAACGACCTGGGGCTGGAATGATTTGTGAAAAAAAGGAGTGCCAGCTCTAGAGATGAAGAAGCAATTGTAGTCAGTGGTGGGTGCCAGATTGGTATCACCAGTGACTGAGGCTTTGCTTGTTATTTAAAGGCACTAACACCAATGTACCAATGTACTATTGAGCTGCTCTGGTACAACTAGTGTGTTTGCTTCAGAAACTCTACTAGAGTTTGTATAAACAAGCTGCTGGGTAGCCACGGGGCAGCCATTCAAGCACAGGATACACAGTAGATAACAGATAAGTACTACTATAGTTTATATAAACAAGCTGCTGTGTAGCCATGGGGGCAGCCATTCAAGCACAGGATTCACAGTAGATAACAGACAAGTACTACTATAGTTTATATAAACAAGCTGCTGTGTAGCCATGGGGGCAGCCATTCAAGCACAGGATTCACAGTAGATAACAGATAAGTACTACTATAGTTTATATAAACAAACTGCTGTGTAGCCATGGGGCAGCCATTCAAGCACAGGATTCACAGTAGATAACAGATAAGTACTACTCTCGTTTATATAAACAAGCTGCTGTGTAGCCATGGGGGCAGCCATTCAAGCACAGGATACACAGTAGATAACAGATAAGTACTACTATAGTTTATATAAACAAGCTGCTGTGTAGCCATGGGGGCAGCCATTCAAGCACAGGATACACAGTAGATAACAGGCAAGTACTATTATAGTTTATATAAACAAGCTGCTGTGTAGCCATGGGGATTGGTCTAGCATTGGTGCTCTCCCAATGGGCTCTTACTTTTAGCTTTTAGTCTACCCCTAATATTGCAGATTGTTTTTGACCCATTTGTAATATTTTTGTTCTATTTAATGACCTCAGGGACTGCCACGGTGCAGCAGGAGGTCCCGCACTTGGCTTGCTGTGTTTATCACATGACATTAAAGGATCTGCCAGCCATGGTCAGGCTTTGGTGGAACGGCTGTGAGAAGAGGATTTTCAACGTGGTGGACAAATTCACCACCAAGTATGTTAGCGGCGTGCTGTCCTCCCAGGAAATCTGCTCCGTTCAGTCAAGCACACAAGTCTTTGATGGCATGACCGTAAGTTCATTCTTACAGTTCCTTCATTGAAAACATTCACACGTGCATGGCAGCTACATGGATATAGTACATAAAAACATCTGTGTGTAGAAGCTGTGTGCATGGGAGGCATGGAAGTTTTTTTATTTTGCAGCATTTCCATGAGAAAAGATGGAGTTGCCCGTGAAACTTTGTGTCTTGCCTTAGTTAAGTTGGGTTGAAAGGCTATCAAGTTTAAAACCCCTCCAAATGAATTCAAGTGCACGTACCTACACACACCCACTGATACTAAATATGCCAATATCTATATTAATTGTAGATTTTAGTATCACCATAGCCTTGGATATTATACTTGTCCAAGAAATCATCCAAGCCCCTCTTAAAGGAATTGTTCAAGGGGAACTCCAGATTCAAAACCAAAATTTGATAAAAAGCCCCACATAACACAGAAACCCCTAATATACCCATGACCATTATTGGTTTCTTCAAAAAGTATGAATAAATGTCATTTTCTATGCTGAAATCCAGCTGTTTAACAGTTCTTCTCTTTCTGCATCATTTGAAATCCTGGCAGGGAAGGAAGAAGGGACTAAACACTGATATTACAAATTGTAACAACTTCTCCACAGCTTACAGACAGCATGCAGGAACTACATAACCCACAATGCATTGCACTGTGACGTTCCATTCCTTATTGAAAACACGTGTGCAGGGAATTGTGGGGTTTGGAGGATGCAGGCTGAGGACAGATGGCTGTTGATACAAAGTAACAGTAGTCAGCCAGCTCAGCAAAGTAGTCAGACAGATCAGCAGGAGAGCAGGGGGCTAGGCTTCTGACAGGGAACTGTCAGAAACCATTACAAATCATGAAAAGTACACATATTTTTTAATTGATGTCTATTGCAAAGTTGCTTGAAATTGTTTTTACTTTTCAAAAAGCTTCAGTTATGTTTTTGTGGAGTTCCCCTTTCAGCATTGAAATAAAAGGGTAAATAAATAGTCTATGCAAAATAAAAAAAAAATGTTTCTAATATAGTTAGTTAGCTAAAAATGTAATGTATAAAGGCTGGAGTGACTGAATGTGTAACATAATAGCCAGAACACTACTTCCTGCTTTGCAGCTGTCTTGGTTCTCTCTCTCCAGACAGTAACCAATCAGTGACTTGAGGGGGACTCAAGGGGCATAATTGTTGTTTTTGAATCTGAGCTGAATGCTGAGGATCAATTGCAAACTCACTGAACAGTTATGTCCCATGTGGCCCCCCTTATAGCCACTGACTAACTCAGAGTTAGAGAGCTGAAAAGCAGGAAGTAGTGTTCTGGCTATTATGTTACACATCCAGTCACTCCAGCCTTCATACATTACATTTTTGGCTAACTATATTAGAATTTTTTTTATTTTGCACAGTTTCCATTTTTACACTGAACTGTTCCTTTAATGGCATTCACAGAATCAGCCATCATCCAGAAGTGCATTCCACAACCTCACTGTCCTCACTGTGTAAAACCCTCCTACTCTGCTTCACATGAAGCTACAAATAGGATCCATCAGATACCCGTATGCCAGTCTTCTTGCGGATTGATATTGTAGGCAGGCGACGGGTCTTACTTTGAATTCAATAAACAAAGGCAACCGATTTTATGTTGTAGGTTAAGGCCCGCTCAACTACCCGGGAAGTGATCGCCACCTACTCTATTGATGACATCTGCATGGAGCTGATCATTCAGCTGCCACAGAATTACCCTCTGGGTTCAATCACGGTAGAAAGTGGCCGGCGGGTCGGGGTGGCTGTGCAGCAGTGGAGGAATTGGATGCTTCAATTGAACACTTACCTCACCCACCAGGTAGGTCTGAAAGCGATGCAGATGACTTTATATCTGGAAATGGTTTCTTGGTTGACATGGTAAATACACTGTTCTTTATGGCATGTTGTGTGTCTTCTATGTAGAATGGAAGCATCATGGAAGGCTTGGCCCTGTGGAAGAACAACGTGGATAAGCGCTTCGAGGGAGTTGAAGACTGCATGATTTGCTTCTCTGTTATACACGGCTCAAACTACTCCTTACCAAAGAAAGCCTGCCGGACCTGCAAGAAGAAATTCCACTCCGAATGCTTGGTAAGATTCAATGTTGCGTGCCAAAATGGCAAATATTTCACATGTAAGATAATCCACATGAAATGCCTGGAGCAGGTAAAGTTACTAGCACTTAGTGAGAGAGAAAGTTCAACTCTGATGAGCTCAAGATCCACTCTCCAGGCTTTTTAGGGTTATAAGTCCCTCTTAGAGCATTAATTACACTGGGAACCCCATTTATCAAAAGTTGAATTTCCAATTCGTGTTTTTTTAAAAACTCCCCTAAACTCAAAATGTATTTAAAAAAAAATTTGAATTTTTAAAACTCTGATGAATTAAATTGACACGAAAACTCGAATCGAATTCAATTAGAATTTAATAAAACTCGACTGGAGAAAAAAAAACTGCAAATGTCAGGAAGGCTGCAAACAACTGCAGATTGATCCCTAAACCGCTCCCATAGGATCAAACAGCAATTCGGCAGGTTTAGGCGGCGTATAGTCGAATTCGAAATCTTAAAGGGCCAGAGTATGATAAATCTTGGAAATCGAATTTGAATTTTTTAATTTGAGGCCGTTGAAGAATGCATTATCTGCTTCTCTGTTATACACGGCTCAAACTACTCCTTACCAAAAAAAGCCTGCTGGACCTGCAAGAAGAAATCCCACTCCGAATGCTTGGTTAGATTCAATGTTTCACATGTAAGATAATCCACATGAAATGCCTGAAGCAGGTAAGGTTACTAGCACTTAGTGAGAGAGAAAGTTCAACTCTGAAGAGTCAAAGCTAGCTGCACTGTAAGGATTGTATGTGATTGAATGAGCCCTAGCTGGTCCGGAACCAAGTAATTATATTATTATCATGCAAAAGTCATCGTCTCCGTTCTGGATGATAGTAACAACCCTGTCACTACTCCAGTGTTATGGAGTTTTCCAGGCAACACACGGGGAACCAGGCCAGGATTTTTTTCCCTTTCACTCAAATCGTCCTATTTTCCTTTTGGAAGTGACTTGTAGGTCAAGCCCCATATTAAACTGGTTTTATTTGCTTGCTTCCAGTCATAAACAGCTGTGTTGAGGTCCATGCAGTTCAGCGTTTGGATCAGACTTTTGTGCTTTCCCGTTGTGCAATTGCAAATGCTTTAAACTGAGAAGTGATAGGCTTTTTGGCAGAACATTTTGGATCTTGAGGTGTCCAAATGGACGGTAACCTAGGAAGGTGCTTAATGAAGGACAAAGGCTGGTTACTTGGGATGGTGCACAACAATGCACATCAATCATGACATGAAGGGACTGGCCTTTATTAATTTTTAGTGGGCAATTTTTAGTAGACAGGCATAATTTGTTGTCTGTTCTCTCTGCTGTTTCTGGGCATGCTCCTAGTGATGACAAACCACACGCCCACCTTAATAGCATTTTTTGGGGGTGCTTGGCAAACAAGTAAATAGTTTCGGCCCCTGTATAAATGATCAGGTCACATGGGGGCACGTTCAGTCCCACCATCCTTGACCTGCTCATTCTCATTGGGATTTTCCAGCCTGTCCATGGGACAGGGAGGCCATGGTTTCAGTTCCTGCTTAGTCCATTAGTTGCACCGGGATCAACACCAATTCTGAGATTTTGATCAGTCACAAAGGGAATAAAACGCTTCAAATGAATATTGAAATGGATTATACAAAATACAGGTATGGGACCTGTTATCCAGAATGCTCGGGACCCATGGTTTTCTGGATAAAGGATCTTTCCGTAATTTGGATTATTTGGATAAAATGAGATACAAGCTTTCCTTATTCCTATTCTCTGGATAACGGGTTTCAGGATAAAGTATCCCAGACCTGTACTTCCATGTCCGAGCCAAATGTACTTTTATGTTCTGAAATACCTTTTATGAGTTATTATTTATCATCTGCAAAACCTTCCGACTCTCCTCCACATGCACCTTCAGTCTTTGGCTCTCAGTGGGTGCTGGGAGTTTTATTTCGGCATATGACATTCCTGCCCTTATTAGTACTGAAGAAATATTTTATCCATTTCCCAATTTACAGCCTCTCCGTGACTTGTACATCAGGTTGCTGTTTTGTTCTTTCCCTGTTCTTTTTACTGGGCAAAACTGGGCACAATTCCATGACACAATGAGATTCCAGTTGTGCCGCGGGGCACCTGCTTTGCCTTACAGGAAAGGGCCAGATGCACGTTAAAAGCCAGGCCAAGGCTCTCTAACAAGTGTTTGGCCCCCAGGCTTTCGTTTCTTTTCTGATGTCTGAACTCTAAAGTATCTACAGGATTTCTTATTGCTTATGTAGCAAATACAGTAGAACCCCCATTTTATGTTTTTCAGGGGACCAGAAAAAACTGGTGTAAAATCAGGGAAATGTATTATGCATAATATATAGGTGGGACGTAAAACAGCAGTGTAAAATGAGGGAAAACTTAAAGTGATACGGTCGTGAAAAAAAAAATATTTTTTTCAAAGCGCATCAGTTAATAGCGCAGCTCCAGCAGAATTCTGCACTGAAATCCGATTCTCAAAAGAGCAAACAGATTATTTCATATTTAATTTTTAAATCTGACATGGGGCTAGACGTATTGTCAGTTTCTCAGATGCCCCCAGTCGTGTGACTTGTGCTCTGATAAACTTCAGCCACTCTTTACTGCTGTACTGCAAGTTGGAGTGATTTCACACCCTCCCTTTCCCCCCCCCAGCAGCCTAACAACAGAACAATGTGAAGGTAACCAGATAGCAGCTCCCTAACACAAGATAACAGCTGCCTGGTAGATCAAAGAACAGCACACAATAGTAAAATCCAGGTCCCACTGAGACACATACAGTTACATTGAGTAGGAGAAACAACAGCCTGCCAGAAAGCAGTTCCATCCTAAAGTGCTGGCTCTTTCTGAAAGCACATGACCTGAGATGCACTTACACAACAATATTACAACTAAATAATATGCACTTGCTGGTTCAGGAATGACATTTTATATTGTAGAGTGAATTATTTGCAGTGTAAACAGTGTCATTTAGTAATAAAAACTACATCAAAAAAATTATGACAATCCCTGTGGGGAATTAAAATTGAGGTTTCACTGTAGCTCAAGCCAGATGTCCCTTCAACAGGTCCCATAGTAGTTATCATTGTGCATCATTCCTAATGCTTAATACAGAATTACACAGACATGACTGCAGGAATAAAAACAAGACCCATAACCTATACAGAGGAATCCTCGAAATGTCTGACTAACCTAAGCACGAAGCAGCCGGGAATCTAAATGTATAATAGCAAAAACATGCATGCATTCTGCCTGACACTCATGTTCAGTCTTTTCTTCATCTCAAAATATTGACAAACAGCTGTTGTGCTTTTATTGAAAGAATTCATATCTCCCAACTATACTTGCAGAGGAAAACACCCCAAAAAGCAGTTGCTGGGTAACTTAGTCATAAACACACACACGGGTTGGACACCGTACAGTTTTCTATTCCTTTACCAGAAGGGTATGGGATCTATTATCCAAAAGCTGGTTATCCAGAAAGCTCTGAATTATGGAAAGGCTATCTCCCATAGAATCCATTTTATCCATTTTAAAAAATGATTTCCCTTTTCTCTGTAATAATAAAACAGTAGCTTGTACTTGATCCCAACTAAGATATAATTAATCCTTATTGGAAGCAAAACCAGCTTATTGGGTTTATTTAATGTTTACGTGATTTTCTAGTAGACTTAAGGTATGAAGATCCAAATCCCAGTTTATCCATAAAACTACAGATTCTCCAGAATTCTGGATTACAGGTCCCATACCTGTACTTGGTTTTGCCATAATAGGGATTTTTTTCCTTTTTATTACGCAGCCAGTTATGGTGGTCCTGGTCAAAATTTTCTTAAAGGAGAAGGTACTCCTATTCACTCAATTTATTAGGTGCTAAAGTCACTTAATTTTTACCCCAGGCCAATGTGCCTCTTCTCTACTTTACGTGCCTCCATACTGCACCAACCTAGGCAAGCGCATGCGTAATAATTGTTACAGCTTTAATATACTGCGCATGTATCCCACAAAGTGCCCCTGGAAAATAAAAGAAGATGGCGGCATGGCGCTCTGATGGGAAGGGCCCTGGGTCAGTGTGATTTGTAGAGAAGAGGATATCTGGGTAGAAGTTAGTGGAAGTTAAACTTGGCACCCCTAGTGGTTTTGAATTTCCTTCTCCTTTAAACTGTCATTTTGACTTTAATTTATGAATAGATGGCTAGGGTGGGGTATTTACAGTTTTTGGTCAGTGCCTTTGTCGAATTGTAATGTGATAGCAATTGCAAAGTTTATCCTAATTCTTGTATCCCTTAGCATCCGGTCAACTGTAGGAAGTATCTCGTTGCTCTGGGTTACTAGACCTGTTTATATGTTGCCCCTTAACGTCTCTTGTGAGATGTTCTGCACGGATTGTATGAAGTCCTGCCCCAGCCAGAGACATAATCTGAGCCCAGTGTACTATGTACTGTGCATATTTATGTCTTTCTCTAAAGAGCAAAAGATAAATGTGTAAGTGGAAAGAAAACATCTTGAGCATGCAGCCACTCCAAATGATCTCATATCACAGTTATTCCGCAAGGAGGACCAGAATTCCCTGCTGCATCCCTATCCTCCCTCTCTAGCAGCTTTCTTTTGCTCTTTAATTGTCTCAGGCCGATGAGGAAACCTTCAACTATAGACAAATTCTATCGCTCCGACGCTCTCATTTACCCCTTCCGCCCGAGTGTAGAGATGTCAGGGTAGTGTAGGGAATATTTTGCGTAGATTTCATGGTTCTTTTATGACTGGTTTGGCATGAATTTGCCTTTTAAAGGCAGTGTTTACTATTATTTAATGTTACTGCATTCAGCACTTTGGGTGATATATTCACAGTGTGTCTTACTGAAATATAGATTGTAGGCTTCACAGTATGACTGTCCCTTCAGCTTCAACACTAATATGATGTCTTATTGTTTCCAGCTTGTCCAACTCTACCTACAATTTCGTACTGTTTATTGCAGTTCTAAAGGGACCAGTTAACCACAGGTCTAGGACACAACTGATATTATGGCATACCGTTTCCAATAGTGAACACACACCTGTTCTTAGAGTATAGGGAAGTGGTCCTGACTTTTTTTTTTTTTTTTTTACCTCTGAGCTACTTTAAAATGTAAAAAGAGTTGGGGAGCAACACAAGAATAAAAAGCTTGTAATGAGCTATTTGGTGAATTGTCAGCCTACAGGAGGCTCTATTTGGCAGTGCACCTGGTTTTTATTCAACCAAAACTTGCCTCCAAACCAGGAATTCAAAAATAAGCTCCTGCTTTGTGACCACTGGGAGTAACATCCAATGAGTTGGTGAGAAACATGTTGCTCTCGAGCCACTGGTTGGGGATCACTGTTGTAGGGCATACATGAAAGGACACATAATGGGTTGGGTTGCTCAACATGGTTTTTAAAAAAAGCAAAAGGACCAGGTGCACTACCCTGGCCCCCCCTGCCTTTAGCTAGTGGTGTGAATCAAGCTGCATGGTGAAAGGGAAACACTAATTGAAATGCCAGACCAGGCTGGTAGACTTATAATAATTTATGGTGCTGGGGTTGGGCAAGGTGAGTCCTCGGGCCTTCATGAAGGCTCACCACATCAGTTGATTGCACCACCAAGTGTAAATCTTTCAGATAGTGTACCATTGGGCATAGGTACATCAGTACGAGTTTTTCAGCAATTGTTTTCTTAAAAATGGCCCCTGCTGCTCCCTGTCAGGCACCTATGATTGCACTATCCCATATGCCTAAATGCCACCATCATATGGGGATGTGGTCTCTTTTGTCACCTGCCTACAGCATGTAGCATAGACATGGACAGCACCACCATTATAACAGCCTGGGGAGCTGCTTTGGGTTCAGTCAACGGTGAATCAACTGTGTAGTCAAGTAGACTGGTGGCTTTTGGTAGCACCGGTTTGTGTGCCAGTATGTGTAGCGATGTTCATCTAGTCCGGCACCGTTTTTTCATTTGTGCCTCTTACCCCTGGCACAGCCAGTTCTCTACAGGGCAGGTACCATGCCAGAGAAACTACTGTATATACAACTCCATAAACTGCTGGAACACAAATATTTTTGACAAAATTGAATCCGGTCCAAAGAATTTTAATGAAAGGGAATAAAACGTTCGTGCCAGTCTTGTCTTTGATATATAAACCAAAACATTTGCTTTGTTATCGAGAAGTAATGAGAACTTTTTGATGGTTTTTTCGTACACTGTGTTGTTATACTCCTGCCTTCATATGTTGAAATGTGTCTGTCTTATTTTGAGCCATGTGTTTTAGAGGGAGAAGATGCAAGGGCAGTTAAAGTGGAACCAAAGTTCAACAAAGAATTAGTCTAAACTTGTTATACCTTATGTTTTGTGCTTCTGTACCAGCCCAAGGCAACCACAGCCCTTTAACAGTAAAGATCTGTGTCTCCAAAGATGCCCCAGTAGCTCCCCATCTTCTTTTCTGCTGATTCACTGCACATGCTCTATGGTGCTGTCACTTACTGAGCTTAGGGACAATATACAGTGTATGTACAATGTAAAACTCACAATATAAGGCATTCAGAATTGATTATCACATAGCCCTGCAACATCAACTTCTAGAGCAGGTATAATCTCACTCTCTGTAGCCCTGAGCACACTGGCACACAAAAGACAGTTTAATGAGATCAAAGATGGAGCCCTGCTGTAGACAAGTTTAAAGACCATAAATTAATGCTTTTCCTCAGACTACTGATCCTCAGGACTGGTAAAAAAAACAAAACAAAAAAAAAAACCCTTATATAAAATACAGCATTTCTAGCCATACTCTGATTCCATGGTCTGTTTTCCTTCTGTAAAAACATAATAATGAGAAGGAGGTTCCTTGCTATGGACTTCTCCAACGATGGAAATAATACTTTACAGAAATCTGGGTCCATAATAGACCACCGGCTGACAGACAGATGTAGGTTGTACTGCATTGTGTTTGAGAAACGAAGGCGCCAGCAACAACATCCTGGTGGAGAAAAGAGATATATATATGTATTTATTAATTTTTTTCTTAAAAATACATAGTTTATTTAGAAAACGTTTAAAACAGGCCAACGTTTCGGTCTCCTTCATTATAATGACCCTTGATAATATGGTTTCGGTCTTGATAATGGTCTTAGAAGGAGACCGAAACATTGGCCTGTTTTAAACGTACTTTTTGGTTTTAATTTTTTTAATTCTCTTTAGTGAGGGGGGGGGTCAATACAATGACTGACTGAACGTTTTCTGGGATATTGACCAAATTGTGTGTCCAGCATTGGGCATTTTTGCCAGTACTAATTTGTATTTCTTGTAATATATAAATGGTTTATCTTGCTTTTCTTACAGTACAAGTGGTTTACGTCAAGCAACAAGTCAACGTGCCCCCTCTGCAGAGAGACCTTTTTCTGAGACGTTCTGTGGAAATGTATGAGAAGCAGACCCCCCCCCCCCCCCCGTGGATTTGCTTTTGAGACCCACATGCTGCCATGTCGATGAGCCCCTACGGACTCCTTTCCTGTCAATCTCCCGTTTTCTTTCTATTGGATTCTCGGAGAACCCAGTCACTCTCGCCAAATGGGTAGGTTGCCATTAACGTCCTGTTGGATATGGCCATGTGCAATAGCCTTAGACTAAGCCACTCCTGCCTTCTGCAAGTGAAGCCAGCTGGAAAAACCTTTCTTTTAAACATTGTTGGACAAAGAACATTGGGCAGGTGGTAGAGCAGTTTTGCTATAGGTCCCCTAAGGCCAGGAGTACTCGTGTCGTGCCCTTCAGCTACAGTCGGTGATCCACGTGCAGAGCTACGGGACAGTTAGTGTGGCTGCAGACAAATGGCTACTAAATTTATCCATGCCCGTCATTGCTAACTGCTTTCATAGCTCATCTGGCCTCAGCCTAAGGCTAGTTCCCTTGAGACTAGCCACATCCTTCATCTCCAGCCGCTCTTTGACATAGGAGAGGTGTTTTCAGTTGTACCTTTCCATTGCTACATCCAGATTCACTTCATCTGCAGCAAGCCAGCTAAGAGAGAGAGTGATAAAAATGAGTAATAAAAGAATGTATCGTGTTAATCCAACAGTCATGAAATGAATCTGTAATATATTTTTTTATTCTTCGTTTTACCTAAGGAGTTTGCTTCTTTCCCACCCACGCCATGTTTGTTTGAGCCTATCCAGAAATTCCAGAATTAAAGTGATCAGTATTTAATGAAAGGAAACGCTCAATTCTTGTGTTTTGTACACAACTCGACATAATGGTGAGGCATTCTGCATTCTGCCACTAGGTGGCGCATTCAGTTGAACCATAGAACCTCTACATTACAGACCTTGGAATATGACATTGCTGCAAAAACTCCGAATTACATTGAAAGCCGCTTTGTAAGCATTCTTCTCATTACATTGTAGATAAACTGCAAAATCTTTAACTTATGTCTTCGATAAACTTCTTTAGGTCAGAATTTAAGGACTAGAGATGCCGACACCGGCATCTCCCCTGCCAAAATTTTGATTCAAATAGTTGTATTCAAGAATACATGTACATTTTTCATTATCTTCTTTTAATCGTAAAATTACATATAAAAGGATGATCATTTTTTATTGATCATTTAGATGATAACACCTGTTCCATATGAACTGTAGCTTTCAGATAAGAGGACTCACTTACCAACATATGTGCTAAATTGCCGTTGTGTAGTAAGTGCAGTCAGGGCCAAATAGGGTCGACGGGACACCAGGGAAAAACTCGGTGGGCACTGTCAGCCCAGACCCGCGGGTGCCCCTTGGGGGGTATGGGACCCGATGGGCCGTTCATCCATCAGTCCAAACCTAATTACAGTTGCCTATAGCCACCAATCAGCAATTCATTTTAAGTTTCAGTTTTACTGGAAGCTAGAATATGAAAGCAGAAATCTGATTGGTTGCCATCTGCCACTGCACTGGCAGTTTAGCTTCAACCTTTGTAAATCAGCCATAAGATCTGCTATCACTGTGGTGTGAATGGTCTCTTAAAATGATAGAATCTTGTTTTATAGCATGACAGCCTTCTGTCCATAAACATACAGTTATGGGATCCTTTATCTAGAAAGCTCTGAATTACAGAAAATCCATCTCCCATACACTCCATTTTATCCAAATAATTTAAATTGTTTAAATGATTTCCTTTTTCTCTGTAATAATAAAACCGGAGCTTGTACTGGATCCAAACTAAGATATAATTAATCCTTATTGGAAGTAAAACCAGCCTAGTGGGTTTATTTAATGTTTATATGATTTTCTAGTAGACTTAAATGGGAAGTAAAGTCTAAAATAGAATAAGGCTAGAAATGCTGTATTTTGTATACTAAACATAAACATGAACTTACTGCACCACAAGCCTAATCAAACAAATGATTTATGCTTTCAAATTTGGCCACAGGGGGTCACCATCTTGTAACTTTGTTATACATCTTTGCAAGACCAAGACTGTGCACATGCTCAGTGTGGTCTGGGCTGCTTAGGGATCGTCATAAATGATCAAAACAGCACAAGTCAAATAATATCTGCCAGATGCCGATACAACAAGACTGATTAATAATCAGAATATACAGACTGCACTGGGTCCTGTGTTGTCATGTAATCTAATGTGGATTTTATAGTTTTTGTATTGTTTAATACAAACTTTCTCCAACTCTGCAGAACCAGTGGCTGCAGCAAAATAATCCTCCAAATAGAATCCCAGTTTATCTGTTTGAATCTGACTCCATGATCCCTGCAGCTGGAGTTGGAAACAGTAAAGGCAAAAATAAAATCCAATACAAATCTCTACACAGTCGCGACTGCTCTACAGGGAAACAAACAAAGCTGCTTGAGTTCTGCATGGCTGGGAAGTAAGGCGGGGAATTTGAATGCATACAGTCAGGTTTTTTTATAAAAACGGTACACGTTTTTTAATTAAAGTATATTGGAGATAGGTTTCTTTTTCATTAAAGAAAGTAAAAATGGGATTTTGTTTTATTGCCTTTACATGACCTTTAAGGTATGAAGATTCAAACTATGTAAAGATCTGTTTTTCGGAGAACACCAGGTCCCAAGCATTCTGGATAATGTCCCATCCCTGTAACAATAAAATATGTATTTGTGCTGGGTCGATGCCTTGGAATTATGGATTTTGTTCAGGTCATTTAATAGGTTTGAAAACGTCCTACACGGGCTGACCTGGTGCATCAGAGAAAAGCCCCACTGTACCGTTGCACAAGTCCATATCTCGCTTGGTTTTACAGAAAAAATGTGCAATGATGTATTAAATTAAACTGTGCACATGGGACAAGCGGGTGAGATTACAAACACCTGCTCAAATCATTGCTCCTTGCTCCCTCCCCGCTCACTTTATGGCTCTGGCCCAGATGCAAGAATGTAGCAGCAGGAGTGCTCAGATCTCCAGTCAACTTATTATGCACCTTGTTAAAGTGATACAGACACGTTCCTATTCATGGATTCATGTCGGGATCAGGGTTTATTTACAGAGCTTGCTGCACAGGCCCATTACGGAATACAACCCCCCCCCCCACGCACACACCCAAAAAAAATTGGGAAATAAATACAAATATTTCCCCACACCAAACATTTTAGCTTTGAATTGAGACTTTGTGTTTCTTTTACAAAACTCCCCATTGATACTGTTTGACACTAAGGGGCAGATTTAGTCAAGGGTGAAGTGGAAAACGATGGAGACAATTCACTAGCGTTAACGCCTGCAGGGACTTTGCCGATTTACTGACTGGCGCAGTCACCAATTCGCTAGTGAAAGAGACACTATCGGTCATTCGCACTCTATCGACAGGCGTCAATTCGCTCTGACAAATGGAAGTTACACAGTAAATTCACGAAAATGCGGATTTTGCTGAACGTTACCTCTTTCGCCAGACTTGCCTTCGCCAGCTCAAACCAGACCAAGTGCACTGAAGTGCATAGGACTTCCTCAATCTTCTGTTACTTACATCATATTTTTTAGTCGAAAAAGTCCAAAAAACGCTGGCGTCTTTTGGTTTTTTCAGAGTGATCGCCTGCAAAAGTCCTTAAAAATGTTTTTGGGTAACTGGTTCCCCCCTACATTTTCTAACATATGGAACATTAACTATAAACTGGGCTCATGTGTAGGACAATATAACAACTCTATTGTCTTTATTAAGGTTCCCTGGACTTGATTAATGTAATGTATTTGCTGCAACATATACGTCCATTCAACTTTAAATTTCCAGCCGTATGCAAATTGACCTGAGCTCAAGACCTCTAGCGAATTTGCACAAGTCAGAAATGAATGCTAGCACGACTTAGTGAAAAGTCGCCAGCGTCCACCGCCCAGGACGAAACCCGTCATTTCAGTAAATTTGCGTTCATTTAGCGAATTTTCGCTGGCGAAGTGTGGCGATGGTTGTGAAGTGGTCTCTGGCGTAAAATGGCATAAATCTTTCCATAGGGGGTCAGTTGGTAACACAAGGGAATTGTGCAAATAGCATATCAGAATTTTTAAGGGGCAAGTTTGCTGCATAGTTTGCGCCACTGCTCCCATTACGCCTTCTGTGGAAGTGTCTATTGACACTGTTGAACCCTGAAGCTGCCACCACCTCCTCAAACAGGGGCATGACAGATGCAGTGGCTCCAAGCAAACCGATGTGGACTTGCAAAAAGTGGCTTTGGATTCAAGTACCTTTTACGAATCGCACATATTTGTTCAACCACTGCATCCATCTTCATGTGAACGGAACTATTATTGTGCTTCGTAAACGAGTCCTAGAGGCAGTTGTTTTGAGCTGTTTTGAAACTCCCATGAGTTCGAAATTGGACCAATTGGACGAATTGAATAGACCCGAAAACTCTAATCGAAATTCGATTACAATTAGAAAAACTCTATTCGGATTAAAAAACTTGATTCGTGTTTCCCCCGAAAAAAACATGAAAGTTAGGAAGGCTGCAAATATCACCAAAATGATCCCTTGACCTCTCCCATTGACTTATATGGCAATTCCCAGGTTTAAGGTGGCGAATAGTCGAATTTGAGTTCTTAAAGGGCCAGAGTATGATAAATCTCAAAACTAGAATTAAAACTCTAATCGAGATTGGATAATTCACAATTCGAATGTGAGAGTATGGACCAAAAAAAATTCCAAAATCAAATTTTTACTTTGACCCTTAATAAATCTGCCCCCTAGTGTGTCCTACAAATTTCATGGACGAAAAGTCTGGCCTTGTAACATTTGTTACCCTTTAATGCAACATTTTACTCACCAACCCCTTGAATGTTGATCTCAGTGGCCTCGAAGCAGCTGCTTATTTTTGAATTGGCTTGGAAGCAAGTTTTGGTTGTATAAAAATAGACTAGAGTCAACTAGAGTATCCTTTAGTCTGCCGGTGCACATAAAAGCTAACAAATAGCCAATGGCATTCCTTATTTGGCACCCCGTGGAACTATTTTTTATGTTTATGTTGTTCCCCAACTTATTTTACAGTTGAATGTGGCTCATGGGTATAATAGGTTGGAGACCCCTGATATACACAATATGGCCAAAAGTATGTGGACACCTGCCTGTCCAACATCTCATTCCCAAACCAAGCAGATAAATATGAAGTTGGAGACCCTTCTAGGAAGGTTTTTCTCTAGATGTTAGAATGTTGTTGGTGTGATTCTTTTCTTTCATAATAGGTTGGGCAATTACGCCTGGCTTGCTGACTTTTAGATTCATTCCACAGGTCTTGAGTTGAGGTCAAAGCTCTGTGCAGGGCATTAAGGTTCTACTTCTATCTCAGCAAACCCGTTCTGTACAGACTTCACTTTGTTTGTGTCTACATACTGCAGGTCTGGTTCTGTTTGGCTAGATATCCTATTGCTTTATTCCAGTGTATAAGCATCAGGGCCCAGTGGTCCCCAACCAGAACATGTTGCTGATCAACCCCATGGATGTTGCTCCCAGTCTCCTCAAGGCCGGTGCTTATTTTTGAATTTCTGGCTTAGAGGCAAGCTTTGGTTGCTTAAAAAAGAATTTTCAGCCAACCAGAGCCTCCTCGAGGCTTCCAATTCATATAGGTACTACCAAACAGCCAATCACAGCCCTCAATTTGTACCACCAGGAACATTTTCATACTTATGTTGACCCCAACTCTTTTTTACATTTTAGGGTGGTGGCAGACATGCAGATTCGGGAAGATTAGTCGCCCAGCGGCAAATCTACCACAAGCGATTAATCTCTCCGGAATGCTTTCCCGCCGGCAAGAATGTGAAGTTTCCTCGTGAGTCATCTTCGGACGACTTCGGGAAAACAAAGCGTTCCAAATGCCAATCCGCCTACAATTCACATTCTTGCCGACGGGGTGGCTTTTCGAGGAGATTAGTTGCCCACAGTAGAGGACATTTGTCACTGGCCGACTCATTTCCCCATCTGCCACCACCCTAAATGTGGCTCATGGGTAAACAATGTTGGGGACTCCTGCACTAGGCCAATGGCAATGTGGGAGAGAAAGATGGGTTGGCTGAAATTTGGGGCATTTATTTCCTCTTTAATTAGCAAAGTAAAAAGAAACCATAGCTCAATGCTAATTCACACTGTGTTATTTAGTCTTTAGCGTAAAAAACAAATTGTGCTGTAAAAATGGAAACAATGTGATAATAGGAATTTCTCTCCCAAGCAGAATATTGTTCTTTCTGGCACCGGGAGAGCAAAATCTAGAACATTTGATTTAGAAAATGAGCCGAGTTTTTGTCCTTAATGCCCCTACTTAATCTCCCTCAATAACCGTTTCAAGATCCATGTTTTATAGGCCGTCCCGGGGAACACACAGCAATCGCCTCATGACAGGCCGAGCGTTAAAATGTCAATACTAACTTTCCAATCGCTCTCAGAAAATGAAAATGGAATCTGATTTGGCAAAAATAGCCCCGTCCTCCACCAAGCAAAACATTTGCTTTCTATCGGAGCTGTGCTAAAGCAATTAAAATAAATGTTGCAAAACACTGGAGCAGGAGATTTATACGTAAAAAAATGAATCATAATTAGTTCGGCTTTAAGATGTCGGGGAATGGCCAAAACTAACACTCCGTCCAGCTGAAGGTGAGGTCATTCCTTGTGAGCGGCTCGTAGGCCCGACCACCTGTAGAGATAAATGCAGCCTGTGCGAATTCATTTTCCAGCCGCAGATCGGGCGAAACGCTTTCCTTGATGTGAATGTTCCACTTTGATTTCCATTCATTCAGATAGAAGAATATTCCCAATCCTATTGTGAGGTTATTTTTAGCCCCTCAGATGGATACCATGTGCTAACACTAATCTTCCGAGTTAATTGCACAGGAAAATCCCATGTCTTTTATGGTGTGTTTCCTACGTCTGGATCCAGAAACTATTCTGAAAAGCATTTCAAGCAAAGCTAAAAAGTACGATATTTACGCTAGTATTTATATACATTTTCATTGGGTTTAAAAAGGGGCTGGATTATAACGGTCATATACAGAAAAAAAAGTGCATTATCTAAGAATTAGAGGAGACTTGGGTTTGAGGCAGCAGCATTACCCCGGGATGTGGTGTTTCGGAGGTGGATTCTCTTGTAGCTTATAAAAAAGGCCACAGGTAGACAACACTGTGGCAATGGTGAGTAGTGCTGCCTTCATAAAAGTGCTACCTCCAATGCCCCGAGGATAGATGAGTAGTCCCACAACAGAAACACCACCCATCACTACCCTGTGATAGGCTCAGGGTCCAATCCCAGACAAAAAAAAGACACAGTTATTCAGGCCCCACCGGGACAGGGTTCCTGCAAGTGAAGTGGGCAAAAAAAAAAAACCTGGAGGTGAACTGTAGAGGACAATATGATGAATGTTGGAAGATCCGGGTTGATATTAAGGCCACAGATAAAGTGGGATAAAGGACATTTTTGATGTGCCCTATGCTCCATGTGGAAGATAAGTGGGTTTTCAGTCAGTGCCCCACTGGACCCCTTCATCTGTAGTTATGCACCTCCCTTCAGGAGTTTGATGAGTTGTAAGACTTATTTTAGGTCCAATATTCCGTCCAGGCTCCCCTTAGCTGATTCTTTGTACTTTTTTTGGCAGTAATACATAAATCCAGTTTCTCTCCAGGTAGAAGAGTGTGAAAACTGCAACCATCTTTCTCATCTGGGCCCTCCCAAAGTACTGTAGTAAAATTACAAAGTCATTATAACATAATTTAGTACATACAAAATACAGTGTCCAGAAAAAGGGGTATTCTGGGTATGTACTAAATTATATATTTTAATGACTTTGTAATTATACATTGTTGTACTTATATGCTTTATTATAACATTTATTTGCATACCTTAAGTGTGCAGAGTAACTTTTAGAACCCACTGGGTTTTATCCCAGGGTCCAACCAGCCCAGTCCAACCCTGAATGCACTTCTTGAGTAGAACAGCAACTTGAGGATTAGTGATACAGCAAAAGTCACACAGTAAGCAGTGGCTCAATCACCCACACATTTAGAAGCATATCATTTATGAAGGATTAGTCTTTCCATTTGGGCACACCTCCATCTATTGAGAACTAACACTGCCCTCCCCTGTGGAGGCCAATATTGCTCTAAACTGGATTGTCTAAAGGCCCCCATACACGGGCCGATAAAACTGTGTGTGGGGCCCTCTGACGGGCTTCCTGGATAGATATCTGGCTGAAAGTCGGCCAGACTTCGATCGGGCAGGATTAAAAATCCCATCAGATAGTGCCCGCATCTGTTTGTTGATGCGGTCCCGCGATCCAACACCCCGTATTGGCAGCATTATAATCCCTAGGGCCCACGATTGAGTCATTCCGATATCGCCCATTTCAAAGGGGCGAGCGGATCTCCCACAACAGAAACTGTTATCTGCTATCTTTGTCTCATTCTTAAGGTCCTTGTTCTCGATCTTCTCTAAGGATGATGGTCTCCTTAGGGTCCAACGATTGATTCCTTACACTACAGGCTTCCAGCACATCCACCTCTGGTATTAGGTGGACACCAAAGAGCAAGAGGCTAGAGCCATGCACTCCCTCCAATTAAATAACCTATGGACAGAAACTAATTACAAGATCTTCTTGCCATTTGCGGGAACCTCCCAATCATAAGGTCATAGAAAACAGAACCAGGACTTACTCAGCAGTAGGGGAAAATACTACACAGTGTCCTTCACACAGCCATGCAGTTGTAGCACCAAGAACTGTATCCATGGAAAAACCCAGACGTATTTGTTCAAATCTTTGGCATGTCATGCAACATTGTATATTATTCTCCCGTGTTTATCTCGATATACTTAACCTGTGAAACAAAATGTATTATCTTTATAAAAACCCCAAAAAAGATGAAACATAAAAGAAAAGCCCAGAAACAGAGCTGTTGGTAAGAGTTGCCATCACAGGAGCCCCTTGTAGACTAAGAAAATTGATTATGTTCTGGAGCTTCATCCTACCCACATCTGCTGCTCCCAGCTCACTTTATGGGATATGCTTTGCTTAGTATCCCCATGTTATCCTTTGAGGCAGCTTCAGGCTACTATGAGATGCATCTGCTTTACCACAGTTCATTTGCATTAATCCCATTTGTTATACAGACAGTAATTTGGCAGTTATTTGGGGATCAATATCACCATTAAATAAACAGGGATCTGGAAACAATTTCAGAAGAACGATCTGGGGCCCATAAAGGGTTAAAACAATGCTGAAAGAAGGACAAGATCCTGCACAGTTACAGCCTGTACTAGAAATGGTAAAGGCATTGAAACTTTTGACAAATTATTTGTGTATTATTCGATTTGTATTACAAAACAACACTTCTTTGCCATGGTGATTTGTTTTAAGCAAATAGCAGCTATTACCACTCCTAATAAACTACAAGTGTCTTAGTCTGAAACAGCAGTTCACGTAAGGACACTCTGGGGTTCATTTAATACTGATTTGCATCCAATAACCTCACTCAAAGCCCAGCTGATAGCATTTCTGTTCTGTGCAACCCACTTCACCTTTAGTATTAGTTCTGAGCTTAGTTCTAAGTTAGTTTATACTACTATACCCACCATTATTAACATACATATAGATTTAAAGCAATGACTCTTGTCCAAGCACAGTGAGAGCTTCTGGAAAGGGAGTGTGACTGTGGGATAGCAGGTATAGTAGGGAGAGATGGTGCCTATAGTAACAGTGGATAATAGTCTCTGGGAAGGGAGTGTGACTGTGGGATAGCAGGTATAGTAGGGAGAGATGGTGCCTATAGTAACAGTGGATAATAGTCTCTGGGAAGGGAGTGTGACTGTGGGATAGCATGTATAGTAGGGAGAGATGGTGCCTATAGTAACAGTGGATATAGTCTCTGGGAAGGGAGTGTGACTGTGGGATAGCAGGTATAGTAGGGAGAGATGGGTGCCTATAGTAACAGTGGATAATAGTCTCTGGGAAGGGAGTGTGACTGTGGGATAGCAGGTATAGTAGGGAGAGATGGTGCCTATAGTAACAGTGGATAATAGTCTCTGGGAAGGGAGTGTGACTGTGGGATAGCAGGTATAGTAGGGAGAGATGGTGTCTATAGTAACAGTGGATAATAGTCTCTGGGAAGGGAGTGTGACTGTGGGATAGCAGGTATAGTAGGGAGAGATGGTGCCTATAGTAACAGTGGATAATAGTCTCTGGGAAGGGAGTGTGACTGTGGATAGCAGGTATAGTAGGGAGAGATGGTGCCTATAGTAACAGTGGATAATAGTCTCTGGGAAGGGAGTGTGACTGTGGGATAGCAGGTATAGTAGGGAGAGATGGTGCCTATAGTAACAGTGGATAATAGTCTCTGGGAAGGGAGTGTGACTGTGGGATAGCAGGTATAGTAGGGAGAGATGGTGCCTATAGTAACAGTGGATAATAGTCTCTGGGAAGGGAGTGTGACTGTGGGATAGCAGGTATAGTAGGGAGAGATGGTGTCCTATAGTAACAGTGGATAATAGTCTCTGGGAAGGGAGTGTGACTGTGGGATAGCAGGTATAGTAGGGAGAGATGGTGCCTATAGTAACAGTGGATAATAGTCTCTGGGAAGGGAGTGTGACTGTGGGATAGCAGGTATAGTAGGGAGAGATGGTGCCTATAGTAACAGTGGATAATAGTCTCTGGGAAGGGAGTGTGACTGTGGGATAGCATGTATAGTAGGGAGAGATGGTGCCTATAGTAACAGTGGATAATAGTCTCTGGAAGGGAGTGTGACTGTGGGATAGCAGGTATAGTAGGGAGAGATGGTGCCTATAGTAAACAGTGGATAATAGTCTCTGGGAAGGGAGTGTGACTGTGGGATAGCAGGTATAGTAGGGAGAGATGGTGCCTATAGTAACAGTGGATAATAGTCTCTGGGAAGGGAGTGTGACTGTGGGATAGCAGGTATAGTAGGGAGAGATGGTGTCTATAGTAACAGTGGATAATAGTCTCTGGGAAGGGAGTGTGACTGTGGGATAGCAGGTATAGTAGGGAGAGATGGTGCCTATAGTAAACAGTGGATAATAGTCTCTGGGAAGGGAGTGTGACTGTGGGATAGCAGGTATAGTAGGGAGAGATGGTGCCTATAGTAACAGTGGATAATAGTCTCTGGGAAGGGAGTGTGACTGTGGGATAGCATGTATAGTAGGGAGAGATGGTGCCTATAGTAACAGTGGATAATAGTCTCTGGGAAGGGAGTGTGACTGTGGGATAGCAGGTATAGTAGGGAGAGATGGTGCCTATAGTAACAGTGGATAATAGTCTCTGGGAAGGGAGTGTGACTGTGGGATAGCAGGTATAGTAGGGAGAGATGGTGCCTATAGTAACAGTGGATAATAGTCTCTGGGAAGGGAGTGTGACTGTGGGATAGCATGTATAGTAGGGAGAGATGGTGCCTATAGTAACAGTGGATAATAGTCTCTGGGAAGGGAGTGTGACTGTGGGATAGCAGGTATAGTAGGGAGAGATGGTGCCTATAGTAACAGTGGATAATAGTCTCTGGGAAGGGAGTGTGACTGTGGGATAGCAGGTATAGTAGGGAGAGATGGTGCCTATAGTAACAGTGGATAATAGTCTCTGGGAAGGGAGTGTGACTGTGGGATAGCAGGTATAGTAGGGAGAGATGGTGCCTATAGTAACAGTGGATAATAGTCTCTGGGAAGGGAGTGTGACTGTGGGATAGCAGGTATAGTAGGGAGAGATGGTGTCTATAGTAACAGTGGATAATAGTCTCTGGGAAGGGAGTGTGACTGTGGGATAGCAGGTATAGTAGGGAGAGATGGTGCCTATAGTAACAGGGGGATAATAGCCTAAGGTCAACACTATAGTAGTATGTAGTATGTAGTATCTGAGTGGTAGGCCAGATTCTCTGGAGCTTACTTGGTGAGATAGAGGAATATTTTATTTATATACAAATAGAAAGTTATGCAGTACTTTACAATGATTGTATAACAAACAAGAGCTGACAATGAGTGTTACATTATAAACATATTTGCTTTTTGTTAAACCTATCCATGTGCCAGCTTTTTTTTTTTTTACCTTTTCTTATTAAGCTAAAGCCTATGGCAGACATTAAATTCATGGCCTCCTCGCACCCAACTACACTAGCTTCTGCTCTTTGCTAGGGATGTCGCGGACTGTTCTGCGGCGAACTTGTTCGCGCGAACATCGGCTGTTCGCGTCCGCCGCAAGTTCGCGAACGTCGCGCGACGTTTGCCAATAGGCGTTCGCGTCAAAATCGTTCGACCATTCGACCATTCGGTCGCTAAAATCGAACGATTTTCGTTCGATTCGAACGAAAATCGTTCGATCGAACGATTAAAATCCTTCGATCGTTCGAATCGAACGATTTTCGGATGTTCGAAGTTCGCGAACTGTTCGCGAACTGTTCGCATTTTTTGCCGGTGTTCGCGAACGGCGTTCGCGAACACATTATCGGCGGTTCGCTACATCCCTACTCTTTGCACCAAATGTGTAATTTGTTTTGTGTTTTTTAACCACATTTGTTTTTTTCCAAGCACCCAACTACCCCTCCATGAAAATATTAATTCTGTATAATAATGCTTGTATCACCTTAGACTTTTGCCCTAAAATCTCCCTGTTTTCCTGATGAAATACAATTGAAATCACATCTCTTTTAATATGTAACATCTTCATGAACTGTTTTTGTTCCTTAAGCCAATAAAACCACTTGGGAAATGTTCTTTGGAAAGTACACATTACACTAAATGTGCGAAAAAAAAGTTTCCACTTTCATTTTAATGGAATATTAACAGCATTTTTTTCCCCCAACTTCATCCAACAACCCAGATCTGTGGTCTCGTTTGCTAAATCTGGCTAGTATTGTTAGGCGTGTCACAATCAAAATGATATTTATGTGCTCAGACAAGCTAGCAAAGTCCATCATCAACTCCACCGTGTTTCTTATAAAGTTTCATGATATCTAAAGTTTGATTGGAACGTTCTTCCTAAGAGCTAACATAAGAACAGCTCTATGGAAATGAGAAAGGCTTCCTTGCTGTAAACAGTGGTGTAACTACGGAGGAAGCAGAACCCGTGCCGGATCTACTTCCTCTTTAGGGAACCAGTGGTTGACCTGTGACATGTGAAATCATGGGACACCCACAATTTTTTTACATTATGGGTGATCCTTGTTTTTTTTCCTGTGTCATGGGTGACTTGTGATCTTTGCCGGGGTTGGGTTCAAGGGAAACAATTTTGCAGGAGGGCCCAGGGCCCTAAAGTTCTGCTACCAACTGTATATAAAGTTGATCAAATCCCTTTGGAGGATACTGGCTAAAAACGTTTTAATATCATATCAAATATCCATTGTTCTGGTAGGTCATAGGTTTTCATGAACATTAAGGGGCCAATTCACTAACTTCGAGTGAAGGATTCGAAGTAAAAAAACTTCGAATTTCGAAGTGTTTTTTGGGCTACTTCGACCATTGAATGGGCTACTTCAACCTTCGACTACGACTTCGAATCGAAGGATTCGAACTAACAATCGTTCGACTATTCGACCATTCGATAGTCGAAGTACTGTCTCTTTAAGAAAAAACTTCGACCCCCTAGTTCGCCATCTAAAAGCTACCGAACTCAATGTTAGCCTATGGGGAAGGTCCCCATAGGCTTTCCTACGTTTTTTTGATCAAAGGATATTCCTTCGATCGTTGGATTTAAATCCTTCGAATTGTTCGATTAGAAGGATTTAATCGTTCGATCAAAGGATTATTCCTTCGATCGGACGATCGCAGTTTTTGCGCAAAATCCTTCGACTTCGATATTCGAAGTCGAAGGATTTTAATTCCCAGTCGAATATCGAGGGTTAATTAACCCTCGATATTCGACCCTTGGTGAATCGGCCCCTTAAAATACATTTTTTATAAATACAGCTTGCACTGTAGTCTTAAATATCAGGTTTTTCATACAGGGAAAATACTTAATATTTAACAAATTGCATCTATAACTCATCAAAAGTCAAGAGGAGGCCCATGAGCCTTTAGTTAGGGGGCCGGAATCAACCATGTACGTTGGAGCAGGCACTTAATGAGCAATCCATCAGAGGCAGAGAGGTAAAATAAATGTGGATTTATTTGGTACCAGCAAGCAGAGGAAGCCTTATGCGTTTCACGTTAATGAACACTTGGGGCAGATTTGTTAAGGTTCGAGTTGTTTTTTCCATAAAAATTTGAGTATTCAGTTTGTACCTTTTTGGGTGAAAAGAAAATGTAACCGATCAAGTTTTTGTAATAAAAACTTGAATATTCAAGATTTATTATTCCTCGACCCTGGAAATAGCATCAATCCGAAAAAAACCTGTGGAGGTTCTGTAGAAGTCAATGGCAGACAGAGGTCCCTTGAACCATTTGAAGAAGTTAACAGCCTGCTTGATATTCGAGTTTTTTTCGGAGGGTTTTGACCAAAAACTTGGATCGTTTTTTTCCGCCAAAACGTGATCAATTGAAGTTCTTGGGTTGCGGGACTCAAACTCAAGGTCATTCTAGTTCTTTTGAGGCAAAAAAACCTCTAATGTTCAACCTTTGATAAATCAGCCTCTAAATCATAGGCTTAGAGCGGCATAGGGAAAATACTTGTATTGTAAAGATGTACATGGTTATTAGCATGGAGGGTTGGATGTAGATAACAAGATGATAAAGTGCCTGGATCTGGCAAAATTACTGGTGGTGAAAAAACACAGTGGCTCTCTTGATAAATGTTCATATTTTCATAGTTTCATAGTGGTGTGAAATGCACAAACCTTCATCAACACAAAGTTAATAAGCCAAAATTTGTTGCACTTTTACTGTGATAAATTGTCAATGAGGCAAATTATCATTTTTTAGTGAGGATTTGTCAAAGTTTCATCAGATTTTCAAACCAAGGCCAGAACTAGTGGGAGGCAGAACAGGCAGCTGCCTTGGGGTGTGTTATGTTTTGGGTAGCCGAGGATGAGTAGAGTATAACAGAGCTTTATTAGCAGCGGCTCATGCAGCCATTACACAACAGTCACTTTCACTTTTTAAGCTGTCCAGGAAGTATGAACAGTATAAATCTGAGCACAGTGACATCTACAGGCCAATTAATACATCTACAGGGTGCAATTAAAAAAATGACTGCATAGGCGCTCCGCTCCCATCCGCCTTGGATTACTATACGTTCTGGAGGCGGCAGTTGGAGAGGTTTGCCGCTGGCAGGGAGGGTTTTGCCATCATCACCATGGACGGGCAGGAGAGATGAATGACTGAACTGAATAGATTGAATGTTGAAAATACATCTGTTGACTTTAATAGAAGCTTGCCAGGTTTAAGTTGCCAAATATTTAGCATTCAAATTTTGAGATTGTTTCAATTGATAGAACTTAAAAAACTGACTTTAAAGGGGAAGGAAACCTAGTTGGTGCAAAAACCCTCCCCCCCTCCCGTGTGTTGCCCACCCTCCCTCCTCCCCCTGGCCTACCCGTCCCGCTGGGCAAATGCCCCTAACTTGTTACTAACCCTTCGGCGCAGGTCCAGTCCAGGGAGTTCACAGATGACATCTTCTTCCACGCGATCTTCTTCCTGCTTTGAATGGCGCAATGTACTTTTGGCGCATGCGCAGTAGATCGTACCGGCGAAATGATCCCACTGCGCATGCGCCGTTCAAAGCAGGAAGAAGATCGCGTGGAAGAAGATGTCGTCTGTGAACTCCCTGGACTGGACCTGCGCAGAAGGGTAAGTAACAAGTTAGGGGCACTTGCCCAGCGGGACGGGTAGGCCAGGGGGGAGGAGGGAGGGTGGGCAACACACGGGAGGGGGGGAGGGTTTTTGCACCAACTAGGTTTCCTTCCCCTTTAAACTGAAAATCTTTCAATTTGTGTTTTTGCCATCATCACCATGGACGGGTAAGAGAGTTAAATGACTGAATTGAATAGACTGAATGTTGAAAATACATCTCCTGCTGACTTTACTAGAAGCTTGCCAGGTTTTAGCTGCCAAATTTTTAGCATTAGAATTTTGAGATTGTTTTGATTGATAGAATTTAAAAAATCGACTTTAAACTGAGAATATTTCAGTTTGTGTTTTTGTCATCATCGCCATGGACGGGCAGAAGAGTTGAATGACTGAATTGAATAGATTGTTGAAAATACATCTCCTGTTGACTTTAAAGGGATACTGTCACGGGAAAACATGTTTTTTTCAAAACGCATCAGTTAATAGTGCTGCTCCAGCAGAATTCTGCACTGAAATCCATTTCTCAAAAGAGCAAACAGATTTTTTTATATTCAATTTTGAAATCTGACATGGGGCTAGACATTTTGTCAATTTCCCAGCTGCCCCTGGTCATGTGACTTGTGCCTGCACTTTAGGAGAGAAATGCTTTCTGGCAGGCTGCTGTTTTCCTTCTCAATGTAACTGAATGTGTCTCAGTGGGACACGGGTTTTTACTATTGAGTGTTGTTCTTAGATCTACCAGGCAGCTGTTATCTTGTGTTAGGGAGCTGTTATCTGGTTACCTTCCCACTGTTCTTTTGTTTGGCTGCTGGGGGGGAAAAAGGAGGGGGTGATATCACTCCAACTTGCAGTACAGCAGTAAAGAGTGATTGGAGTTTATCAGAGCACAAATCACATGACTAGGGGCAGCTGGGAAATTGACAATATGTCTAGCCCCATGTCAGATTTCAAAATTGAATATAAAACAATCTGTTTGCTCTTTTGAGAAATGGATTTTAGTGCAGAATTCTGCTGGAGCAGCACTATTAACTGATTCATTTTGAAAAAATGTTTTTTTCCCATGACAGTATCCCTTTAAGAGAAGCTTGCCAGGTTTTAGCTACCACATTTTTAGCATTTCGATTGATAGAACTTATAAAAAATGGACTTAAAACTGAAAGTGTTTAAATATGTTTTTACCGAGATTTTCTTGAATCACAGCAAAAACTCAACTTCGAATTTTAATAAAGTTGCCCTTCAGAGTTCATAAATGTTTCTATGGCAGTTTTCCTACAAGTGCAATGACCTCTTCCATCTGTTTCCAGGGCACCTTTTGTGTTTGTAAAGATGTTCAAATCCTGTTCTGAGCTTTTGGACTTTTTTTAGTTCTGCCAAAATATCTTTATAATGATAAAATTGGGTCATGTCTGGAAGACTCTTCTTGATTTATTATTCCAAATGGCGTTCTATAGCTCCATTAATAGGAAATGTGAACCGGTCTTAACCGGAGATGAGATTTCCCTTTGTTATTCTGGCTCACGTTACTGTCCAAGCAATTCTTCTCACACTCAATTTTGGAGGAAGTTCATTAAGGTTTTCTTCTGCCTTATATACTTAGAAAAACCTGCAAAACTTTCCATTATGTAGATACGAATTAATTACGTTTAAAGGGGTTGTTCACCTTTGAGTAACTTTTCAGTATGATGTAGAAAATTATATTCTGAGACAGTTCGAAATTGGTTTAATTTTTTATTATTTGTGTTTTTTGTTATGTATCTTTTTATTCAGCAGCTCTTCAATTTTCAGTTTTAGCAATCATGTTGCTAAGGTTCAAATAACCATAGCAACCATTGATTTGAATAATAGACTGGAAAATAAATAGGAGAGGGCTCAAATAAAAATATGAATAATAAAAAGTAGCAATAACCGTAAATTTATAGCCTTATAGAGCATTTGTTTTTTTTGATGGGGTTTGCGATCCCCATTTGAAAGCTGGAAAGAGTCAAAAGAAAAGGCAAATAATTAAAAAAAAAAACTATAAAAAGAAATTAAAAAGACAATTGAAACGTTGCTTTAAATTTAATACATAAAATAAATAATATTTTTGAAATATGAATGATTTCTTCATTCTTCATCTTTTCTAATTCCATTTAGCCTTATAGAGCATTTGTCTTTTTAGATGGGGTCAGCGATCCCCATTTGAAAGCTGGAAAGAGTCAAAAGAAAAGGCAAATAATTAAAAAAAACTATAAAAATAAATTAAGAAGACAACTGAAAAGTTGCTTAGAATTTAATACATGAATTCAATAATTCTTTTGAAATATGAATGATTTCTTCAATCTTCATCTTTTCTAATTCCATTTATATAAAATAAGTGGGCACAGCCATGTAGGATGGTATGGCCCTTAGCAAGGTAAGATATTTAGGGGCAGATTTATCAAGGGATGAATTTTGAAGTAATGGGAGTTTTTTTGAACTCCCATAACTTCGAATTTGAATAAAAAAAGACCAACCGAAACTTACTAAAAAAATCTAAGTTTTTTTGGTGGTGTTTTTGTTTTTTTGCTGAATTCGAATTGTTTGAATCGAAGTAAGAATTTTCAAAAAAAAACTTTTGTCCACCAATTGACTCCATATAGGTTGTAGAAAGGCCCCCCATAGGCTAAAACACCAATTTGGCAGGTTTTAGATGGCGATTGGCCAAAGTTGCAGTTTTAAAGAGACATTACATGATAAATTTTGATGTTTGAATTTTCGATTTTTTTTCAAATTTGAATCGAATTTGAACTCTTACCTAGTCAAAATACACAAAAAAACTTGAAATTCAAAATTTTTTACTTTGAATTTTAACTTCGACCCTTGATAAATCTGCCCCTTAGAATATATATATATATATATAATATATATATATATATAATATTTTTAGAACTTCATTGGTGATAAATTGGGTTCAGTTGTCATTCATTGCTCTCTACACACCCATAGGATAAAAAAAAAACAACAACTTGGCTGTCGTTGCCAAGAAATATAGTATTTGCAGATGCTGAAGAGACAGATGGAAGCAGTTTTTAGTCTTTTATTTTCAGCAATTATACCTTAGAGCAACACAGTTGTTGCTGACTACTCACCTTATTATAAATACTCTGGAATAATATCACATAGAAATGAGATATTTCAACGTTTTATCAACAGACAACCCTCAAATCTGTAAAACACAGATGGGAAAGTTATAGCTTTGGAATGGAATCTGTATCTTTTATGAATATCTTCAGAGCTTTATTCTGAAGAAATTTTGAAGGGAAAAACAATGGTCACTCCATGGTGGGTTGCGTCAACGGACACATCAGACTTGCGTCCAGTGAATCAGAGGCTAATGCCATTTTGAAAGCAGGATCTGGAAGAGATACAACTTGCACCTGATTTGCACCAAATCACTTGCATCATTGGGTCAGTTGTGATGCATCACCAGAAGGGCAGATGAGTGCCAATGTGTTTGGAACGCAATATTTCAAGTTCCCTAAAATTTGTAAGACATTTAGAAATCTTAACTTTTGATTTAATGATGGCCTAGAACAGTGTGATATTTCATGCTGTACCAATATGGAGTCCAGTGTGTCATCTGCAGTAATCAGTCCTTTGTCGTAAGCCTTCATCTAGGACTCCAAGTTGACCACTGTTGCCCTAACCATTTTAGTTGAAGGTACATTAACATGTGATTCCCATTGCTGAGTTTTGGCCATCTGACCAAAAGTTTCAGCTTGCTCTTCTCATTTTGATAGGAGTAAAGAGATCTGCTCTAGTAATAATCCAAATAGCGAGACCCAATACAATGGATAGCCTTTTTTCAGCCACCAGTTCCCAAGAAGTATCCTCAAACAATTCAGACAAGTACTGATCAATAATCCACTTCACTAAAGCTGGTCTGCAAAAAATTATAGCCCTGGAGCTCCACCAAGCTACTCTTTCTTGCCTTATGTGATTCGCTAGTCAGAAACTAGAGAAGCCTATATATTTGCTGCAGATGGTTGGCTCTTATCATGCAATACAGCTGTAACTGGCTCAGTATTCCAGAAGCTTCCATTCAGGGGTAGGTTTTAATAAATATAAAGCACAGCAGTCAAAGTCTCCTTGACCATGTGCTTAATACAGCCAAAAAAATTGAGATTGGTCCATAAAATATGAACATAAAAGGGGTCTTGTGTTTGCTCTTGACCTACATCCCCTGTGGAAATCCAGATGTCACCAGATTAGACCTCCAATAGAGATGGTACATTATTTATTAGAAATACATTTTACTTGCGTCACTTCACTAAGAGTTACGATCCTTAGCTAGGCTATGAGGAACACTAAAATGAATAGTTAAAAGCCAGCTGAACATTGCGCTTACAGAACTGGCTGCCGACCAATCATTATTTCTTGGGGAGATATATTAGATGGAAGGCCACATTTGTCAGTGCAAATAGTGCCTAAACATCTTATGTCAGAGGTAAGAATAGGAAATCATGCAATAAGCTGCAATTTCCTGAAAAATGATCAATTACGTCTTGAATATCACATCTCTGGCTGAACCTGACATTCTCAGTTTAACATTAATAAAAATTTATGACTTTGGATTTCTACCAAGAGAAACGTATAACTGTAACGGCGAAGATAATGGATGGATTATATGGTCCACCTGCACAAACTGCCGAATGGGAATTTTAACAAAGCCTTTCAGTATGAGTGGCATTATGGAAATAATAAAGGGTGTAGATGTAGCAATGGGTCAAAAGAGAAATGAAAAAGGTCTCAAATACTGTATCCACTGAATTCAGTGGAGCTTGTTATAAACATGCATATCTGAGCTGGGTCTCCTTTAACAACACTGCGACTGTCAATAATTATTTCTTTTTTTTTTATAATCTCTTTTATTTTTCAAAAAATAGATACATTGACAGAGGATAACGTAAATATCTTTTCCAGTATAGAACATTGAAAGTAGAACACATCAGTACAATTCCATGTAGTATAACATACATTAAACTTATTGTTTTGCTCAAGGTTGCAGAAACGAATCCCATGGGGCCCAAATTTGCATATGTCTCTCTACCCTGTCTTCCAATAAAGCCGTTAAATATAACATATTCTGTGTTTGAGTAATTTTTGCAATGACAACATGAGTATCAATAGTGTATTGTAGCCAGTGTTTCGCTAAATTGGTTCGTGCAGCAGCTAAGATTTGTCTCATCAAAGTATTCTGGAGTTTCGTAAGGGACTTGGACGGGCAGGCTAAAAGAGCCGTAGTAGCTTCGGGGACTATATGTGTGTGAAATACTCGGTCAATTAAGTTATAAATCTCTGCCCAATATTGTTGTGCTACAGGACATGTCCACCAGATATGCAAATAATCCCCAACTGCTGTACAACCCCTGAAGCAAGAATCAGGAGTGGAAGGATCAAAACGATGTTTCCTTGCCGATGTAAGGTGCCAACGCATCAGCACTTTATATGTGGATTCTCTAATGGCAGTATTAGGGGATATCCTGGAGTGTCAATAATTATTTCTTAATAGGTTTTTAAAGTGCTTTATCATGGAAGATTGAGAAAGCAATAACAATCAGGGTCTGTGGTAGGAAGCAGAAAGCAACAGTCTCATATCTTTTCTTGGTAGTTTCCTTCATTCTACATTAGCTATTGCAGTTGAACAAACTTCACAAGGAATGGGTCCATCAAGACGGTGGGTCATGGCACATCATCTTGAAGGACCCAATTCTTATGAAGTTTGTTCAACTGCAATGGATAATGTAGAACAAAGGAAATTACCAAGACAAGGGAACAATAGTTTTTTTTAAAGAAAAAGTATATTTTGTTCCCTTGTCTACACTCTACACTAGCCATTGTAGTTGAACCAATAGAGAACAGGTCTTACAAGACAATGGAAAAATGTAAAATGTGGGCTTATGCCTTTAAAAATGGCTGTTGGTCTGGACAGGTGCAAATTCACATAGACAAATTCAAGAGTCCTCTGCACTCAACCCATTATCAATATATTTAAGACATTGAGACATTTTGTGCATACAGCTACTGAAAAATGCCTTACCCTTTAAACAAAACAGGGATTGTTTGTCCATATATTGCAATATATTTAAGCTAGCCAATTACTGTACATCAACAAATAACTTAAATATATTGCAATATATGGACAAACAATCCCTGTTTTGTTTAAAGGGTAAGGCATTTTTCAGTAGCAGTATGCACAAAATGTCTCTGTCTTAGATATATTGATAATTGGTTGAGTGCAGAGGTCTCTTGTATTTGTTTATATGAATTTTGTGGTCACAGCCTCATTGCACCCCCGTCTAATGGTTTTACAAATTAGTGGTGAGCACAGCTTTCTCTTGTTTGTTGTAGTTTAACAGGGATGATCTGTCCTGGCATATTATATTTGACATATAATTGAAATGCCTCCTATGGAAAGAAAGTCACTTCTCAACCTCCACCTTGTACAGGGGAATGTATCAACTGGTGCAGCAAACCTTGCAATTCAATTGAGGCTGGTGAGTCCTTCCAGCTGATTAACCCATCAGGCTTGGCCCTCCTGCGAAAGGTTTTGTTTAGCTATTTCATTTTAAATGTGAAAAACATATGTGACGCAGATTGGTAATACAATTAATAATCTATAAAGTATGCATGTATAATGTCTACCTCTAAGACTTTCCTGCCAACAGTACCTGCTCCTCAAATCTTCAAGGTTCACACATTTGTTTTCACTAGTAAATCTTGTTCCGATCCTAGACAATGCATAGCTAAAGGCAGATAGTAATGGGAATAAAAGGGCGTTCTCAGCATTCATGGTATCTGCTTATTATCTGTACACAATTTGCGAAAGAAAAAAATCTCTATCATTCCAAAAGACTGTACAACCATGCTGTTATTTTTATCAAACATGAATCCTCCTAAATGAGCACAGAGACAAAGACTTGAACTTGAACATGGCTAAAATAAATACAGATGCCTCGTTTCTAATATGCTGACTGAATGCTTGGAAACTGGCAGAATGTTGTGTCTGGGTCCTTGTTCCCATGATAGAGTCACTATATCTTCTAGATTTATTTCCTAAGTTGCTGATTCAGCCTGCAATTCAGCCTTTGTTTTGAAGGATCGTGCCCCACAAGGTTCATTTTCTCATTTTCATTCTAGACCTGTTACAAGAAGCTGAGAAGGGAAGTGGCCTAGGCAGGATGATGGTCCATGGGCTCCATGGATGGTCCCCTGTCTCTCAATAGAAGAGACAATTCCCTGGGTTTGCTCACAGCTTTTACAGAGTGTCAGTTTCCATAAACCCGCTATCAAGTCATCATCATAGATTCTACATTTCCAGATATCTTTATCATCTATTCTATGCCATGTTTGCTATCAACATGCAACATGTGTCGAGAGGAGTCTGTGTTTGGGTTAAAATACATTTTATGTACGTTCCTTTGTCTTTGTTATATTCTTTGTTCTTCATTAGCTATTGCAGTTTAACAAGCTTCATAAGGAACAAGTCCTTCAAGATGATGGAAAAGAAAGAAAGAGAATTTGGAGAACAGACTAGGGGCTGGTTTATAACTAATCGAAGAATACCTCACTTTGATCCTGAATCCTGTTGAATTTGATAAACCATGTAAATGTATCTGAATGTGTCTCGCTGCCTTAGACAGATAAGCACCATTCATTTCTGAGTGCAAGGTGCAAAATACAGGGACCATGGACACAAAGAAGCTTGGAATTAACACTTTGGGGAGAAGTTGATTCCAGAATTCTTTTATGGACCCATTTATTAAACCTCAAATTTTTCTGGTCAATATTTAAAAGGGAAAACTCAAATTTTTAGAGGAAAAAAACCTCAAATTTTTTTAGATTTATTATACCCCAAAGTTGCTAAAAATACAAATCTGAAAATACTCTATCTCAAACCTGTTGAAGTCAATGGCAGATTGAAGTTGAAGTTGTTTCTTGACATCACTGGATAACACGAAAAAGTCTGGGTTTCCGTCCGATAATCCGATAAAGTCAAGTTTTCGCAGCGACCATTTTATAAAGTCAAATTTGTTGCAACATTTTTTTGTTGCAGAAGAATTATTGACAAATGAGTTAAATTTGTGCATGGGAGATAGGCCAACTTAGTTTTTATAAAAAAATTTGAGTTTTAGTAAATAACTCCCATAGTGTACTGTGCCCACACATTCTGTACAACTAACTTTCTAAATCACAGACTAACAATGTTATTGAGGCCACATTGTGTATAAAAAAACATGGTGAATTAATTCCATATTACAATTGAAATATTGCAAGAGCCCTAACACCCCATACAAGTGCCTTTTCTTACACAGTAGTCATAGAACCGTGGCTCATACTGCCCATATAGTATCCAATATTCAGTGTAAGGTAAGACACTTTTTGGGGAACCAGTGGACAATGCAAATCACTTTTTTGAACTCAGGTTTATTGGTGGAAAGCTGGAAGTTTGCCGGTAAAAATTTGCCAGCGTCAATTTCTGATTTTCATGATTTTTTGGTGATAATGTCCAATTTTCAAGATTTTTTTGTGAAAACCTTCAAATTTTAAGATTTTTGAGTTAGATCCTTCAAATTCCATGATTTTTGAGTAAAATCCTTCAAATTTCAAGATTTTTTGTGAAAACCTTCAAATTTCACGATTTTTGAGTGAAATCCTTCAAATTTCATGATTTTTTTGTGAAAACCTTCGAATTTCACGATTTTTGAGTGAAATCCTTCAAATTTCACGATTTATTAGTGAAAACCTTCAAATTTCAATTCCGAATTCCACGATTTTTTCGGGAACTTTCCGATTTCACGTGTTTTCGCTCATTTTTATTTATTTACTATTTGTCTCATATTTTTTATTAAACTCAGGTTGGGTAAAAAAACTTAATAAAAGCGAGCGAATGAACAAATACTGGTGTATGGCTCTACCCAAAGGCAACGACAATAAATCAATGATCTAAAGATAATGAAACTAAACAAATAAATTAAAAAATAAGGAAGCTGATGAAATGGTTTCTCACCAAGGTGACCCCCAGTACAAAGGTTGCCAACAAATATTTGTGCAAAAATCCAAATGGAGTTTTGCCCATTTCCAAGTAAAGCGGTAATTTAAGTCTTGATAAGTTTAAAAGGCTTTATTAGGACATGCATAGGCCTAACGCGTTTCATGCCTGTGTGGGCACTTACGAATAGGCTGTTGCTCTCCCCCATCTACAATCCTTTTAAAGGGGTGTCAACCAATTAAAATACATTACATTACAAAAAGTTTTGACCAATACGTGAGAAGCTCAATACAAAGTGTAGAACCAATAGGGGCATATATCACATTGTTTGGATCCAGATAAAAAATAGAAATGTATTGAAATGTAAAATACAAAAACACTTCATATGAAAACTTTACATACAATTTAAAGACAATTGAACTAGAAAATTCAGAAAAAATAAGAAAAAAAAAATTACGAAATTAAACTCTGCGAAGAATACCCTCACATTATAAATAAAGCAAGCGAAAACTCGAAAAATTTGACATTTTTTCCCCGCAAAAAGTTTTTGCCCCAAAAAGACTGATCAGAAAAAAAATCGAGGTTTAGTAAATAACCCCCTAAATGCGCTTATACATTTAGGGGGTTATTTGTTTGTTGAAGCATTCATGTTTACAACCATATAAACACTCTGGAGCATATTTATCAAGGGTCGAATTTAGAATTGAAAAAACTTTCTTTCGAAAAATTCGAATTCAAAAAGACCAACTGAAATTAAGTGGAAGTTTTTTTTGGTCGAATAGGTCAGTTTTCGATCAAATAGGTCCGTATTCGTACAAATCGAAGGATCGATGGAATAGTGCATTCTATTGAATTTGATTCAAAGTTTTTCCCCCAAAAAACTTCAATTTCTAAAGTCCACCAATTGACTCCAAATAAAGTCAATTCGGCAGGTTTTAGATGGCGAATGGTAGAAGTCGAATTTTTAAAGAGACAGTACATGATACATTTCGATATTCGAATTTTTCAATTTTTTTCAAACTCAAATCGAATTTGGACTATTCCCTAGTCGAAATACACAAAAAAATACCTCGAAATTTGAATTTTTTTCATTCGAAAATTTGCCTCGACCTTTCATAAATCTGCTACACTGTGTATGTACCTAGTCTAAGCCCAAAACTGATTCTGAGAAATTCCAAGTTGGAAGGAACAAATTCACAAAACTCTATCCCATATAATCTTGAAAGTGAGTCAGAGAAATTCCATACTAGATTCAACAAATACACTCACCTCTGCTCACTTGTAGGGATGTCGCGGACTGTTCGGCGGCGAACTTGTTCGCGCGAACATCGGCTGTTCGCGTCCGCCGCAAGTTCGCGAACGTCGCGCGACGTTCGCCAATAGGCGTTCGCGACCATTCGATCGCTAAAATCGAACGATTTTCGTTCGATTCGAACGAAAATCGTTCGATCGAACGATTAAAATCCTTCGATCGTTCGAATCGAACGATTTTCGGATGTTCGAAGTTCGCGAACTGTTCGCGAACTGTTCGCATTTTTTGCCGGTGTTCGCGAACGGCGTTCGCGAACACATTATCGGCGGTTCGCTACATCCCTACTCACTTGTAGGAACAATCTTGGCAAGCTGGGTGGAGCCACAAAGGCCTCTCTAAATTACCTCTTTAAGCAGTTTTGTGGTGCTATTTAAGGAACTGTTGGAATTGCCTCTATAACTATTACCTACTACACTCAAATTGTCTTGACACATTTTTCCACATCAAGAAAAATATTACAAAAATATTACAGAGAACATTTCGTTCATTATTCCTCATTATGCTCTGTGTTTTGTGTGTAGGCACTGGGGTTGTTTTCTTCTGCATAGTCAATTGCCTTCAGGAATGGAAAGAAAAACAGAATTTGTCTGGGTTTTGGTGACTTGAAACCTGTCAAGTTTCTCTGGTTTAAGTGGTTACGATATAAATCTTGGCTTGAAATGGATGGAAATCATGTAGGAAAAGCTGAAAAAAACAAAACATTATTTGCATTAAAAAGAAGTGAAACACACAGCTGTAATAAGGTACATGGTGCACAGCCAAAACATTGCTTAAATAAATACCATTAAAATCAATTAATCTAGAGACTTGGCATGTAAATATGTATTATAAATATACAGTATATATAGAGCACATTTGATTGGGGGACCTCCAACCCCAAGCAGGTCCATCTTGACAAAAAATTCTCCTTAGCAAAAGTGTGAACAAAATAATAATCTTTCACATTGACTCTATACTTTGTTTCAATTTAAACGTTCCAGTTGGAATTCCCTAGATTTATTGCCTTTCTCTTAGCCCAATCTTTTCTAGACCAAGGGGCACATTTACTTAGGGTCGAATATCGAGGGTTAATTAACCCTCGATATTCGACTGTCGAAGTTAAATCCTTTGACTTCGAATATCGAAGTCGAAGGATTTAGCCCAATTCATTTGACCGAACGATCGAAGGAATAATTGTTCGAACGATTTGAAGAATTTTAATCCATCGGTCGATCGAACGAAATTCCTTTGATCAAAAAAAACTTGCAAAGCCTATGGGGACCTTCCCCATAGGCTAACATTGATGCCTGGCTAGGTTTTAGGTGGCGAAGTAGGGGGTCGAAGTTTTTTTTTAAAGAGACAGTACTTCGACTATCGAATGGTCGAATAGTCGAACGAGTCAAAGTCATGGTCGAAGGTGCCAAAAAAAACGAAGTTTTCTTTATTCTATTCCTTCACTCGAGCTAAGTAAATGTGCCCCCAAGTGTAAGGCTCTGCTGGGATTTGAGCCAGGTACCTTTGGGTTTTTGGCTCTATGCCATATTCATTAGGCCAGGTGAGCAGCTAACAGGCTTGCTTGTTATTTATCACCTGGCCTTTGCAGTGTATTTCCAGCTGCAGCCTATTTGGTGGGTTGGGTCAGCAAATCAGAACTGACCCTGCCCTATATAAGGCCAGTGCCTTAGCATTGGTCTTTCTGAGCACTGTGGCATTGCCCCTAGCTTTGGTTCCTAGCTCTGATGTGAACCTAGTCTTGCCTTGTCTGAACCTTGAACCTTGCTCCAGCCCTGCTCTGCTTTCCAGTCCTGTCCCAGTCCTGTTTCAGACTCTAACTGTTCACCCTCATCTCCCTGATCCTGTCCTTTGCTCTCCATGTCCCATTTAACAGCTCCTGCCTGAAGGACTCACCCTTCCCACCTCTGCCTCCACAGTGCCCGCTACATATTCCTGACACCAAGCCTCTATTTTAGAGGTCTAAGGATGTAAAATCACCTTCTCCTTGATTCTCCTGTAACCCCCATCCATTTGTGAATTTTAAACTTACTTAGTGGTGGTTTTTGAGGGAATATTTGTAATTTACAGTATCCATAACTATTACCTACTACATTTTATCTGAGACAGTTTCTACAATATTACAAAAATAATATAGGGAACCTTGTTTTGCTTATTACTCCCTAAGTTCAATATCTTGAGCTAAAGAGCTGGCCTTGGTATTGATTTTCCTCTCTTTAAATTACATTAAAAAGGAAATGGAAGGAAAATGTGCCTGGGATTTGGTGACATTAAACATTACTGATTTAAGCGGTTACGATATAAATTCGGAATCATTATAGATAGGAATCACGTACCAAAATGTGGACCAAAAAATAAGTACATTGAGTGCAGTTTAAAGCCGCTTAAATAAACACCATTAGAAGATGAACAAAATAAACTTCTATATGAATCTATTGATTCTCCCGAATTGCGTTGTTTAAATTTTATATTATTATTTACAGCAGGGTTATTTACAGTTCCATTGTTTCTTTGCATTAGAAGTAAATATAACTATAATACATCCATTAAAAATTAGTGTTGGTTTTCCAGCAGAAAATTATTGATTGGATAAGAATTTACCCACTTTGCTATGAAACCCATAAGCTCTGGTGCAACCAACTGCCTTTAAAAGTTAAATCATTTTCTTAAAACAGTGTCATGTCATCTCAAAATATACACTTTGCACCTGTTTCTTATGGTTTGAAAAAACAACATCTTAAAGGGCATATGAAGGCAAAGATATAAAATCCAATTTTTACTTTCTTTAATGAAAGAAACCTATCTCCAATATACTTTAATTAAAAAATGGGTACTGTTTTCCCAAAACTAGCTCTGATCCTGGATCTTGGTGAATCCTGATTCCTCTGCTGTTACTTATTCCTAAACCTGTATTGTTATACCAACCATATCCCAGATATCATTCTCATTCTATTCTTGAGGAATATTCAATACACAGAGGAGCCTATTTATTATGCTGTGTAAAACAAAATTTGCAGAAAAGACGATGTCAAATAAATGGCAGATTTATCAAGGTGCCCCTTCCACTACCCTCCCTAGTGCTCCCTCCCTGCTTCTGCCCTGCATAGTACATTAGTGAAAAAGGTGCCCCATAATGTGAAACCCGTATCTGTGAAGAATAGTACAGCAGTGCTGTATACTGTCATGGGAAAACATGTTTTTTCCAAAAACGCATCAGTTAATAGAGCTGCTCCAGCAGAATTCTGCACTAAAATCCATTTCTCAAAAGAGCAAACAGATTTTTTATATTTAATTTTGAAATCTGACATAGGGCTAAACATATTGTCAGTTTCCCAGCTGCCCCAGTGACTTGTGCCTGCCCTTTAGGATGGAACTACTTTCTGGCAGGCTGTTATTTCTCCTACTCAATGTAATTGAATCAGTCTCAGTGGGACCTTGATTTTACTATTGAGTGTTGTTCTTAGATCTACCAGGGAGCTGTTATCTTGTGTTAGGGATCTGCTATCTGGTTACCTTCCCATTGTTCTGTTGTTACGCTGCTGGGGGGGGAGGGGGTGATATCACTCCAACTTGTAGTACAGCAGTAAAGAGTGACTGAAGTTTATCAGAGCACAAGTCACATGACTGGGGGCAGCTGGGAAACGGACAACATGTCTAGCCACATGTCAGATTTTAAAATTGAATATAAAAAAATCTGTTTGCTCTTTTGAAAAATGGATTTCAGTGCAGAATTCTGCTGGAGCAGCACTATTAACTGATGTGTTTTGAAAAAAAAAATATTTTACCATGACAGTATCCCTTTAAGGGCACCATCTTCCGCATTTTGGTTTTCTTCCGGGAAGGGAACGTGGACACAGAAATATTTGGCACATGTGCAGTCCGGTTCCAGGCTGGTATTCGTTTATGCGCCAGAAACTTCGTAAATAGCTAAAGGGAAGAAAGAGGATTAGAAGAAAACTGAAGATGCGGAAGATGGCACCCTTGAACTCCGCTGCACTACTCTGCACAGATATGTAAGTTTCCCAATTAGGGGCACATTTTTTACTAATGCACTGTGCGGGGCAGAAGCAGGGAGGGAGCACTATGGAGGGTAGTGGAAAGGGATTTTCACATTAGGGGGGATTTAGTTCTCCTTTAAAACAACAAGAAGTAGTGGTCCTGGTGGTTCTATACAAATATAAGTTAGTTGAGAGTGGACATATTAATGGAGTTTCTCTGAAGGATTGAGCATCCTCTTAATTTACTCCTGTTAGCCTTGAGAAATCAACAAATCAGGAGTCTTAAAAAGAAAATGCCCCTTCTGCATGGGGATCTAAATAATGTACAGATCTTGCTAAAGTTATGTTTGCAAGTACTTCCAAACATGAACAACCAAGGTTGCGGAACTCTGTCCATTAGTAAAAGAATGTTGGCAAATCTGATGTTATTTTGAAAGAAATCCAAAAACCACTTTCTAAATTACAATTTTAAACTTACTTAGTGGTGGTTTTTTAAGGGAATATTTGTAATGTACAGTATCCATAACTATTACCTACTAAATTTTATCTGAGACAGTTTCTACAATATTCCAAAAATACTATGGGGAACCTTGTTTTGCTTATTACTCCCTAAGTTCAATATCTTGAGCTAAAGAGCTGGCACTGGTATTGATTTTCCTCTCTTTAAATTACATTAAAAAGGGAAATGGAAGGAAAATGTGCCTGGGATTTGGTGACATTAAACATCACTGATTTAAGCGGTTACGATATAAATTCGGAATCATTATAGATAGGAATCACGTACCAAAATGTGGAACAAAACATTCGGTGCTGAAAATAAAAATAAGTACATCGAGTGCAGTTTAAAGCCACTTAAATAAACACCATTAGATGATGAACAAAATAAACGTCTTTGTGAATCTATTGATCCTCCCAAATTGTGATGTTTAAACTTCACATTATTATTTACAGCAGGGTTATTTACAGTTCCATTGTTTCTTCGCATTAAAAGTAAATATAATCATAACACATCCATTAAAAATCAGTGTTGGTTTTCCAACAAAAAAATTGTTGATTGGATAAGAATTTACCCACTTTGCTATGAAACCCATAAACTCTGGTGCAACCAACTGCCTTTAAAAGTTAAATCATTTTCTTAAAACAGTAAACCAGTGTTGAATTAAAATGTCATGTCATCTCAAAATATACACTTTGCACCTGTTTCTTATGGTTTGAACAAACAACATCTTAAAGGGCATGTGAAGGCAAAAAAATAAAATCCAATTTTTACTTTCTTTAATGAAAGAAACCTATCTCCAATATACTTTAATTAAAAAATGTGTACTGTTTTTATAAGAAACCTGACTGTATGCAGTGAAATTCTCCCTTCATTTACTGCTGTGGATAGGAATTGTCAGACGGTCCCTAACTGCTGAGCAGGGAAACAATCATACTTATGAACAGCAGGGGGAGCCCCCTTAATTCCCAGCCATGCAGAACTCAAGCAGCTTTGTTTGTTTCCCTGTAGAGCAGTCAGCGACTGTGTAGAGATTTGGATTGAATTTTATTTTTGCCTTTACATCCCCTTTACTGTTTCCAACTCCAGCTGCAGGGACAAAGAACATAGAGCCAGATTTAAACAGATAAACTGGGATTCTATTTGGGAGATAATTTTGCTGCAGCCACTGGTTCTGCAGAGTTGGAGAAAGTTTGTATTAAACAATACAACAACTATAAACTCCAAATTAGATTACATGACAACACTGGACCCAGTGAAGTCTGTATATTCTGATTATTAATCAGCTTCTGGCAGATATTATTTGACTTGTGCTGTTTTGATAATTTATGACGATCCCTAAGCAGCCCAGACCACACTGAGCATGTGCACAGTCTTGGTCTTGCAAAGATGTTTAACAAAGTTATAAGATGGTGACCCCCTGTGGCCAACTTTGAAAGCATAAATCATACCAAATGCACCAAATATACCAAATGCATGTAGGAAGAACAGCACACATGAGTTCTGAGACCAGAACTAAATTATTTTGTCCAAGAGTAAACCTGATTGTCTTTCAATGAGTCAAAGCTAATTTGGAGTAACCAAGAATCTGAATATAGAATGCCTCAATCAAAACCCCGACCTTAATATGTGGCAAAACTTGAAAATTGCTGTTCACCAACAGTCCCCTTAAACCTGAAGGAGTTTGAGAAATCTGGCCAAGAAGAATAGACTAAAATTGCAGGATCCCAAGACAACCAAAAGACACACAGCTGTAATTGGAGAATCTCATGGTAATTTTGGTTTAGCCCCTTTAGGAAAAAAAAAAGATGCTACCTGGTTTGAGAATTGTTCAGGTTTAAAGGGATTCTGTCATGATTTTTATGGTGTTGTTTTTATTTCTAAATTACACTGTTTACACTGCAAATAATTCACTATACAACATAAAATGTCATTCACGAACCAGCAAGTGTATTTTTTAAATTTATAATATTGGTGTGTAGGTGCATCTCAGGTCATTTTGCCTGGTCATGTGCTTTCAGAAAGAGCCAGCACTTTAGGATGGAACTGCTTTCTGGCAGGCTGTTGTTTCTCCTACTCAATGTAACTGAATGTGTCTCAGTGGGACTTGGCTTTTTACTATTGAGTGCTGTTCTTAGATCTACCAGGCAGCTGTTATCTTGTGTTAGGGAGCTGCTATCTGGTTACCTTCCCATTGTTCTGTTGTTAGGCTGCTAGTGGGGGAGGGAGGGAGTGACTGAAGTTTATCAGAGCACAAGTCACATGAATGGAGGCAGCTGGGAAACTGACAATATGTCTATCTCCATGCCAGATTTCAAAATTAAATGTAAAAAAATCTGTTTGCTTTTTTGAGAAACTGATTTCAGTGCTGAATTCTGCTGGAGCAGCACTATTAACTGATGCTTTTTGAGAAAAAAACATGTTTTCCCTTGACAGTATCCCTTTAACTATTAGCACTTTCAGTTAAAACACCTAACAAAGGAAGGCTGTCGTCTTCCACATTGTCAAGCTCAGCCAATTGTGGTAGTGTCCAGTTTTGACTTATGTTGTCATGTGTTCATACTTAGAGCGTCTACAAAGACTAGCATCAATTCATTGTTGCCAACAACTAATTCCAGTGAGTCTGCATGTAAACAATCTTATTCTCAATACATTTGAACAGTACTAATGTTACTATCTAGGCCAGGACTGGTAATCTGTGGGTTCTGAGAAATGCCAGAGGGGCTGATTTAAGATGCCATAGAAAGTCACTAGTGATGGGCGAATAAATTCACCAGGTGCAAATTCCTTTGCGAATTTCCGCGTTTCGCCGCCGGCGAATACATTTGCAAAACTGCCACGAATATTTGCCAGTGTCAAAACATTTTGGACAACCGTCGCAAAAGTCGCTTGTGTCAAAACTGACGCGTGTCAACATTATTCAGACACCCATTGACTTTAATGCCGGTGTCAAAATTTACGTGAGCATCAGAATTGAAGCGGGCGTCAAAACTGGCGCAGACGTGATGAAACCCATTTCCTGAATTTTTCACAGTTTTGCGGGTAATTCACAAATTTTTTACCGAAGCGAAACGGGACAAATTCGCCCATCACTAAAAGTGACTATTTAGTGGGCCTGTGGGGGGCTGTTGGGCGTAATTATACTTAGAATGTCAGGGCTTGTTTTAACTTCCAGTCCGGACCTGTTACTTGTATATTATAATCCAATAGCATTTTATTCTGGCTCTCCTCGTTAAAACACAGAATGATCCAAACCGTACAAGTTTAAACGATTACAAGACGTTATGAAGAATGAGTTGGACAACAGAAAGAAGAAATTACCTGGAAGACACAAAGGGAGGACAATTTCTCATGACTTTTGTCATAACAACTCTCTTGCATATATGACATATCTAAAGAAAACTTAATATTACTTCTTACAGCTTCTAGGAGATACTTGTTCTACTAGCCAACAATTCAACGGACCCTTATAATATTTCAGGGCAAAGAAAGGCAACATTATGTTTGCTTTTATGCAGAAAAGAATGTTTCTTCCTCTGAAAGTTAAGCAGACCACAATATAAACACCCAAGTATCAGGGTGATGGGAACAAGTTTACTAAACTGTTTCATAACTGGTGATCAGATGATGAGTAGAAACCTGCATGAACCTGATAACACAAATTGAAATAATTACAATTCTGCCCGTGCCCTGGTACTCTTCCAGAAAAAGCTTTGCGATTCCAAGAAACTGAAATTGTATTCTGACAGATAAATCAAGAGATTTAAGGCTGGTCAGTTTCTTGAATGTGTATTTGTATTTAAACAGGACCAGCTGAGGTTCTGGTTATGCAAGATCACTGTGAAGAACATGTAGCACCAACTACTTGTTTCTGCATGCGTAATGATTCATAGAAAAAGCAAATAATGCCAAATTTAAATTCCCGGTTGTTTCTCAGAAAAAGGAGCAATCTATGTGCACATTTATGTAACTGATAACAAAGACCTCAAGGAAGCAATGCTCTTCAGTGGTTTTCACACTTTTTTCGGTTCCCTTTTACGCTCACCATTTGATCAGAATTCTCACATTGGCATATTCTGCTATAATTCCAGAAAATATCCAAGGCATGAAAAAAGTGTAATAAATTAAACCCTAACTGGCCTTCAGATGAGGCTTAAGACATTCACATCCTTCTTCTTCATAACAGGTCTTCGGCCTTCCCTTGTATTTAGATCTTAAAGGTGGACGAGCTCCATGAGAGCAAGTCTTCCTAGACATGCACAATATGGCGCTCTTTATACTAGATACCCCTATGAAATGATGCATCCTCAGCCCAGGCAAAAGATTTCATTATAGGGCATCATTTTTTAAAAAACAAATCACGTTTATTGTTTTTTTATGAAACAACTGCAACTGTAAATTTGAGAGACCTCATTTACTTTCCTCCCTTAGTTAAAAAAACAAGAATTATATCATGTTATGTGAAATCAAATTAATAATAGGAACACATAATCAGATGAAATAATTACACATTTTCTCTGTTTAAGACTCATGAGTCCGATCAATACTCATGGGTTTGATTTCAATATCCTTGGAACAATGAGAACAGTCAAGACTTCTATCCCGTTGGTTCTGTCCGCTGATATTTCAACCAAAGGTATTAGTATTAGTACAGGTTCAACAATTGGTGACATTTTTAGGGCATAATAATTTTAATGTAATTTGGACCACCAATATTTTATATATATCAGGAAATCTCCCCACGGTATAAAAGAAGTTGCAGAAACACAAAGGAGCAAATCAAGGCTAATAAACTACACTGATATATGTGAGGCAAAACAAACAATAAAGTATCATTGAACTTTTCCTAAACCCCTTTTTACCAGTGTGATCAAATGCACAAGACCTTTTAGTTACAAGTTTACGATGGGAAAATTGGTAAATCCCATGTTGTGGTCTGAACTATTTACTTCTGGTTATATTATTCATAGACTGGAACCTTCTCACTTGGTTGCATTATCTTGGGAACTAGAACTAGATCATTGATTTCAAAGCTGTTCCTTCTCACATTGTGAGATTTTGGGATGTTTTAACCAGATGGAAGTTTGGCCATTCTTCCTGCAGTATATCTTTGCTAAAATACAAAATATGCAATAAGGTTTATTGGGGAGACATATCTTGCATTTTCAGATACTTTTCTAATTGACATGTTGAAATATTGTCTGTTCTTTATAACAATAAAAGAACGAAAATTATCAGAGCCAAACAGTGGCATAACTAGAGTGCGCCGGGCCCCCTGCAAAAAAATCTTCAGAGGGGACCAGGGCACTCTGATCCCCATTCTCCGCCCACTTCCTTCCTCCACCCACTTTTTTCCTCCACCCACTTTCAGCCCTGACTCCACCCACTCTGCACCTAGACCCTGCCCACTCCTCAATGGGACTCTGCCCACTCTCCGCCCCGTGTCTCTGTTTTCCCACCGCAGGTAAGAGAGCGGCTGGGGAAGGGCGGGTGGTTTCTTGTTATCTATAGAGGAAACAGACCCGGCAGTCCAGGGCCAGGACCCCTTTTCCCGAGCCCCCCTGTGACCAGGGCGACCATTAGAAATCACAGGGCCCCCTGGGCCCCACGGGCCCCACCCACCCTGGCCCCCAAGCCCCACCTCAGATCACACCCACATCACAGTTAAAAGACCTCACAGATATCAGCGTTAAAAAAGGTAACCCTTCACACACAAGTTATAAAAACCTATTGATGATCAGTGCCCCCTTATAAGTTAAAAAAAACTGTGGTTCCAGGGCCCCCCCATTAAAGTTTTTTTAAAAAAAATTGGTGGTCAGGGCCCTCCTACAAGTTAAAAAAAATAATTGGCGCCAGGGCCCCCCATAAAAGTTTTTTTTAAAAAAACATTGGTGCCAGGGTCCCCCTTAAAAGGTTACAAAAAATTGGGCACCCAAAGAATATTTTTTAAAAAAACATTGGAGCCAGGGCCCCCCTTACAAGTTAAAAAAAAATTGGGGCCTCAGAGAATATTTTTTGAAAAAAAAACATTGACGACAAGGCCCCCCTTATAAGTTTAAAAAAACATTGGGGCCCCAGAGAATATTTTTAAAAAAAATTGTGGCAGGGGCCTATAGCGTATTAAAATAATACATTGGTGGCCAGGGGATAAAAAAAATAAACAACACACATTGGTGTTCAGAGGAATTGAACTTGTGTGTTCAGTACTACAACTTCACTTCTATCTGTCTTTTCGCCTCTTCAGGACTTCAATTTCGGATGTTTTCGTGACTTCGGGTCTTCTCGCTGCTTCGGGACATCGGCTATTTTCGTGAATTCAGGTCTTTTTGCGCTACAGGACTTCAATTTTGGCTGTTTTCGTGACTTCGGGTCTTTTTGCTGCTTCAGGACTTCAATTTCAGCTGTTTTCATGACTTCGGGTCTTCTCGCCGCTTTGGGACTTTGGCTTTGGCTATTTTTGTGAATTCGGGTCTTTTCTCCGCTTCGGGACTTCGGCTGTTCGGCTTTTTGGCACTTACGCAATTTGCTGTTAGGGACAGAAGGGCGGCACGGCTTCAGCGTTGTCAAGGGGGGCCCGGCTCTTTTGAAAAGTTCAGCACTGAAGGGCCCCCTTTCAGGCCCGGGCCCGGTACACTTTTACCCCCTGTGCAGCCCTGGCTGCGACTGCTGGATCTGCTTCCTCTATGGTTATGATGTAAAATGTTATTTTGAGCACTTTACAGTCATGATGTTTCTCTGGTCAGTTCTAGGAAGAGCGACATCAAAAGTCTTTCCTCTGCTGACTACTTTAAGTTTCAGACACCTTTTGGTAGTCAACAAACTGAACAACAGGGGGTGCTGTTGTATCAAAATTCATTATATTAGCAGTTTAATAACTGCTAATATCTTGAAAACAAGAAAAAAAATAATGTAGATTCCACAGGAGAGCACTCTGAGCAATTTTATATTCATTTGTTTTCAGAATTCTGGATAAGAATTTTACGTTGCTATTGACTAAATGAGAACTCTCTGACACATTTTGAAAAAAAAGGCACATTTTTTGGATTTTTCTATGTGTAGATATGACACTAAAATGTCCAAGGATGTACAGACTGCGATTTAGTTGTTATCCTAAATTGAACATAGACAGAACATTCTAAAGTTTTACCACAAACATCGATGCCAGTACCAAGTGGGGGAAACCAAATAAACTCAACAATATGAACCTGAAATTAACAGAAGTATTTCCATTAGTGCCTGTCTGCATAATATGGAATGTAGACTGAACTATATACAGTTTCTTTAAATTAATATGTGACACGCTGATATGTTGACAAGAATGTGTATTTTCCCTTGCTAAGATTAGTTGATGTTGAATGTGGGCTGCGAGTTAATTTTTTTATGAAGTTGTACTTTTCTAAAATTTCCAATCGCAACATAAACATCGTAATATTGATTACAAAGTTCACTTTTCTCCTAATATTTTTGGATGTACCATTAAATTTTTTTTCAAAGTTAGTCTCCTGTTTTTCCCCTAAAAGTACATTCAATTTTGTTTATTTGAATTGTGTAACCATGTCACATGCCATTTGAAATTATTTTCGGATGTATTTAGTCCTAGATCAGGCACTATCCCTAGCAGGCAAATGGAGGTTTGATTTTTTTCAGGTTGCAGGAAGGCAGAACGGAAAAGGCAAAACATCACAGAATGATAATAAAAATGAAGTCCAGCTGCAAACCTAATTAATATTAATGGGAAACTTTCTAATTAAATATCTTCTGCTCAGTTTTTTTACATACATACAGAGATAACCTCGTATTTGTACCATGCCGCTGATGATATCTTCCAAAGGCTCAGAATCCTATAGTAAAAACATTGGGTTTCAGATGGAGGTCCTTCTTTTTAAAGGGCAGAGCAGAGCGAACACAGGAGCAAATCATTATACCCACAAGTAGCATCCTAAGGTGCAGGTAGTTGTGCTCTTTAATTCAGGGGCAGGTTGGAGGTGGTAAGTGGAAATCCCCTTGGATGCCACCTAGCTTGATGAACATCATTGAGACCGGCATGCACAAAATACATGGAAGCCCTTGCACCAAAAAGCAATATCCTTCCTTCACCTTTCCCAGGGTTTGTCACAAGGCACAAAGCAAAGTCTGCAACCAAATCCGGGGGGCACAAGTACATCATGTGTCCCAAGTAGGGATGCATCGAATCTACTATTTTGGATTCGGCAGATCCCCCGAATCCTTTGTGAAAGATTAAGCCAAATACCGAAGCGAATCCAAATCCAAATTTGCATATGCAAATTAGAAGTGGGAAGGGGAACATTTTTTACTTCCTTGTTTTGTGACAAAAAGTCACACAATTTCCCTCCCATTCAATTCGGTATTCAGCGGAATCTGACGCAAAGTATTCGGGGGTTTGGGCGAGGACAAAATAGTAGGTTCGGCTGGGCAGAAGGATTTGGCCGAATCCTGCGGAAAAAGGCCGAATCCTGGCTGAATCCCGCACCGAATCCTGGATTCGGTGCATCCCTAGTCCCAAGGAATGCAATTTCCAGAACTTGCTACGGTATTTGTAAGTAAGGCCTCAGACCTTTGTGGTCTAAAATATAAAGAGCTAGAATCTTGGCCATAAAGTAGTACAGAACTGCTGTTTCTTATGCAAAGGTGACAACCCTGTTGTAATGTCCAGTGACAAAGGTCTTCAGTTCAAAGCCACTTACATGTTCCACCTTTGACTAGGGCCCCTTAAAGGTCAAACTCTTGTTCAGGGCCCACCTTAGCTCATGGAATGAGTATCTGTATATCAATCAATCATAGCTTCAAGAATATCTTGGACGGCCAATACATATACTCCTGATCTCATTGACCTTCAAGCTGGGATTCCAGGTGCATCAGTGAGAAACCAGTAGTACATGTGATTGGTCCACCACACACCTGTGTTAACTGGCGTTGCTGGTTAACTATTGACCGGGCTTGGTCCCTTAGCAACTGTAGAATATATATGGATCCGCACACACTCAAATTATGCAATTGGGGAGCTTACCCCATTTATTACAAACATAAATGGGATTTGAGTGTGTACAGATCCGTAGATATTCTACAGTATCTATGCGAAAGCCATTCTCACCCCAACTCAACATTAGGCTGAGCCTCACTGCACCTGCTCCAAGCCACCCCAAGAGGCACAGTCCCAGAGTTTGGGAACAACTACTGACCTACAATTCTGATCATCCCTCAACAGCTGAAGGATCTGTGAGTTGCAGCTTAGAAATTTCTACAACATTCTTAAAGAAGGACCAAACCCAAGCAGCAATTTACTGCAGTGCTTTTTTCACATGACCTGTTTCGGGTGTAGAACCCTTTGATCCTTCCTTAAGAATGCTGTAGTTGCATATTATTATGGATAGGATGTGGAAGGAAAAGCCGAACATAAAGGTATAGTTGAGTATGGGCAAAGTTTTGTCTAAGCCTAGAAATATCTGTACAGCATGTGGTTGACCACCCTGGATATATAGTCTGTACATTTACCAAGGGCATTTTCTGTGAAGTCCCTTTCAACCCTAAAGGGCAGATGCTCCATTAAAAGTAAATTCATCCTCATACACTAACAAGCTCTTTCATGCTTAATTATGGGCATAACATTACAATCATGTCTATTTTAATGCGCATTCCTGCATCTGTAGTCACCACTTAAGCATGTACTTGGCATGTCATACATAAGATATATAATCAATTTGTCCGCGAACAGAAAACAGAGAACGTTTGGCATTTCCTTCTTACTCATTATGTCACGTTTTGTAGAAAAAAATAAAAAAATTCCCTCCCCAGAATGCTGCCAGTGTTTGTAATTGAATTAGTTCCTCAAAAATCAAATGTACTGAGATTACTGAGTACATTACAGCATTAGGCTTCATTTAGAGAAGGGACTGCCAGCCTGCCCTACTGATTGATTGATTTTGAACCAAATTCCCCAACATTCTTAGCCAGGTAATGCTTGAAAGATTTAGCAGAGATACACTCTGATTTAATACATGAAATACATGTATATGCCACAACCCCTTCTAATAACAGTATTTAGTTGGAACAACTTCATGATAAAGATCTCAGTAAGGCTGATAATGAGCAGCACAGTGAATATTTATGAAGTTACAATTCAAATTATCTATTCTGATTTTATTAAGGTTAATAGGAACTAAGTGTAATGGGAACACAAATAGCTGCTGGAAACCATCTTTTTTGTACAATATGGCTCCTTTAAATTGAGGCTGCAGGTCCAACAATAACAATGAGGCAGCTAGAGGCCCCAAGGTAAACAGAGATTCTGCTCAGCTGAAATCAGTCATGAAACATTTATTGATGCCTTGCAGAACCAGGAATCACATATAAGGGCAGCATGCTGGTTATTGGTTATCAGTGAAATCCTGAGTTCAATTCTAACCAAGGTACTAGGGATGTGCAGGCCGGCCCATTACCGGCAGGTTCGGGCGACCTCGCACTCCTCTTTGCAGGTGGCCACCTTGCACTTCCATCTTCTTCTTTTATAGACGCTGCGTCTGCTCGCTCCACCTCTTTTGTGACATCATCAGTGGGGCAGCGCAAGTCTATAAAAGGGCACGGGTGGAGGGAGGATGGGCTTCAGGCAGGAACGGGTCAGGAAATACCCGACCCACGCATCACTACTAGGTACTACTTACAACGAGTTTTTGTTAGGGCTTAGCGGCTATAAAGATTGGAGTCAGGACCGAGGAAGACGCTGGTGTACAGACTTGATTCACGGTTTCCAAGAGGTTAAGAAAAGTCATGGTCATATCCAGGCAAAAGATCAGGGCAGGCAGCTGCCATTTATAATCAGGAGTCCAAGCAGGAAGGTCAATCAGGAATTATAGTGCGCCCTGGGCAGTGTCAAGATGCAGTAATGTCACAATGTGACCATGAGTGCCGCCATCTAGGAACAGAGCGCTCCTAACCGTTTTGCATTGGTTTTCTTCCTGGTACTAAACAGTGCAATGCGATAAACTTCACCTGTGTTCATTGAGTCATTGCACTGCCTTTTTGTGCTGTTCATCAATTTATTCTACTACCTCTGGAGGGGTGCAGATCCCTCTTCATTTTAGCACTGGGCTAAGATAGGGATTACTCAACTGGTATGATATCCTGTAGGTACTTAAATTTCATCTGTTTTTGGTGAAAAGAGTGCTGGAGGGGGCAACATGCAAAGACAAGGAAGCTTTGCTCCTGTTCTTTGCATATTGTCTCCATAAATGAAGTTTACAGAAAGGTTAATCTTCTCTTGCTGAAATTGTCACTATGTGTGCAAATTTGGTAAATAAGTATCTTTAATTGTAATCTCCACTGGGGTAGGGACATAATGTGTGTCAGCACGAATATATAACATTACCAAGAACATGAAGGTTCCTCTGGCTATGATAGAAGACAATGGGAAATCTTGGCTGCTGGGCAAACCTTTTCAGACAACTTTCCTTCACTATATCTGAATTATATTACAAGGATAACAATCAAAAACATTTGTCCACCTCTCCTAAACATGGGTACATTCAGTCTTTGACTAAAGTCAACCAAATTCTTGAGTAGAATCCTTGTCAATATACAGAATTAAATCGATTTGTGCTATATGTTAGTTGAAGTTGCTGATGGGACAGACAAGAGGTTGAATTGGAACCCAAGTAAAGTGAAGGCTGGGAGCAAAGAGTTAGGATGTTCCCACCATGTCCCACCCAACATCTAATGACCAATGTTGATATAAAAGCAGAGAGTAGGGCTCCAAGATCAGACTAAATTACAAACTTGAAAATAGGCATCTCGGGGCCAAGTTTATATTGCTGCTTAATATGCTTTTGGAGTACAGCTCTCTTCTTTTATATCTACATAGGCTAGAAGAGGATCTAATGGAACTAATAATTCATTTAAATCATATACAGTACACCATAAATGGCAGGGACTAGTGAATAACCATCCAATGGATTTCTAAGGTCCTGATGTGCGCAAATGGCTTTATAAATATACATCATTCTTCCCTGCAATCCACTGCGCAGTTAATTTGCCCAATGTAAACAAAGGATTAAAAAATTATTTGGTCTCTAAACGCGGTTACGTTCTTGGCCAGACTTAAAGAGTGTGTTGTCTCCGTAAACTTTCAAGAGCAGATGACTGTATATACTTTTTGCCAAAACATAATTGTCTGCGATAACATGGAATAATTAAGGGGTAAATCAAAAATAAACAATGGTGAGATGTTTGCAAAGAGACAGCGAAAGGCACACATTACAACAAACAATTTAAAAATCGATTAAATTGGTGATGGCGTTTAGAAGAAGCACGTTTCTATCAATCAATGGGGAAGATTAACATTTTTTGGAGATGTTGTTGGGGAAGGAAACAGGGGTGCATCAAAAGAAGGGATCCCACACAAAGGAAGGGATCACACAAGGGTTATATCTATGTTCTTATTACCTCCACTGTCAAGATATATACTTATTGTATGTATATGGCTCCCTGGGCACTGATACTGCTCCTCTCTTTTTCTGTAGGCTGGAGGTGCAGCTTTCTGTAGCCTGGATTCAGAATATGAATGTATTATGTTTTTGTTTTTGTTGGGTGATGAAAACAGGAGAAGTTTGGTCCAGGAAAGACTTTTCTGGAATGCTCATTTGGGTTGGTGGTGGAGGAAGGAAGGCCATATGGACAATCCAATACTTTTCAAACTGGCCTTTGATTTGGTGTGTTTGATGGAAAAGTTGCCAATGGACAGAGGGATGGACTCTGCGGGCTGGAGGGTGTATGGGTGGGTTTTTTGGTTATTTTTGTTTTATTGTATGATTTGTGAACTGTTTATGAATTGATTGATTTTAATTGATGTAAAGTGATCTTTTAAATAAAAAATTCTTATTACCTCCACTGCACCACACCATGGGTTTGGACTTGTTTGGGTTGAAGTTTTGGCGTAATGGGGGCATGACTTTCTGGATCAGAGGTGAGATCTTTTTAGAAAACAACTGGACCCCCATTCTATGTAGCATCATGCAGGGAACCAGGATGAATAATGAGCTTAAAACCCAGACATGCTGGAACTATATTCCATTCCCTTAATCAGTTACTTTCCTGATATTATTCCCTCCTCTCTAAAATATTTGGCCTCCAATCTAATTCTGTCCATTTCTTCTTGTGTAGCTCATTTCCCTTGTATTTCTTGTTCCCCCTCCTCAGTCCCATACTTATGGTCACTTACCTTGACATTTGGCTCTCCTTCTTTCACATTTCTCTTTCCTTTTGCTCCTTCTTGTTCTACCCTTTTAATGCATGCCATTTGTCTTTTTTGTTTTACACATTATTTTTTAATTCTCTTCTCCCATCCCTCCTTACCCTTTTGTCCTTGTTGCTCTCCCATTTTTTGGCCATTTCATCTTTGTTTCTCTTCTTCTCCTGCCCCCTTTGTCTAGCTGCACCCCCTTCTTTTGTGTTCTTTTTTTACTCTTATTTTCCTGAACCCTTTTCTGAACATTACTTCCCCTCCCTCCTTTCCCACTGACCCTTATTGTGCCCTTTGCTGTCCCCCATGTCTTTTGTTTTGCTCTTCCCTTCTCCATGCCATTCCCCCTTTCTCCATGCCATTCACATTTCAATGTATGTCAATGTATGCTTTCCTTTTTATCTCCACCATTCCTCATTTCACCTTTTTGCCTTTTTTTTTAAATTGTTACTCTTTCAGAACCTGACTGAGCTCTTCAGCCACCACCCCCAACAAATTGCTCTCCAAAAGAGGACATAACTTCAGCCATACAAGCTAAAGGGGCTTTAAAGCTAGGCTGGCCATGTTAATATACTGCTAATATTGCAAATAACGTCTCTACGTTTATTTCAGACTGATGATCCTGATCAGTCAGTCTATGGATCAACCATGTTTGAAAATGCATCTGCCAATCCACCATCTCTGCCAGGAAATTTAGCAGAGACCTGATTGTGGGTACTAAACATGCTGCAAATAAAAACAAGGCTTTTTTTTTCAGTACAGAAATATCAAGTAAAATTAACTTTCACACAAATCCCAATTCTGTGTAATATCTTAGGTGGTGCTGTATCTGGGAACTTTGTTACTTCGGAGTTCCAATTACAACCAGACCAAGAAGGGAATTAGATGGCACTCACATATGCAAAATGTGCTGAATATTCTTGGTTTATTGAGTCTCCACACAACATTTCGGGGGTTCTACTGAGAAAGGGGTAAATCCCCCGAAACGTTGTGTGGAGAACTCAATAAACCAAGAATATTCAGCACATTTTGCGTAAGTGATTCCCTTTTTGTTCTGGTTATCAAGTCAAATTAAGAATTTTAATTTCTGATCCTTTATAAAACACATCTCTAAAGAATGAGAATAATACCTTGTTACAAGCAGTGACTCATGCAAACAGCAAATTCTTAAGAACTGTTGGCAAAAATGAATCACTTCCCCACCCAAAAGATATATATATATCTTTTTGTTCAGAAAAGATTTTTGGAGGACAGGCAATTAGCCCTGACACCCTGCTAGTTCTGTTTCCTATTAGACCTAATTCAATACTGGGGTGAAAAGATCCTCGCTCTACAGTTTGTTTATAAACCCAAAGGAGTTTAACAATAGCAAGTATAGTTCTGCTAAAACATTAGATGACCCAATTAACATATTTTCCATTATTCCGCAATGGCGTGATCTGGAAGTTATCTCTGCAGATGCTAAAAAAATATTCTCAGACAGACAGTCTGATTGTGAAATGCGTAGTTTAAGGGTTTGTTAAAGAAACGACTAGCACAATAAAATGTGTCCCGTGAATAATTGGTCTTTTAACTCCCTATAAAACAAAAAGGCTTCTCTATCTTCCCTCTTTATTCTGTTTCCATGTTTACATACATCGTGAGATTAATGACATGAAAACAGGGGGTTGGGATGGTGCGAGGGTTCTGTGAAATGAGATATTTGTGTGTGTCCGTATGGCAGTTTTCGTTTGTCGAACGAACCAACAGAAATGGGATACTAGCTGACACCTAATGCAGTAAGTCAACAGTTCGTGTTTTGACAGATGATTTCAATGTCTGCTCATGTGAACGAGAGGACAAATAGGCAATGTGATATTTTTCCTATGCACTTTGGCTTCAGGCTTAACTCAGACAGGGCAAGAATTCAGATTAAGCAAATATGAAGGAAAAACACAATTCCATTTAATACAGCATGTGATACCTGATATTTATAGTACATCTTCTACTGTACCATAGGGGTAAATCCATGGATGTTACCTCACTGATAGGCCAAAGAGGCCCTTATATGTGTTACAACTTGACAGCAGGGCCTATTATAATGGAAATGGAGTCAGCTCAGCAGAAAGGAAGGAGTAAAAAAAAAGTGCAAGTACAGTTCAAAACCAGGAACAAACAGTAAAGTAGTGTGAGTGGCTACTCACAAGTTTCTATGGATCAGTCACATTTAGGTTCCTGGACCAAGAATCTCACACCAGTTCCTCTGTTCTCTCCAAATTTCATCGAATACAAACTTCAAGAGCCCAGTCCACTTTATTATGTGATTTGCAACACTTAAATGTCATTAAAAACCCTAAGGAAAATGGCAGTCATACATAAGATGTTCCCATGGGATGATCCATTATGTTTTAGAGCAGTGAACCCCAACCAGTTGCTCACCAACCCCTTGGATGTTGCTCCTAGTGGCCTCAAACAGGTGCTTACTTTTTTACTGTTTTTATTGAAATTTTCCATTTTCTTAAACAACTTAAACAAAATTAAACAATTTAAACAGCATCTGTCCAGCCATCATCCAAACACAATGTATCATGACCCGCGCCGCCCCGCTCATGATGTCACAAAAGGGGTGGGGTGAGCAGGTGCGCGGCTATAAAACCAGAAGTTGGAAGCCGGCAGTGTAAGGTGGCAGGCAGGGAGAGCAAGAAGAAGAGCTTGACCTGGACCCGCCGCCACTCACAAATGGGGGTACGAGGTCGGCCCAAACCCAACCCACCCACGGGTAAACCCGTAGGTCCCGCATGTATCAGACCAGCCTGCACATCACTAGTAGGAACCATACTGTTAACCATTCAAATCCATTGTTTTTTCTTGGGGGGGATGGTTAACTTCCATCCCCCCATTTTGCTTGTATATAAAGAAAGTTGAGAAGGGTTTGTTCAGGTGGATGTGGGGGTTGTCTCCTCAACCTGGTTCAGTAATAGAACTTCAGGGCTTAAGAGGATGATAAGCACTAGAATAAGACTAATTTAGATCTGCAAAAATGTTTAATTACTGGGCAGTACCATACAAGGGCACTTGCTTGGGAGTGGGAACATTTGGGACAGATATCAGATATAGTGGGATTTATGAGAGGGAGTCTATGGGGTGATAGATGTGAAGGTAACGGAGTTGAATCATTTTGTCTTTAGAGGTGACTAGTTTAGAGGAATGTGTTTCTAGAATTTACATGCAAATTTCTGAGGTGAGTTGGGGAATATCTAGGAACCATTTCTCTAATTTGTTTAGGACAGGGTCTTTTGGCCTATAAGTAGGGCATAGTATTGTGACACTGGTTCATCTAAGTTTGGTGTAAAAGCTAGCTCTTCAATTCGCCGGGGTGAGGTATCTGGTTGTATGTTGCCAAATTGTGTTGTGAGGGCTTGTCGGATTTGCAGAAACCTAAATAACATGGTGTAAATGCAGTGTAAATGTAGGTAATTAAGTTTCCTTGGGTTTTAACTTGCCCCAGGTATTTTATATTGTTTCGGGCCCATACTTTAGGATCAGGAATGGTGCGCAGTTGGGCAAGTTGCAGGTTATGCCAGAGGGGTAGGTTGGCTGAGCAGTGTGTTGCATCGCTGGGGAAAAGTTGAAGTGCTATTTTCTATGTTTTTCTATATTTTTCATGCTGCTCCTCAGTTCTTTTTACATATCAATGTGGCTCACGGCTAAAAAAGGTCGGGGACCCCTGCTATAGAGGCTTCAATCAAAAGGACACTTTTCTAACCATATAAGGTGGGAATGCCAAAAGACATGGACATTTTGGATGGAGATCTTCCAGATCAGATTTGCTCCAATATTACATAAAACCTGAAACAGATGGACAATGTGCTCATATGGCATACGAGAGACAATGTTTAAATAGTAAGTATAGCTAATCAGCACATAAAGTTGTTTAATCAGTAACATTAATATGACAATAGGAATGTTGGTAAATGGTAAAGAACCACTTAATTCAGTGATGTAACTATAGAGGAAGCAGATCCCATTCAGGGGATGGGGGCAGGGGCTGCAGGGTCAGTTTTCTCTATAGTCACTTTAACCTCTCAAAAATGTGTCTATGCAGGCAGACATGCATGCTACTGGGTGGGGAGGAGGGGCAGATGCGCATGCAAGCAGGCATAGACAGTGTCGGACTGGCCCATCAGGATACCTGGAAAACTCCCGGTGGGCCCAGGTTCCAGTGGGTCTCTTGCTTCCTACCGTTTAGCCTATTTCATGATCATTCCTTATTTCTTTATGGGAAAAAATCCAGAATAATCATCATCGTCATCATCATCATTTATTTATATAGCGCTGTCAAGATACGCAGTGCTTTACTGCAGTTATAGCAAACAGGGAATAAATGGTGGATAACAGACAAGGATTACAGAGTACAATAGGGTTTCCAAACTAAAAGGTTAGGGTACAATTGAGACATTAGGATTATATAAACACTTTGTCATTTTTGATACAGCAATGATTAATTAAGGTACATCGAATAGGCCTCTTTAAACAGATGGGTCTTTAAGGAGCGCTTGAAAGTTTGGAAGGAAGGAGAAAGTCTGAGAGCTTGTGGCAGAGAGTTCCAGAGAAAAGCAGAAGCCCGAGAGAAGTCTTGTAGACGAGAATGGGCAGAAGTGACCAGAGGAGAAGTGAGGCGAAGATCAGAAGCAGAGCGTAGTAATAATGGAAGAATATAGTTAGTAGATATAAAAGACTAGGAGAATAAAGAGGTTTAGTGATGAAAGGAGAAATAATAGTTTGGAAAGTGGGCCCATGGTCTAAGGTTTTCTATAGGGCACTGGGCATCCCAGTCCGACACTGGGCATAGAAGAAGAGCAGGTAGATTGTAGTGCGCACCTGGCCCCTACAAAGATTTTATTATAGGGGGACCTGGTGACTTGATTCTACTTCAATTGATTTCTACCTCATTTCAGTGACTACAAAGAGTTAGTAAAACAGAATACAGTTAGACCGTTTTCATCCTTCTGTTGCAAATAATGACACATCACCAGGTTGGAGCTAATAAACCACGGTCATTTTGGACATCATAGTTGTTTATAACATTGCTTATTAACTTCTTCTATTATTCCTGTTGAAGAGTTATAAACATCGTTTTTCGAGAAAATGATGCCAATGGACTCTATCGATTGAAAAAATGTGTTGCGTAATTTGTCACACGTCAAAAAAAAATTGTCGCCCTTAGACTTCCACGAATTTTAGCCATTTAGCGAATTTCTGGAGAAGCGAAACGGGTCAGGTTCACCCATCACTAGTTATACTGTAAATAGACAAAACTGGTCAAATTAAAGTAAAAATAAACTAGTAAAATAAAAAGGCTCTGAATTTAGAAACAACCATCTGTGTAATGTAGCCCAGTCTAGATGAATAACTGCTAACATTTTAATATTCAGTATTAGTATTTTGTTAAAATTACAAGTGAACATTCAAAATGTTAATTTTGGCATTAGGGTTATGCTACATTTCTTGCATTACCTTTAATTCTTTCCTTTTTTTATTTTGTATATAGTAATAGCAGCTTGCAGAGAACTTTTTGTAGTGAATAATGCATTGTCTCTTTTACTGATTTTTTATTTTGTTTCCTCCAAAAAAACTAAATTGGTCCAAGCAGCAGCATCTTTCCTTATCACTAGTCTCTGTACTGAATCCTGTTCACATTCTTTATAAAGGTTACAAATCTGGAAATAAATGCCCTGATTTCCCAACTGACATACACATGTAATACCTGTAAAAGCAACAACATGATTGGTATAAAAATAAAAACAAGACCTTATCTCTTGCAATTTACTGTAGAAAATACAAAACTTGCTAAATCTTACTGTAAATCCCTATCTCTGACTTACGTACACAGCATGAGCAATGGAGTGTGTCTCGTGGGCTGTGTTGTAACTGATTGTATTGAAGGAACAGACTCATCGTACAGTGGGGGTGTGAGAAACTGCCAGGTAGAACAAGCAAGGAGAATTGGAATTCCAAGGTCTGGCCAAGCTGACAGTTTCCATATTCTCATAGCATTTTATCCAGCTGCAAATGTATTTAAAAATAAATATTCAAAAATGTACTTGTAAAAATTAAAAAAAAAATACTTCCAAATATATTGTATCTCCTAATGATTTCATTTGATTTTGGCCTATATTGGGCTGGTTTAGGTTAAAAGGCTAATAATGCCTTTCAAAAATACAGGTATGGGATCCGTTATATGGAAACCTGTTATCCGCAAAGTCTCGAATTATGCAAAGGCCGTCTCCCATAGACTCCATTTTATCCAATTAATCCAAATTTCGAAAATGTATTTCCTTTTTGTCTGTAATAATTAAAGAGTAACTTGTACTTGATCCCAACTGAGATATAATTAATAATTAATAAGTACCAAACATTCAAGTTTTGAAAATATAATTTACATTTGTCCAAAAAAACCCCCGAAAATTTTAATTTGAACTCCCTATGTCCTTTTTACTAGTTAATCATCCTAGTAAAATAAACCCCAATTGTTTGCAGTATAAGCCATTTTTACCCTTTAAAGGACCAGTAATGTCAAATTTTTTTTTAAAAAAAAAATAATTTCGCATACATTGAAAAAAACCCACCAAGACAAATTAAACTTTATAATAGCAAAACCTTCATTAAGAAATAACTTACCGAAACTCCACTTCCGCTCCATGGATGTCAGTTCCCAGAGCAACCAGGTTATTTTATCATGATTGAAGAATGGACTTTCTACTGATTCAATCAAGTTTTTGGACTGAGCCAATATATAATCAGTCGATTTGCCAAAACATTATCAGTTTTCTCAACATACCAATCAACAGTAGACAAAATTAGACGATATACTGTATGTGCAACATAAGACCAAGGGGCCGATTCACTAACTTCGAGTGAAGGATTCGAAGTTAAAAAACTTTGAATTTCAAAGTTTTTTTTGGGCTACTTTGACCATCGAATGGGCTACTTCGACCTTCGACTACGACTACGAATTCGAATCGAAGGATTTGAAGTAAAAATCGTTCCACTATTCGACCATTCGATAGTTGAAGTACTGTCTCTTTAAAAAATACTTCGACCCCCTAGTTCGCCATCTAAAAGCTACCGAAGTCAATGTTAGCCTATGGGGAAGGTCCCCATAGGCTTGGCTAACTTTTTTTGATCGAAGGATATTCCTTCGATCGTTGGATTTAAATCCTTCGAATCGTTCGATTCGAAGGATTTAATCATTCGATCGAAGGAATAATCCTTCGATCGTTCGATCAAACTATCTGCGCTAAATCCGTCGACTTTGATATTCAAAGTCGAAGGATTTCAATTCCTAGTCGAATATCGAGGGTTAATTAACCCTCGATATTCGACCCTTAGTGAATCGGCCCCCAAATGTAATGATTTTTCTACAAATGCTTAGTCATTATAAATATATTGTTCTGATAGCAGTGAAAAAGACACTACGGATTCACCTGATACTGCAGAATTCATTATCAGCAAGGAAAATATTCAGTGCCAAGCATGTGGAATTCAATGCTGCCAAAGGATGTGGTTTTTGTGTGATATTCTAGACATCTCAAACAAAGATTCGGAACAGAACAACATGATGAATTATGGTCGTGCTGATGACATAGAGGACGTGGAGGACTTTGATCCCAGCACAATAATTTAATTGAGATTTTGGGAGTCAGTTAAGGCTGTAATTAAAGCAGACAAGGAAGTCAGGTGAGATAAATGAGACATAGAAGTTGGGCAAAGTTTTTACAATATGGAAGTTCAATACTAGAAACAATCTCTTCTCTCTTTGGTAAATACTAGTCCCAACAGTCTCCAGTTCCAACTAACTTCTCATACGTGTCTGGGTAAGGATTATCTCCAATGAACTTTTATTAGCTACACAGGCTTTCAGTTCAAACCAAGAGGGATCCAAAAAGATCAAGCTAAAATGAGATATTTTTTCTTTCCCAGAAACTGTATGGGATCCAAAAATGCAGACTAATCTTACAGGTGAAGAACAAATATTCAGAAAAAACCCTAAGGGGCCCATTTACTAATAATCAAAGTTTGATTTTTTTTTTTAAAAAAAAAACTCTAAATTTTTTTATTTTCTACATTATCAATGTAAAAACCACAGGTAAAAGTTATTGAGGTCCTATAGAAGACAATGAGAGCTGCGATGATCCTATTGGACTGCTCTAAATCAATTCTAACTTTTAGCGGTTTTCATTTTTTTCCTAGGAATTGTCCAAAAAACCTTTTAGAGGTTTTGTTTTTATATTTAAACAAATTGTTCAGTGTAATTTTCTGTTCATACTTTTTGTATTCTGATTTTTTATTTTGTGTACACAACCATAATTACATTTTTGCATTGCATTCACAAACCAACACGTTGCTTTGGTGAACCATATCGATTTTATACCATTTGTAGATGAAGCACCCAGTATATCAAACCCAATCACCGAGGATCCAAAATGGCACCCTTTTCATTGCAACTGTCTTGATCTGCTTTGAATGGAAATAGATACTTTGCTGATGTGATACCTCTGTGTGTGTAAACCCAGAAGAATATAGGGCTGCTCTTTAGCTTGCCACACAAGAACTAATATGGGATATATCTATGTTTCCCCATTTGATTGACTCTTCAACCCCATGGAGAGGAATGGGACTAGTTGTTAAGATAACTAATAAGTTAGAACCCCTCAGCTGGTGCTGGATATAGGATATAGAAAATCGAAATTGGAGCCTGGGTGATGCAAGATACAACAGGGCATTATAGAAAATAGAATTCTACAAAGCAGAAGTAACACTATTACGAAGAACCCTGGAAACCATTAATTGCCAGTGAAGAATTAAGGAATGACCTTTTTATTGGACCCTTCTATTATTTAATCCATATTTTCCAGATTGTTGCAATTCTTGGTCTAATCCACCCCCTTGTAGAAATGAAGCAATTTCTGTTTTTTCTATTAGCGATAACATTGCAATTTCCGTTTCTTATCCAGAGAAGCAATTAACAACCTCTCCAATATTCAGTTACCGCCCACAAGCCAGACAGGCCTGGCGGCACATACACTACGAGAGCAGAGTGTCCATAATTTGTGTTGCTTGTATCTACCCTCTATGATACTCTTCCAGCCAGCTGGTTTCTCCATAAGATTCCTTTCTGAAATTTTATAGGCAAAATAATTTTTATTAAACATAAATCATTTCTGATATTTTGATAGTTTCCTTAACGTTCTGTACTTAAGAAAGTAGCTATTCTTTGATGATAGAAACACAGCACAGATTTATCTCACAGGGCAAAACCACTACCGTTACTGTTCACACATTTGTAAATTAATCGGGTCAGTGAATTGGTTGATGGACTTCATAGTAGTGTTTACCTTAAACTTGAAGGACAATAATTGTACTGTTTGTAGATACCTCTAGCCAAATTGTCATTTGGATAGGAATGTTTTTGGTTTCTGAGACTTAAGGCCTCCAAACACGGGCTGATAAAGCTGCCGACAGACTGAGTCGGCAGCTTATTGGCCCATGTGTAGGGCCATCCGACGGGCTTCCCCGATTGATATATGGCTGAAAGTCGGCCACATTTCGATCAGGCAGGTTAAAAAATGCTATTGCATCTGTGCCTGTAAGCACTAGGGCTCTAGGGCCCACAACCGGATCAGCCCAATATCGCCCACTTCAATGAAGGCATATCGGGGAGAGATCCGCTTGTTTGGCGATATTGCCAAATGAGCGGATCTCTACGTCTATAGCCACCTTTAGGTGTTGCCTGTCATTTGAATCTTTAAGACAAAAAGTGTAGTGAGTAAAGGTGGCCATAGATGTAGAGATCCGTTCGTTTAGCTATGCCAGCAAACGAGCGGAGCTCTACCCGATATGCCCACATTGAAGTGGGCGATATCGGGCTGATCCGATTGTGGGCCCTAGAGCCCAACGATCAGATCATACTGCATCAGATACAGGCGGTCAGATTGCGGGTCCGCATACACGCACAGATGCGGCCACAATCCAACAGGATTTTTTAACCTGCCTGATCAAGATCTGGCCAGCTTTCAGCCAGATATCGATCGGGGAAGTCAATCGAATGGCCCCACACACTGGCCAATAAGCTGCCGAATCGGTCTGTTTGCAGCTTTTATTGGCCGTGTATGGGGGCCTTTAGTGAGCAGAGAAGAGTCATCTGAAGTTAGGGTTGCCACCTTTTAAAAAAAAAAAAAAAATACCGGGCAGTGGTGGGGGCGGATAATAAAGGGGCGGGCCATGATGCAAAAGGGGGTCTAACCGCGGGCAGCGCCACAAAAAGGGGCGGAGTCACAGGGTAGCACAGCAAAAGAGGCGGGGCCACATCGCAGAAGCCAGAGAAAATGTAAGTTTTTACTGGAGGGAAAGGGCTTTTGTAAAGGGTATTACAAATTACCAGCATCTACATTGCCGGGAAATTGTAATACCGGCACTGGCTAGGCCGGTAAAATACCGGCCGGGTGGCAACCCTATTTGAAGTTTCTCTGGTCAGTTCTAAGCAGAGCAATATCACAAGACTTTCCTTTTTTCACTAAACATCTGTAGCCAGTTGGTCAAAAAGAACAGCAGGTGCCATTTAAATTCATTATATTTATCAAGATTAGAAGCTAGAAAATAAATAAATGTAACTTGCAAAAATATCTATCTAGCCGTATATTGGAATGCATACTTCTGTAGGCCATTAGGTTTCTCAGCCATGCATAAAACTGAATGGTTCTAGTTCCAGTCTATAGCTTACACTATTACATTCCTCCTTAAAATGCATTCCCATTTTAAATGTCTTGTTGACCCATGGTGCTCAAAATCCAGGATCTCTTTTTAATTTTTTAGAAAAAGGTGTGATTTTTACATGGTGTTGAAATAGCAATGCATGGGTTAGGTTAATGCTTTTTTGTTACACTACTTCATAAATATGTTCCTAAGAATGGGGCCAGGCTTGTCCTTGCTGGTGCAATATGATAGCTCACCAGTCCTTAACCACCTATATCATAATAAGTTCTCTGTATCAGATACTAAAGGAGTTTACACTCATTAAAGGGGCAGTGTACTCATTTGTTCAACAATTTCTTAAGCTAAATAATGCAGACTCAGAAACTGAAGCTACTCTATGGTTGGTCCTTGCTACATCATATTTGATCCCCCTACCAAGAGAACTTATTTTAACAAAATAGTCACAACAAAGGGTGGTGGTGGTTGATGTATCACGGTAAGATAATTATCTACCTTGTATAGGACAGAACATAGTGCATCTATAATTGCCCTGCTTAGCTCAAGAACTGACAAAAATCATAGATTTTTTTGTGATTAGTATTAAAAAGTATGTTTGGCCTAATCTCAATTCATTGAACTCATGTTGAAGTAAAGGGTATATTGCCATTTCAGATGTGGTAAGTCTGGCTCTTTTCTAATTATCATGACTATGATCAATTTTAGGTAATTATACAGTACATCATGGGTCAGATTCAAATTTATCAAGTAAAAATTCATGGACTAGATTCAATTTGAAATGCAATTTAATTCAGAAAAACTCACAGTTTATCACGTGAAAACTTTATTGAAATCTATGGGAAAAAACTGAAGTTTTTTTTCTCCTCAAATTGAATCTCGCCCATGAGTTTTCACGTGATAAACCGATAGTTAACTTTTTGTCACTGAATGAGGCCCAATGTTAGAACATGAATTTTCTATCCAAATCATAGTTCTGTTTTCTAATTGCAGACCTTGCTGATTGCACAGTTGTCCATCATGTGACCTGCGGCAAATGTTGATCGTAATTCAGAAACAACCAGAAGGTCCTTCTGCCACTTAGAATGGCCCACATTTTTATACAGACGGAAGTTGTACAAAAGCTGGCCATAGATGTTGAGATTTTTAAAAGATCAGATCCTGATCGTGAGACCACGATCTTCTCAGAACGATCGTAAGATCGTACGAATTTACCATCAACTAAAAAGACCAATTTGCCAGGAAAACAAAGGGGAGCTGCCTGCTTGGCCCTGCAAACATAGATAGATTGCACTGGGACTGACAAAGATTTTTTAACCTGACCGATCAATTTCCCGACAAATGTCGGCCGAAAAATCGTAAGATGTACGATCGTTCAAATCCCACTAACCGCACGATAATTTCGAAGGATTGGTCGGACTTCCCTAAAATCGGTCGTTCGGCAAGAAGAATCGTCGCGTCTATGGGGAGCTTAAGACAATCTGATTTTTTTACTAATCCCTCCCAGTGCAAATATTGACATTTACTTTCTGAATTTTACAAATTTATTTGCAGATTATTTGCTGGGCCCTGATTATTTGCAAAGTCATTGACAGAGACTTATATTTGCTAGAAAGACTAACATGTAACAAAATTAAAATTTCTATTTTAATCACCTTTTAAATGAATTTAACATATTTTCAAATGGATTGAAAAGAAAAACACGGTACAAAGAACTTTGCACCCACAAAAGATGCTTGTTCAACAAAAGGCATCAAAACTCTGTAAGACCTGTATGGAATTTATAGGATTCTGTAGGAAACCTATATTTAAATAATGTTATTATTAACATTAGCAACATAACATTAACATAGCATGTTGGAATTAAGACTCCAGTGATTGACAGTTCATATGAGATAATAGCTCATAGTAAAGACATTAGGCAATAAACTTGTTTAACATTGTTTTTTTACCTCTAATATTTATTTTTATGACTACATTTTAGACATATTACAGTTAATCTGACCTTATCTCATATGATTGACTATTTTCATTTGTAGTCCCAATTGAAACCTACTCATAGACTTTCTTTTACTGAATTAAGTCCCAAAAGACTTTTCCATTTCAAGCTCTTGGCAGTAGGCACATCAATATCCTCAGTATTTAATTGCATAAAGCATATTATATTCTAGTATTATTTATGCATGATTTGTCCTTGCAATTATTGCTCCAGGTCCCAAACGTAGAAATAAAAGAAAGTCTGGTTTATTGTTTTTTCCCAGTTAGTAGTGTAACCAAACCTATCATATATTACTATGATACTTCCCCGTATTTTGTTAAATATAGCAATAATAAAAAATATATTCTTCATAAATGCTGCAATCATTGCACACCTCTTTCTTATGACTGGCTGGAATTTAAAGGGCACATACATCTAAATGATCGCTACAAAAAGAGCCACAAGGTGGCCATGTTTCTTTATACTACTCTGCTATTAAGGGACCACTATACACATCTTCAGGATGGAGAGTTTTATTCCTGCCTCAGCTATAACTGTATTGTTCAGTCATTAATCAATGTACATTCCCTGGACCACCTGATGCTTATGTGAGGGATTATGTATTACATTACAGTTTGGTTATGGGAGGTGATAAGGAATGTTGTGCTCAGACAATTGCATATGAAAAACAACAGCATGTGAGGCATAACTGAAAATGCAAGCTGATCTAATAACAACTTTATGGAAACAAAAGAAATTCAATTTAAAATAGAAATAGATTATCCATGCTGAATTTGCACTTTGGTATAGTGGTCCACATGGGTCTTGTCCAGGCTATTTTGCATCTACATATGGGGCTAAACTGTACTGATGTTTTGGACATCAGTCAGTGTATATGTGGTCATGTTTAGGATCAATGAGTGTATCCAGAGATATCAACCCTTAAATAAATGAATTCCAGAAGGTTTCTAGCTGTGCACCCAGGACACATGGTTCAGCCCTGTCACCCCCAAACCACACTTATTCATGCCCAAGTCATGCCCCAGCCCTGCATATAAACCTGATTGACTCCCTAGGAACCCAAATGGGATGATGTGTCTGTAATACAACATTTAAAGTATCATGCCACATCAACCTGAAACTCTAATTCAAAATGTTACCTCCAAACTGTGCTTTATGTACAGACTGATGGCTCGGATAAACAAGTGGTCAATTTTGTGTTTTCACTGTGTGCACCACAATTTATTGGGACTCTGCAGTATCAGAGAGTTTCTCAGATCATAATTAAGTGTCTGTGGAACTTTCAGACTTGCATTCAGGATAATAGAATGTAGTCCTCAATAGTGCAGAACTATTTGGTAGCCATCTCAAGGCAGCAAGGAGCAGAGTCATATTTATCATGGTTTATTGGGCAAATTAATTTGAGATTTAGAAAGAATTTTTCACTGAGGTGTATCAAGGGTTTTGTTTTTCAGAAAATCTGGTCAACCTTTTGTGTTGACCACATTTTCTTATTGTCTGAACTCTAACAATAAGCAGTTGCTGTAGAAGACAAGGCTTGAAAGGCATCATGATTTTTGAATGGTATTTTCCACTTTCATCATCCTAGACAAGTAAAGTAATGAAATATGTGGGGCTGGAATTGGAAGGTTGAAGATAGATTTCTGGAATGTGCCCAGCTTCAGCCATAATCTATTACTGCATTGGAAATAGAATGAAAAAGTTTTACATACAGATGAAAGAAGAATGGCAAAACAAGGAACATGCCAGAAGGAACAGCAAACAGAGAACTGGTTTACTGGCCCTGAATAAATAAAAGTAGGTGATGGAACAGTAATTATAGAAACATTGTGGGATGACATCACTGGGCAAATCAGATAAGACCCGTCACTCCAAAAAATTATTCAAAATCCTATTTTATCACATTAGTCAAGCAAAATGAACTTTAATTACACTATATAAATTATTTTAATTTTGTTTCCTTCAGTCTGGGAATTCATAATTATTGCAAGCAGGCAGGAGCCATTTTGTGGACACTGTTAATAAGACAAGCCTTGTATCATCTCAGAATCTTATTTTTGCACCAGAATGGGGGACCTAATGTCCATTCCCATGCCCTGGCTAATCAATTAAACAGTGAAAAGAACGGCGAATATGTGGAGAGCTGTAATATCTAGGAAGTGCTGAATGGAAAGTGAAAGCAATTGTCTGCCCCGCCTCTATGCCTAGGCATAGAGGAGGGGCAGACAATATTTGATTGACAGCTGAGATTTTTAAATGAGCTTACAACAGCTATGAATGCTTTAATAAAAAATAGAAATTGGATTTCATGTTTAATTTGAAAAGGACTTTTATTATACAGATTTTTGTGTCTGGGTGACAGGTCCACTTTAAGATGAAATTTATGAAATAAAAGAGATTAATGATGATAGCTTTAAATGCAAACATACTATAATTTGAAGCCATGAGTCGAGGAGAACACCCACAGAGAGCGTAATAATAATAATAATAATAATAACAATAATAATAATAATAAGAGGCTTAATAGGTGGAGATTTAAATCAATTGGGAACAATAATTATGGGTCACTACACAGGCAGTTTGAATTATTATCTTAAGTCTCAAAGGAGAACTAAAGCCGAAAATAGTATGACTAGAAATGCTATTGAGAGTAAATAAAATTCTGTTTATAAAGATTCCCCCAGAGGCCCCTCTAACTTTCATGGATTCTGTTCTCAAGCTAGATTTGGTCACTACTACCCTGGCCTTGAGGGCAGAACCACCTGCTTTCCTTTAAGAGCAGTTTTTCTGTGCTGTGGAGCGATATCTCTATGCTGTCCCATCAACTGTAACTCCCTTTTTACAAGTCTATAAAAACTCTGTGATTCCTTTGTTCAGGGTTCTGACTCTTTGTGAGTTCATAATCCACGAAGCATGTGTCAAATAAATGCTGTCTTTCACCTCAATTGATCTCTGGTAACAAACTTCTGCGCTGAAATCCATTTTTCAAAAGAGCAAACTGTTTTTTTATATTCAATTTTGAAATCTGACCAGGGGCTAGACATATTGTCAGTTTCCCAGCTGCCCCAGTCATGTGACTAATTTAATGTTGAACTTTAGTTCTCTTTTAAGTTTCCTTTAAGAGCCTATAATATGCACCAGTTCCTGCCAAAACTTTTATGGCACTGCTCATGCACTAAACAGAGAATGGGAGGAGATGGGCTGCACTAGAGGAACCTGGAAGGTAAGTGAGAGCTGGGGTGCATTAATTGATGAGACATAATCTATGAATCAGCTCTTTGCCCTAATACTAATGAAACAACACTGTATCTGGTATCCGTATTTAATCAAATAGTTCACATTTTTAAAAACAATTTACTTTTTTTCCTGTAATAATACAAAAAGTAACCTGTACTTGAAAACAACTAGATGGAGTCAAAACAACCCTATTGGGTTTATTTACTGTTTAAATGATTTTTAATAGACTTAATGCAAATTACAGAAAGATCCATTATCTGGAAAACCACAGGTCCCGAGCATTTTGGGCAACAGGTCAGATAACTGTATTTTATCTAAGCCTGACCTGCCCTTTTGCCTTAGCTCAGCACTTGCCCATGAAACAAGCTTCTCCGCCAGCAGTTTTTTTGGGATAGGTTCCTTTTTATTAGCATGGATCCATTTTTTTCACACCCATTAGAACAAACTCAGCGTTCAATTAATGCTCCAATGAGAAAGGCATGTCAGACATTTAAGCACTAAACCAGAAGTGAAATGAGAAAAACCGAGGCCAGCGCTCATAGCTCTGTTATCAAGAGCATCCAGCTCTTAAGTAGGAGTTGTATATAAAAACCTGCAACCACCTCCTCTTGTCAACTGCACAGCATCTGGAATCCAAACTATGCTCAGGGGGTTTAGCTACGTCAGGAGCACATGTTCCTTGACTTATTAGAAAATGCTTACATTGGCATTCTGCACATTGCTGGAATATCTGCTGCCAAGCTTGATTGCGGGCACACACTCACACAAACACACACACAAAAGCAATAAATGGAAAACCTCAGGCTACCATCCATTCTCTTGTTGACAGGGAACAGAATATTAAAAAAAAAAACAAAAAAAAAAAAACAAAACATTTGCGGGGAAAAGAATTTGCCAAGGGAGATTTTTTTTTTTTGATTCACACAATATAATAAATATTTCTAACTTCTAACCCTTCTTGCTGCTATGAAAAACGAACCCATAAAACGGACGTCGGGATTTAACCGCGTTTCGAGAAGTGTGAACGTTTAATTGTGCCCTGAGGCTTTTACGAGGAAAAGCGGGTGTTAGAGATTGTGCTGCGTAGTCAGTGTTTTTATATGAAAATCCCAAATATGTAATGGGGGTATTTAATAGCTCCTGTGTGTGCTGCAGAGCCACGGCACATTGCTACTATAGTAGTGTCTTTAAAGGGAGCTGATTTTTAGGATGAAATTTCACTGATTCACTGATACTGAAAATGGGATTTTTGTAGCCCTGGATCCTTGGATCATATGAGAATTTTAGTGCAGATTCATGAACATTTTAGACACTGGTGAAACTGTATGAAATGAAAAAATTTACTCCTCCCTAGTTTTGAGGGTGCATTTTCCTTTAACTGTTAAAGTGACATTGTCCCTTTTACTTACCGATAGGTTACACCAGCGGCCCCCAACCTTATTTTACCCGTGAGCCACATTCAAATGAAGAAACAAGTTGGAGAACAACAAAAACATGCAAAAAGTGCCGGGGAATGCCAAAGATGGGCTATGATTGGCTATTGGTAGACTCTATGAGGAATTGCAACCTTACATGGGACTCTGTTTGGACAGTACACATGTTTTTTTGCAACTAAAACTTGCCTCCAAGCCAGGAATTCAAAAAATAAGCCCTTGCTTTGAGGCCACTGGGAGCAACATCCAAGGGGTCGAAGAGCAACATGTTGCTCACGAGCCACTAGTTGGGGATCACTGGGTTACACAGTAAACACATAGATGGATGGATTCTAGGCCATGACATAACAATGTTGGTCATTTACTGCAGATTCAAATTTTCAGTGATGGTGAGGCCAAACCAAAGGATATCTGTGAAAATTAGGGAAAGTTGGGTAGTTAGTAACAGGGGCGTAACTTTGGGGGCCTTGGCACATGATTGTGGTCAACCCTTGATCCCCCAGTGCATATACCACAATCTCCCGGCTGCTCATAATTGTATTTAGAAAGTTTCTTATTTCAGTATGCTGAAGCTTATCTTACATTTCCATTTTCGTGATAGGAAACACTATATCCACATTTTCCTACAGAACACAGGCATGCCCTGGAAGTGGTAGCTGGGGTTCTACTTAGCCTAGTAACCAGACAAACCCTATATCAGAAATCCTATATTCACATTGTCTTACAGACAGTAGCGTCACTAGAGGGGGACGGGCCCTGGTGCGTGATGCACAGCCGGGCCCCGCCCCCTCCGTACGACGCATTTGGCCGCCGGGGGGCCCTGAGGGGGTGCGGGCCCTGGCCCGCTCGCACAACCCTGCTCTCCCGGTAGTTCCGCCACTGCTTACAGAGCACAGGCATGCCTTGCAAGTGGTTGCTAGGAACCTACTTTATCCTAGTAACCAGGCAGCAGTTGAAACGACAGACAAGAGTGAATAGAAACAAAATTATTTATTCATTATAAATTTCTAATTTTGAGTCGGAGTAAAGCAGAATACAAAGGCGGCTGCACAAGTGATTACAGAAATCCCATGCTGTGGCACCGGATGACCCAGTTCCAGACCAATGAACAGAAATAGACTGGGGTGTTGGTATAAGCAACACACAACTATCCCACATTTAAAAAATGCAGTGCCATGGTAAATATCTTCCTGAGGGCTAAAACTCAGCCTTGTTCAGATATTTATAGCCAGTGTTTGTTGATGAGGTTATAAAGATCAAGAGAAGGACTGCAGGAAATATCCATCCATTGGAATTTTTGCCCAGTGCCAGTAGATGGCAGCCTTACACCATGAATCAAGTAGCCGCTAAAAAAAGAAAAAGATACTAAAAATCGTGAACTTATGAACATCTCCCAAAATATATCACATTTTCCTTATATGTACTGTTTGCATTAAATATATATATATTGGTAGCAGTTCAGGCCATGATTTCACTGTCTGCTTATTGTACAGTCTGTACTGCACATTCTTTGCTATTGGAATGAACCCTTGTTGTTTTTATCCCTTTATATGATGCCATGTTTTATGCACTTAACTATCAGCTCCAGCTTTCTCTGGTTGCGTGTATGTGAACATGTTCAGATGGAGCAGACTTAACTGGAGTATGAGCGTGATGCACCCGAAACCCACCAAACCATTCCTATGATACATGATGAATACATTGGGCATTTATAAACCCACACCCATGTCATCCACTCATCCTTGGACTTTTCTATCTCTCCTGTCTTTGCTGGGGCTAGCCAGTGGGTAGTAGGCACAATACAGCTCCATAGGGGTAATAAACTGCACCAGTGTAGTAACACATAGCAACCAATCACACTTTCACTTTAATTGTCTAATTGCACGGCTGCTAAAAGCTGCTATCTGATTGGCTGCTATGATTTGCTGCACTCAGACATAAACGTTAGAACAGGTATGGGATCCGTTATCCGGAAACCCATTATCCAGGAAGCTCCGAATTACGGAAAGACCATCTCAGATATTTTATCCAAATAATATAAATTTTTATAAACAATTAATTTTTTCTCTGCAATAATAAAACAGTACATTGTACTGGATCCTAACTAAGATATAATTAATCCTTATTGGAAGCAAAACCAGCCTATTGGGTTTATTTAATGTTTATATGATTTTCCAGTAGACTTAAGGTATGAAGATTCAAATTACGGAAAGATGCGTTATTTGGAAAGCTCCAGGTCCTGAGCATTCTGGATAACAGGTCCCATACCTGTATAAGGAGGCCCTTGAGAAATAGCGACCACCAGGTGTCAGCAAAGCTCCACCAGAGCATCCGGCACAATCTCCCAATTATTCGCCTCCATTCCAAATCCACATTTTTTTTTTTTTTACTTGCAAGGCTTACTGGAATTAAGTTTCTCTGCTTTTGACAGAGCAAGGTTTTGGAAACACTCAACTTTTGTTTCTTGTACTTTATAAGTCCCTGCACGCTTCAGTTGCCGTGCGTTGGCACTGGCGGTTACGGCTTTCAAAGAAGCGCTGCTGGTAGGGGAGGGAAAGACACAAGGCAAAGGGGAGAAGTGGGAGTTTATAAGTATTGGAATAATACAGCCCTTCATATAATATACGGGAGTCCAGAAGCGATATTTTAAACATTTAAAAAAAAGTGATCATTCTTTTATAGTAGAGAAATTTGTTCTTTTAAGAGTAAGAAAGCAATTTTTCTTAGGGATTATTACTGTTGCTGAAAGGATAATCATTTGATTGCATTTGGCGGTTGCTGCTACGCTAAAGGAGGGCTGACGTTTCTGTCTGATGTCCAGGTCTATTGATGACTATGCAGAGTCAGCAGGGCTTATTTACAATGATACACTGGTTACATAGCTGCTTTTATACATTTCTAGACTGTTCCGTTGGATACTTTATTATTATCCCTGTTAGGGTAGCCAGATCTTGAAAGCCAGGGTGCAACTACAGAGGAAGCAGACCCTGCGGCTGCAGGGGGGCCCATGAGTGTAGGGTCCTAATTAATGAGCAATTTTAATATATTTTGGTAGAATAGGCCAACCTGTCAATATTTTGGGGCCCTAAATTGAATTTGCTGTGGGGCCAAGTAACATATAGTTAGTCCACTGCATGAAAGGCTCATTAAGAGCAGCCTTAAAGAAAAAGTAACACCAAAAAAATAAAACCAAAAATGAATGTACTGTTGCTCTGCACTGGAAAAATTGGTGTTTTTGATAGGATACACAGTAGATAACAGATAAGTACTACTATAGTTTATATAAACAAGCTGCTGTGTAGCCATGGGGGCAGCCATTCAAGCACAGGATACACAGTAGATAACAGATAAGTACTACTATAGTTTATATAAACAAGCTGCTGTGTAGCCATGGGGGCAGCCATTCAAGCACAGGATACACAGTAGATAACAGATACGTACTACTATAGTTTATATAAACAAGCTGCTGTGTAGCCATGGGGGCAGCCATATAACAGATAAGTACTACTATAGTTTATATAAACAAGCTGCTGTGTAGCCATGGGGGCAGCCATTCAAGCACAGGATACACAGTAGATAACAGATAAGTACTACTATAGTTTATATAAACAAGCTGCTGTGTAGCCATGGGGGCAGCCATTCAAGCACAGGATACACAGTAGATAACAGATAAGTACTACTATAGTTTATATAAACAAGCTGCTGTGTAGCCATGGGGGCAATCATCCAGTCACAGGGTACACAGCAGATAACGGATAAGCTCTATTGTATACAATGGGATGTATGTATGCATCTGTTATCTACTGTGTATCCTGTGCTTGAATGACTGCCCACTGTCAGTAGCAATCTATAAGCAAGGGGCAGATTTGTTCATGGAAAAGCAATTCATGATCAACATGGTTCTGCCAACTGCAAGTAAAACAATGAATGCAACGGCTTGTTTGGTCGCTATGGGTTACCACTCAGGTGTTCCTAATGCAGATATGTCAAACTGGATCCAAGGGCGCATCTCAACCCCACCTACCCTGGCCCCAGCCCTTGCCATGCTCCCTGCTTTACTGCTACTGATGTATATCAGAGGCCTTGGATGACTATTCTTTATGTTTTTAATAGAGACTGTACGATAGGCTTCAGGTGCAAATTACTGACTGACTGTTACTGTGGGTGGGAGTCTCAGGGTGACTCAGGGTGCTAACATAATAAATGTGAAACAACAGGGCCATCCACTGGTCATTTCAGCCAACTGTCAACAAGGTGGCAGAAAATTAATTTCATGAGGAGAAGAAAGTCTTATGATGTTGCTCTGCTTATAAAATGAAGTTGGCGAGTAGAGAAGAGTCGCCCAACGTTTCTCTGCTCAGTTCTAAGCAGAGCAGCATCACAAGACTTAATTTTTCTCATGAAATTAATGTTCTACCAGTTGGCCAAAATGTTTAAAATAGTTTATATAGGTATGGGACCTGTTATCCAGGATGCTTGGACCTGGGCTTTCCAGATTTGGATCTTCATACGTTAAAGTATAAGTAAACCTTTAAAATAAGTGAATGTAAAATGGATGAGGATTCTATTCTAAGCACTTTTGTAATTTAGATTCATTATTTATTTTGTTTTTAGTCCAAGATATTAAGGGATACATGTGCTGTTAATGTGAATGAATTTTGTTACAACAGCGCCACCTGCTGGTCATTTTCCCACCAGTCTGACCACCAAGTAGTCAAGGAAGTTGTCAAGACAAACAAAGAGGCTGCTCTGATGTTCTTCTGCTTAGGAAAAAAAATAAAAAACTTTCTCAACTATTTCCTAAGCAGAAAAACCATCAGAGCAGCCTCTTTCTTTGTCCTGACAACTTCCTTGACTACTTGGTGGTCAGACTGGGGGAAAATGACCAGCAGGTGGCGCTGTTGTAACAAAATTCATTCATATTAACAGTACCTGTATCCCTTAATATCTTGGAATAAAAACAAAATAAACCATGAATGTATATTACAAAAGCGCTTAAAATAGAACCCTCATCCATTTTACATTGACTTATTTGAAAGGTTTACTTATCCTTTAAGTCTACTAGAACAGTTTTGTTTTAGAATAGTTTTATTATTACAGAGAACACTGCTGGGCATTAGAACCCTTCATTGTCTAGCAGTAGCTGTAGAGTTGGAGGTCAGTAGACCACAACAGTAGAGGGTTGCCTACATGCAGCCTCACTAAATCTATGTACATTTAAATAAAAACTTTTGTGGAGGGAGCTTTGGTGGAAATGTAAAAGACTGTGGAGCACTGGTGCCTGATGGGTTGATTATATCAATCTGTAGATCTTGAGTTGGTGACTAGAAGGACTCAACATCAGAGGCTTTCCTACAAACAGCTCTACTATTACTCAAAGATGATATTTGAGGCTGTAATTATAAGCAGAGGCTTATCAAATGGGCTCTATATATCCTCTTTATCCTGAGTAACAAAACTTCAAGGACAAAACATGAAGACAAACGATGAAAAGAAAAACAAATACTCGCTTTACCTATAAGGTTTTTATCTCACCACGGCATTCAGTCATTACTCACTTAATGGCCAACATTTCTTCTCTTGGGATTGATGAATGTTAGATTTCTCCTTTTAAGACTCACTACAGGATTCTATTTTCTGGTGTCATTTGCAGGGTCCCAGCATAACAAATGAGCTGGAGAGCTTGAGACATTGGCAGACTCTTCTTTTTCTTGTGCAGGTAAGGGATCTGTTATCCGGAAAACTGTTTTCCAGAAATTATGACTCAATTTTAATCAAATAATTCAAAATTTCAAAAATGATTTCCTTTTTCTCTCTATTAATAAAACAGTACCATGAAACTGATTCAACTAAGACATACTTAATCCTCATTGGAACAAAAATTAATTAGTTAATTAATTAATTAATTAGTTAATTAATTGATTAATGTTTACAGAATTTTTTAGTAGATTTAAGGTTTGGGATTCCAAATTATGCAGAGCCCTTATCTGGAAAACCCGAGGTCCCGAGCATTCTTGATAACAGGTCCCATACCTGCATTTCTTTTCTGGCTCAAATAAAGTCAGAACACAAAAGTATTTTGTTAAATGGGCTAACAATATGATTTGTGACAATTAAATGAGACATAAACCATAAACAAATATGGCTAGAAATGCTGTATTTGATATACTGAACTCATTGCATCAGCCCAGGGGTTAAAGGAGAACTAAACCCTAAAAATTAATATGGCTAAAACTGCCATATTTTATATACTGAACTTATTGCACCAGCCTAAAGTTTCAGCTTGTAAATAGTGGCAATGATCCAGGACTTCAAACTTGTCACAGGGGGTCAACATCTTGGAAAGTGTCTGTGACACTCACATGCTCAGTGGGCTCTGAGCAGCTGTTGAGAAGCTAAGCTTAGGGCTCGTCACTAATTATCCAGCAGAAAATGAGCTTCCCCTGTAATATAAGCTGATGCTACAGGGCTGATTATTAAATTCTGATGCTAATTGCACTGGTTTCTGTGCTGCTATGTTGGCGCTATATAAATACATGTTAATAATAATACGTCTACTGTATATTGTGAGTGGGTCCCTAAGCTCAGTAAGTGACAGCAGCACAGAGCATGTGCAGTGAGTCAGCAGAAAAGAAGATGGGGAACTACTGGGGTATCTTTGGAGACACAGATCTTTCAGCTAAAGGGATGTGGTTGCCTTGGGTTGGTACAGAAACCCATTGCATAATGTACAACATATCTAGCTACTTCTTAAGCTTTAGTTCTACTTTAAGCAGCCCAATAACATTGATGATCCAGACCTCCAAAGGTGTCCACAGCTACCTGCCATTTTTGATCCAGTTAGGCCACCCGTTGAGTGTCAGTAGCACTGCACATGCTCAGTATGCTCTGGGCTGCTGCTGAGAATCTAAGTGTACGTCATCTGAACACTTTAGCCAAAGGTAAATTTACATCTTTTATAAAAATGATGCTACAGGGTTGATTATTAATCACTTCATATGCAAAATACACTGATTTCAACAGCCTTGTATTGTGAATTTCATATTCTATATACACACTGTATATTGTGTATTGTCCCTAAACTCAGGTACAGCAGCCCAGAGCATGGGGAGCTTCTGATGGCATCTCAAAAGGTATAGCTCTTCACTACTAAAGGGTGCAGGTGACCATGGGCTTGTACAGAAGCCTAAAACATAAGGCATTGCATTTCTAGGCGCGGATCATTTACTAAGAACGGTGCTAAACTACACCAGTGCAGTTGTCCATAGCTATG